>NC_056525.1:138995653-139046461 GCF_019175285.1 Sceloporus undulatus
AATGTTCAAAAGTTAGTTGTACTCATCGAAGGCGAGGAATGAGGCAACAAGCAGAATCCTTTACCTTTCTCAGGCGGAGTTACACACCGCCATTTAGTACTAATGAAACGTACTAGGCTTCGGCACAGGTGCGGTGCTCCCACCCCCCTCACCCTAGTAAGAGTATACCATACGTCCAATAATGTCGCCCCGCCGGAACCGTGCCCTATCTCCATGTCCGAGGCTCCCTCATTATACATATGACGCATGCGTCCAGCATGTCGCATGCGCGAATTACTTATAGCGATGCGCCACTTGGTTGCTTACGCTACGTCATCCTGCAGCCGCATTAAAGAAGCTCGCGAAAGATGGAGCTCTTTTTGCTGGCGAGGGACCGATTTTGGATGCGCGGCTCCTCAGGAGCAATGGCCGGGGGGGAAAGCCAAAGCGGCGTTGTAACCCCTCATTAGGCTCAGGCAAGGCAAACTGCTGCAGCTTCTTCTTTCTATCTTCGGTCTTACCTTTTGCCAGTTGACAACACCTGATGTTGCTTGGCTGAGGCAAGGCTAAGTTTCATCTGTAAAATGTTGGAGGGTATGATAAGTGGATTTTTCACAGAGCCTGCTGCTTTGCTTGCAGTGATTTCCTTGGGACAAAAGCTTGTCTCTCTACACTGAAGAATAATGCAGTTTGCCATTGCTTTAACGTCCATGGTTCAGTGCATGGAATCCTGGATCTGTAGTTTTGTTAAGATATTTAGCCTCTTTGATGAAGAGCTCTGCCACAACAACACAAATCCACCATTATTTCATAGCATAGAGCCATGGCAGTTAAAGCAGATGTCAAACTTTTTTTATTTCTGCACTGCAATTGGGCCATAATTATCTCTACAACCACTTTAATGGTCCATCCCTTTTCCTAGGCCTTTATTTTCATGGTACTTGATTGCAGTGAGTTGGCTTTCATTCTTCCATAGATATGGGGATCTGAAATCCCTAGTTTCATGCCCCATTTTTAGATCATCCATGCCGGTACTCAATCATCTTTTTGTGTGTGCTTGTATGTTTTCGCTAGATGAAACAGAGCTCTCAAGTTATTGCCACAGTCATGCTTGCACCTGCCCATACTTCATGCTCTGATTTCTGCCATATGATAATCTTGGGTAAGAATAACATTTGGTGGTTATGACTCTTCTCAGGAACCGTGCTTGAGGAGTGAAGCATGCGAGACCCTTCTGCAATCTGGTCTCCACCACAGTAATAAAAAAGAGCTACTATTTCGTAGCACGAGGCCTAATTAGGAATTGATAATGATAGTCAACATGCTTCAGTATATCTTTCCTGCTGGAGTGATCACTTGTGTGCCTATTGCAAGATATTTTATGTAAGGTCTGAAGGCTGTTTTCCTCCTCCCAGATTCCTTCAACCCATTGCCAGCTGGGGGCATGCTGAGACAATGGAAAAGCTTTCAACGATCAGTGCAGATGCTCCTACAGCCAAAGGGAGTAATTTCTTTTTCCAGTGGGTTTTTAACACACGATTAATCCTAGCATCCTTTTGGAGGGAGGAGCATTTATTTGAAACAATGTCTTCACAAGACCACACTTCTGTTTCCTCTTGGTAAATCAATCATATTTTTATTATAATCAAGGCAAAAATAAAGTGTTAAAAAGCGAGTCGAAACTATATTTTAAAACACTAAAGGTAGCCAGCGCTAAAGGCCAAAGAGAGATCCTATTTTGTTTAAGCCAGCAAGCTTTATGTTCATCATGGGTGATTAAGACAAGATGAACAGAGATGTTTACCCAGATGGTACTTAGTTTGAATCAAAGATTTGTACAGAGGTCACCAAACTTTGCATACTCTGCTGGTTTTAAGTGCACGCTGTACCCACAAAAGATGTCCAATGGATATATACAGCTGGAAAAGAGCAAAGTAAAGGTTACTTCTTTTTCAACTACAACTCCCAGAATCCTCTGGGGATTCTAAAAAGTAACTCCCCAGGCTCTGGTTGTGAAGTGGCTGTTTGACGGTGTCTACACAAGCAAGGAAGGGCCTTGTCAAGGTAGGAAAATAATTTAGTGTGGATTGTCATTTAATGCTCATACACATTGCCTCTTTCCCTCTTTAACCAAGATACTGTTATCTCTTATTTTGTTTTGTTTTGCCCTGTGCTCTCAACCGGGGCAGCGGCCTTCAAGTTGGAAAGGAAGGGCATTGTCCCTTCCCTGCATTCCCCCAGCAAGGTTGACTGGGCCACCAACTGTCCCTCACCACACAAGGCCTCCAGCTGCAGCAGTCTCCTTTCAGGAGATGAATGAAAGGAATCCCCTAGGATGTCAGCTGGGTGATGAGGATTCTCTGGGATCTCTGTGTCTCACAGAGCTTGGCTAGTTACCTTCTGATCCTTTCCTGTTGCTCATTAGTTTTTAAAGTAAGTTTTGATATACTTGTTGGAAGAGTAGGAAGCAAAGGGCCATCCTTTCCCCCTGTGTTCAAGATCAGAGTAATGCCATGGTGGCAATTTGAAGACAGTTCTTCCAGCTACTGGATTCCACCATACCACCAGAGAATAAGAGGAGCAAGGGAAAACCAAATATTGAGAACACAGATCAATAAGGAGAGGAGCAACAACATTTGGGGGGGGCCACAAATTGGCATGTAGAGGGGCACTTTGTGGTCCCATAAATGTTGATCAACATTTTGTAAGGATTTCTGAGTTTAAAACTTAGTACCCCAGAGTCCTAGCAGCAATTGCAAAGCGAGCGGCATATGTCAGGGCAGTTAAAGTACATAAAATTGATCTTGGAGATCCTTCTTCAGTGAAAATGCATTTGAAAGGTCAGGTCTGTATTACATTACACTGTTGATTGAAATAACCTCCAATCATCTTTAGGATCGGCTTTATTATAGGAACCTAAAGAATAGGTTCATTTACATTTCCTTCAAGTGCAATAGCTTCCTTTTAAAGTATAAACAGGGACAGCATAAATCCATGGATAAAAGTTGTCACTCATACGTACTGATCTGACTTACAATGATTTTAAAAAATCTCATTACAGTGAATCAAAACCTACTTGCGGCACTGTATTTATATGCATGTATATTGTTATAGTTGAAAAAACACTGCTTTCAGATAGAATGTGGATCCCAGAAACGCACTGTAAAACTTTAAATAAGTTTTTAAAATTACTGAAAGCAAGTGTTTATTCAAAAGCATAAAACATTTCAGCACGTCTTCTTTTGTGACATTCATTGAATGGGAGAATAAACAGCAACACCCCCCCCCCCCCGCAGTGATAGAATTCGCAGGTTCAAGGCAAGGAAGTCAGGGATCTGCGGAGAGACAAGAGTGGTGTTTGTCTTCTGCATTAATAATGCAAGCGTGTCAACAAGATATCAGTCCATAGATTTGAGATGCTTTTCTCTTTCATGGCATGGTTGAATCGTAGAGTTTATTGGAAATATAGCTTGTTGGAAAGGCTCTGTCCCTGGAATAAAATGTTTAGCAACAACTTGTTCCATGTATGGGTGGTGATTCTGACTTATGGTTCTTGAATTTATGCACAGATTGGGGGTGGTTTCCCACAATATTGCAATATACATATGCAACACTTGGAAGATTATCTAACACTGCGTTCTGAGAACGTTCCATATCATCACTGATGAAAACGTTCTGAAGACGGATATAACACTAGCATTAGAAATCAAAACGTGACAGAACGGGATCAGACGCAAGTTTTACCAACTTCCTATGGATTCTTTTTCTTGAAACAATTCCAGAATAACGGTTTTTCTGTATTAATTTTTGGGCTGGTCTTCTGATGACTTGCCACAGTGGTTGGACGGCTTGGGAGAGGCGCGCCCCCAGGAAGAGGGAAAAGGGAGCGGGGCCATTGGAGCTCGCCTCTGATTCCTCGTTAACGGAAATCCTCAACTTCCCTTCCCCATAAGGATAATACAAAAACGATTTTTAAAAGAGCAGTGAGCCCGATGGGCTTATCTGGGGGGACAGAGGAGCTTGGCTAGGGGGTTTGGCTTGCCATCTCTCACTCATCTCTCCGCTTTCCTTTAGGAATCAATCAAAAACGGAGTTTTTAAAAGAGCAGTGGCCCTATGGGATCTTCATCTGGGGGGGGGCAGAGTATAACTGGTCTAATGGGATTGTCTGCTTAGTCCATCTCGCTCTCTCCCTTTTTCCCCATAGAAAGAATCCAAAAACGGAGTTTAAAATCTCTCTCAGATGCAACCCAAAAGGGGCCTCGTCTCTGCGACTTTTAAACTCGTTTGTTGGATTGAATTTCTAGAGGGAAAAGGGAGGTGGGGATTTCAGTAAGCCGAGGGACTCTGGCGGAGAGTGCTTCTCAGCTCACTGAGAAGTCTTCCTCCGAGATTTCTGTTGGGAGGAAAGAAGGCAATACCCTAAAAACGCTGGTTCTTCATATTGCTGGATATGTTTGAAAGAAATAGGATAAAACTATGTAACTTGATGGGCAAGGGCAAGTCCCTCTTGGGCACTGGGCAGTAGGAGCTCCAGGAGGTCCATTCAAGCGGAGGGAAAAGGGAGGGGATGGGGCAAGGGCAGAGCCCGGCAGCCATAGGCAGCTCTTGAAAAAAACCGGTTTAGAAAAGAAGAGTCCTCTGCATGGTATCCCATGTCTCCCCTTTTTTGGAAGCTTGACACCCTTATTTTGCTTTGTGTGGTGCTAGGGGTTGCCATACCTCCGGACCTTGAAACCGGGGAAAATGTAGACAAAAAAGTCAATGTAGGAATCACATAAAACAGGTGGTCACATGTGAAATTTTGTCCTAAGTTTTCCTCGCGCTTGGGCTTCCATAGCCCCTGCCGCGATCAGCAGCGAGGCCCAGGCAGGCGGGGAGGGAAAGCCTCCCTGAGAGAAGGATGTCCCGCCCGCCTGGGCCCCGGCCTCAGCAATCGCGGCGGGGAGCGGGGCCAATCGTCGACTGAAAGTCCTCGCTTAAGGAGGCCTTCAGTGTCCGGGGCGCTGGCTCGACCGTCGGCCCGATCGGGCGGGGAAGAGTGCCAATCGGCGACTGAAACCCCGCCTTAAAGAGAGGTTTCAGGCGCAGCCTGGGCCCCGGCGTCCCGCGATTCGGCGGGGGGAAGGCCCAGCGGCGACTGAAAGCCTCCGCCTTAAGGATGCCTTTCAGTCGTGCCTGGCCTCTTGCCTCGCCGCGATCGGGCTGGAAGAGGGCCCAAGCGGCGACTGAAAGCCTCCCTCAGCTTGCCACAGTCTTCCGGGGGCGGGGCAAACCGGAGGCGGGACCCTGGGACACGCCCAAACCGGGACAGTCCGCCCCCAGCGGGATAATAGGCAAGCCTATGTGGTGCAATTTAAATGTGTGCCATTCAGTTGTGAGTTCCCTCCCCGCTTAACGCTTGTCTGGCTATTTGCTTGGAATTCTGGGAGTTGGTTGCTTTGCTTTTTGTGTGCTCAACAGAGGAGCGTTTGTGGGTTCCCTCTTTTGAGGGAAGGAGGAGAAGGTGGGGCATCCCTGCATCCCGGCTCCGCAGGGCTGCAAGCAAAGGAGCCCCGCTGGATATGACAACAGAGCCCCCGCCGCAGAAAGCAGCCAACCCTCTCCTCTTTGCTCTCTGCCCTGTCCCCTCTTCCTTGAGGAAGGAAGATCTCCTGGAGTCCATTCAAGCCGAAGGAAAGAAGTTGCCAGGGAGGGGACTGGGCCAAGGGCGACCCCGGCAGTGCCTAGCAGCTCTTTAAACCGGTTAGAAAGAAAGTCCGTGCTGTCATCCCATTTCCCCTTGTTGGCAGCTTTGAAACCCTTTTGTTCCTGTGTGTGGTGCATGTAATGTGTGCGTCAGGTTGGTGAGCTGCCCTCCCGCTTTAAAACTTTGTCTGGCGCTTTGCTAGGGGAATTCTGGGAGTTTTTTGCTTGCGTTTTGTGGGTGCTTCCAAACAAGGAGCTTGTGTGGGTTTTCCCTCTGGGGGAAGGAGAGAAGGTCTGGTCCAGTTGCCTACCTTATGCATTGTGAAGCACAGGAGCCCATGGCATGACACTAGAGAACCCCCGGAGAAGCAGCCAGACATCTCCCTCTTTCTCTCTGCCTGGTCTCATTCTTGCCCTCTCTTTCCTGCTTTCCTCTTCTCGTTCTTCTTGTCCCACCTTTCCTCACTTGTCCTCCCTTCCCTCCCATCCTATTCCCCTCCCCCTCACACACACACACCGTCCTCATCACTGCAGTCGATCGCCGGCCTGCCTCCCTCCTGCTGTTCATTCTTTCAGCCAAGCAGAAGCAGAGGGTGAGGGAAACGGATTTGAAACGATAAGATATACCCGCACACTTTCACTGGAACTTTTCATCACAGTTTCAGCTCTCTGGGACCACATTCAGACACAGTAAATCGTTACCTCCTGGAACACATTGGACCACATTAAGCGTCTGAGAACCCGATTGGAACCAATACGTGTGGTAAGTCCAAATGCGTTCGTTCTCATCACATGATCAGACTGTCTCAGAACGCATGCGATAATCTCTGCTGAAGAGTACTTTTGTACCGACGGGCTCGTACCTGTTACACGAAAACGGGTTCTGTTGTTTGTCTGACGAATCTTGATGGCAGTAACTCCAAGAGAATGTTGTTGTTTTAAAAACTCATTTTTTAAAACATGAAACTCATTTTTAAACCTCAGGAATTCTTCTGCCTTTCCTCCTACTTCAGGAATCTGAGCAGCAATGTCTCAGAGAGCCCTCTCCTATTATCTTATTGAACTGTACTCTGCAGCACCCAGGTCTGTATCTAATAAAGCCAAAGGGGGGTCCTTGAGGCCTTCTGCTTCCATGCCTCCCTTTCTCTTTCTTTTTTACCTTTAGGAGTTTTACCAGAAGAACCTGTGAGAATCCTTTTGGTTTCTTCTGTGGTTCTTTTTCAAACCTTAGGAATTTTAGCAGCAGTGTCTTGTGTCTTAATTTATGGCAGAGTGCCCAGTAGATCCAAGGAGTTAATGAAGCACTCAACATTTCCTAGGAAGTATCATCAGAGGAAATTAGAGCTGTGCCTGAGTTAGTATGCAGGGTCAACAGAAATGGCAATAGTTTGGAGAAGCAGGCAAAGGGTTTAGTCAGGAGAGAAGCCAAAGTCAAGCTGACACAGAAGATTCCTATTGAGGTATACATTAATGCAAGGCATAGCCAGAAAAGAAGTCAGTGGAGTGTGCCAGGGTCAGCCAGGAACTCTAAAAGTGCTGAGAGTAGAGGAAAATCCCGGCAAGGATCATGGAAGAGAACACACTTCTATATACAGTACAGTTGTACTCAGGTTACTTTATCATAGCTGCTGCTGTTGACAGATTACTCCCAAGCCATCCTCTGTCGGAGCCTTTTACTTTACTGATGTTCTGACACTTCAAATACTGCTCTTCCCAACAGCTTCTGTTTCCCCCATCTTCTGGGAGAGATGGATCCGCTTTTACCAGCCCAGGCTGGGCCTTGTCCTCCAGAGATCACAGAGGAAACTGTTAAATGGAGCCTTCAGTTCTTCCTCTGGTGCAAACCTTTTGAATAATGGCCTATCATCCTGGTTTCCGACCTCTGAGAAGGACTCGTCTCCTTAACCTTCTCCTGTTTCCCTGCCATTTTGCCTTGCCTCAATAATGTTTGCAGCAGTACTTTGAAAAACCCACCTCTGTTTTCTAGTCTTTCAAAAATCATGATGAATTATGGCAGCCCCTCCCTGTTTTGCCTCTTGGACACCCCTGCTTAGAATTTAATTTGAAACTGGCAGCTGCGACATGGGCAAAGACCCCAAACTCTAAAATTTGGAAGTGTCTACCAAAATTCCTTGATGAGTTGTGGTAGGCCCTCTTTTTGCTTCTAAGAAGTCCCTCTTTTTAAGATTTCACTTTGAAACTTACAACTGGAACTGGGAGGATAACCAAAAAAAAAAAAAAAAAGTCAGATTTTGAGGTGATTAATATAATTTCCCAACAAACATGTTTACTTGCTAAAATCAGTATTGCTTATTTCATTGGATAACAGTCTGCTTTATGAACTGGGTACTGGTGAAATAGAATATCCAAACCTCAAATGGTTAAAGAGTCAAACTCTCCACATACAATGTGGCATTGGGTAAGACAATATCAGCCAATCCTCTATATGTAAAATAAGATATGTAAAACAGTATAATGTTACTGGAGAATCAGCATAATGTGGGACTGACTCTGGACAACAGGGTTCAAATTCCTACTCAGCCATGTAAACCCACTGTCTGACCTTTCCTCAGCCTCAGAGGATGGCACTGGCAAATCACCTCTGATGAAACTTGCCAAGGAAAACCCTTGATAGGCTCACCTTAGGGTCATCATTAGTCAGAAATGATTTGAAGGTAAACAACAACAACAACAAATCAAGAGTATTGAGTTCAAATGGTTAAATAGTCAAACTCCCCAGCCTTTAGATACTCAGAGACTATGTTGGCTAGAGGATTGAGGGAGTTGTAGTCCAAAAATAGAATTTCCAAGCTCTAGAATTCAGCCCAGCATTCAGAACACTGCACATAGCAGGTCTGTATTTGTATCTGTGGGATAAAGAAAAAACATTTTCTAGAGAAAGCAGTGGTCATACAGACAAGGAAGATTAGACGTAACAGGAGCAAAGGCACAGTAGGATGCTATGGAGAAACTGTTTACAATGGGCAGCAAAAGGGCAGGCTTGATACCTGAAAGATGTCATGCTGGCAACACTTGCTTTTTGGGTATCCTGATCTCATCTGACCTTAGAAGCTAAGCAGGGTCAGCTTTGGTTAGTACTTGGATGAAGACCACCAATGAATAACGGTACTGTAGACTATAGTTCAAAGAAAGGAAGTGGTAAAACCAATTCTGAGTGTTCCTTGCATAAGAAAACCCTATGAAGTTGCCATAAGCTGACAGGAGACTTGAAGGCACACACATACTTGTAACACTAAGTTTGCATGGAAACAGGAAGCAGCAGCAAAACTGGATCCAAAGATTTACACACTCCATAACTGCAAAATAAAGCAGAACGTGATAGAGAATTAGTTGTCCTTCCAAGTCCCAGTCCATGACAGTGAATGGTTGGAGGTTTGTGCTGGGGGATCCTGCTTGAACTCCTCATTGAGCCATGAAATCCACTGGGTGACCTTGGGCCTGTTAATTTCTTTCAGCTTGATCTACCTCACAAGGTTGTTGTGGTGATAAAGTGAGGGGAAGAAGAGAGCTGTGTCATTCACTGAGTTTATTTGTGAAAAGCTAGGGTAGAAATGTAACTAATGAAGCAATCAATATGTGTTTCCCTTCAAGTCCTGTGAATACAACCCAGTTTTCAACTATTAACCCAGTCCCAAAAGCAGCTTTTGTGCAGTTATAGAACAGTGGAGCATAACAAAAGTCTCAGGTTTGGTCCTGCCCTTTGGACTCCTGAAATAAGTAGTGAAAACAGCCTCACAAACATCAAGAACAGTGTAGCACAACACTCAATTTGCTGCCATTCAAAGGCACTAAATATTGCATGAAGCAGTGGCCTCTGCAAATTGCCAACTTTACTTGAAGGATTAGAAACATGGGGGAGAATGGCTAACAGATTAGCCTTAGTTATTTCTATAATAATGTATGACATACCATGTTGTAATGCATCTTCAAGACTTTTCCAACTTACGGCAACCCTAAGACCATGGGGTTTTCTTGGCAAGATTTGTTCAGGAGGGTTTGCCTTTGTCATCCTTTGAGGTTGAGAGAGTATGATTTGCCCATGGCTGAAGTTCTAGTCCTACACTAAAACCATTTCACCACACTGGCTCTCATGACATACTAATGTTAGTGGCAATCACAACTGGAAGACATTATGCTAGTAACACCCTAGATTTTATTTTTATTTTCCAAAAACACTTTTAAAATAGTACAATAGGACCAATTCTTCCCAATTCTTCTCCATAGGCAGGCCCAGCTCCATCAGGGTTAGCCTGAAGAAAGAGGCTCCTCCCTCCATAACTGTCATTCTCCAGCCTGCAAGGGAGTGAACAGGCAGGCCCAGCTCCATCAGGGCTATCCTGAAGAAGAAGAGCCCTCCCTCCAGTCCATCTGCCTTGGTCCAGGCCTCAGAGGGAGAGAAGAACCACTGGACCTCATCCCCTTCCCTACCACCATTCCCTTCTCCTTTTGTGTCGTGTCTTTTAGATTGTAAGCCTGAGGGCAGGGAACTATCTAAATAAAAATAATAATTGTAAGCTGCTCTGATAGCCATTAAGGCTAAAGGGCGGGGTATAAATACCATTAAATAAATAAATAAACAAACAAATAAATAAATAAATAAATAAATAAAATGACCATTAAGAAGCAACATTTTAAATAATATTTCTAGTTAATATTATTTCTTAACATGTTCATATTATTTCTAGTTAATATTATTTCTTAACATGCTTATATTAATGATAAAACAAAAAAAGCTGCTATTATCTTTGTGGTTACTATTCCGCCCATTCCCCACCACCCCAGAATGTATTACTGGAGACATATTTGTAACATGTTACTTCAGAGTTCTGCTTTGTTTGGTGCCATGATGCTCTGTGTTCCTTCAGGACACATTTGTCCAAGTTTGATATCTACACTGACTTTATGGGGAATACAGATTTGAAAATAGGCAAGGAATGATTCATATGAGAGTTATGGGCCTATAATGGGATCATTACCTTAAATCAGATACTTAGGCCTGGTACAGACAGGTGGAAAGCACTGTTCTCGGGCCAAAATTAGGGTTCAGGAGTGCACAGCACTGTGCCATCATGGTGACTTCCCGTCCACACAGGTGCTGCCATGATGATGGAAGCGTGCGCAGCATCTAGACGTCGCTGTGCCGTGCTTACATCATGGACATGTGACAGTGCACCAATGGCTCACCTGTGGCGTCTGGACTGCGCTGTAAAAAGAACCCCCAGCAGCAAAAACAGGCAGCTCCAGCCCACCCTTTTGGGGCGGTTTGTCGAGCCCCTTAGTGTTGATTATGGGTTTTTGCCTGTTTCAGCTTTGCAAGAGCAGTTTAAACTGCCTTTGAGCCCAAACAGACGGGCATAAAAGCACACTTCTGGGCATCTTTGGCTCAAAGCATTTAGACACTGCATGTCCCGATGATGGCTGGAGGCCAACTTAAAAGCCGCCTGGCTGCAAAATGTGGGTGGCTTTGTGACACTCAGGGGTCACAGTGTTTATAAGCTGCACACCTCCAGAGCTTGTTAAAGATGTCTTCAAGCTATGGCGGGGCAGGAAAACCAGCTTTTCACTGCTTGAAAAAGGAACAGATCTAATCCACTGATTTTTCGACTGGCTTCAAAGTGGATAGGGGCCATGGCGTCTGTTCGTCATGGCCCCAATCCATCTTTGGAAGGGGCAGCTTCAAGCCACCCCTTCTTGCCCATAGTGCCAGAGAGGCATGAGATTAGGAAGTCCTGTTTCCTTCTCCTCCTCCTCCTCTTTCCAAACCTTTTATGTGAAAAATTTGCATATGCATTGAGTTAAATATTGAATTTACTTAAATTAAACAGTTCTAATTTGAATGATGTAACTTCCTTATAAAATATTAAAATAAAAATATACCGAATGTGCAACTGAAAATACACATACTAAATCAACAAAATGTTTTAATTCAAATACTATGCTAAGGGGAGGGGCGCAATGTCCGCATGTATATTTAAGGGGGGGTCCCAACAGTAAAATGTTTGAGTACCACTGAGCTAACTGATAATATCTACAGTTGAAACATTTGTTACAATCCAGCTTTGGCCCTGCAGCTTTAAGTACATCTGAGGTTCCCTTAATATTAGAGGCATTAATTGAGGCCAACCAAGTATCCAAACAAACAATTTATATATAACATGTGAAGTTTACGGCAAGAATGGAATAGAGAATTGGAATATCCAATTCTGACTAACCAATGACGATTGGTTTTAACATCTATAATGAATATGACTATAGATCTCAGGCTATATCTTATACAGCAGAAATTGCTCTTTCTGGTATATTGGTTACCACATTACCCATTCAAGAAAAGGCTTCCTAAATCAGCAAATTGTTGGAGGTGTAATACTGCTAAAGCTTCCTTAATGCAAATGTTCTGGAGTTGTCTCATAGTAACTACTTTTTGCAAGAAAGTAATCAGAGAAGCAAATTTGGTTTTGAAAAGTTCCTTGATATTCAGGGGCATGCATGTTCTTTTTAAATATTTACCTTTTTCTTGGAGTTTAATAAATGGCCAAACGAAGTATATTTTTTCACACCTTTTTGATTGCTAAAAGTTTGATGCGTCATTACTGGAAAGGTAATGGATAGAAGATCTAACAATGCTTGCAAAATTTGAAAGATAATGTATAGACAAAAATTACAAATTTTTACATTTGGTCCGCCTTTATAAAAATTTAAGACTAATGTGATTATTTTTCCTCTTTTTGTGTTTTTATTTTCCTGCTTTTGTTATACTGGAACATTACTGTATGTAACTAAGGCCCATACAGACAGACCAAAATAAAGCTGCTTCGGGTCACTTTGGAGGTATCAGTCCTAAGGACTGAAGCATGGCTTTGGTGCAGTTTCTGGACTCTTAGGACGCATGCATCATTTAAACAGCATACCTCCAAAGTGACCCAAAGCAGCTTTATTTGGTGTCTGTACAGGTCCTAAGATCCCTTTTGAATTTAAATAAAAAAGTAAGTAACTGGGGGGAAAATTGTTTATGTAATTATTTATTTAATTTATACCCTCTCTTTTTCCTAGCATAGGATCCAAAGAAGCTTACAGTAATTTAAAATGAAATGCAGCTAAGATCATATTTTACAGATATTAGAAAACAATGAACAATTCTGTTAAAAAGTACATGGATAAAAAACAGTTTTTAAAAAATTAGAACAATTAAAAAGATAAAAGTGCAGCACACCACTTTCTAAACATCCTTCCACTGTGTGATTTAAGAATCAAAGTCCTGCCAAAATAAAAAGGTATTTTGCCTGCTGGCAGAAAGAGAGCAGATAGAGGGCCAACCAGATTTCTTGTGGAAGGGAGTTCCACAGACTGAGAGCTGCCACCATGAAAGCTCTCTCCTGTGTTCTCACCAAACATGGCTGTCATTGTGGTGGAACTGACAGATAGACCTCTCCGAAAGGTCTTAAAACCTTAAAACCTATACAAGTATAGGTTTTAAGGTTTGTATAGAAAGACAGATCTTAAAGATAGTCTGGACCCATGCCATGTAGGTTTTTTAAAGGTCATGACCACTACTTTGAATTGTGTCCTGAAATTAACTAGTAGCCAGAAGAAATGTCCCCATATAGGAGTTATATTTTCCCTATAACCAGCACCAGTCGGCAATCGGACTGCAGCATTTTGGTCATGCTGCATTTTCTGAACAATTTCCAAAGGCAGCCTCATGTAGAGTATGGAGCTTATCGCTTGGCTTTTAAATTCGGCTTACCTCTATCCAGCTCAAAGCTTAATTTGGGCAGTATCCTAATGTTATCAGAAGGTTTTTGCCACTGAATCTGCCCCCCGAATACAGCCCAGGTCTATCCCCACTTCCTGGAGCACTCCTCGCAGCTCTTTTCAGATCTGGGAGTTTTCCAGTTTAAGAAATGGCCATCGGAGAGCTCCTGGAAGCAGTGATGCACCCAGGCTGTATTCAGGCAACAAATTCAGCGGCAAAAACCTTCTGGTAACATCAGGATGTCACCCGAATTAAGCTCTAAATGGATAGAGGTAAGCCAAATTTAAATGCCACAACTTTCTATGTTACAGTAATCCAAACAGGATGTAGCCAAGGAATGTGTCACCACAACCAGATCTGCCCTCTCCAGGCTGGTGCACTTGTTTGACTTGCGCAAATACACTTCTGGCTACCACAGAAATCTGGGCATCTGGGCTCAGTGTAAATACAGCAGTACAGCAGTACACCCAAGCTGTGAAACTGAGATTACAGAGGGAGTGTAACCCTATCAATCTCAGGCTGATTCCCTATTCCCTGGTCTGTCTTATGACTGACCAAGAGCCTTATCACACTGATGTTTTTGCAGCTTTTTGCAGCTCAGATCCGACGTGACTGCTTGTCCAATGATGCGAATTCACGTTATAACATGAATGTTTTATCAGACGCGATTCCTTTCTATGGGAGCTCCTTCCATGGCGCTTCCGCAGTGAATCCAAAGTGACTCCTCATTTTGATGAATTCGGAAAAATGTGCAGAATTCACTTTCAAGCTCACTTTGATTTCACTTTTCACACTGAAATGGTCTGGTGTGGAATGCAACTTTGCTTCTGCTCTGGTACACCACCGCAATCCCCCCCCCCCCGGTTGCAAATTTCCCATGATGCAGTGCTGCAACTTTCCCTCATTTCCTTTCGGTGATCCTTTCACTTTCAGGGCAACTTTCAGGCCAACTCATTTTTTGTGTGTATGTGTGTGAATGTGAATATACAGATATGTCCATCTATCTATCTATCTATCTATCTATCTATCTATCTATCTATCTATCTGTGTGTTGAAATTGCTGAAATGGAAAGGAAAATAAAAAAGGGGGATGAAGAAAACACAGAAATATTCACAAGGCAAATATTCACACAATCACGCAATTACACGAAACAGGGAACAAGAACTTGTGCTCCTTTTCACTCCAGAAACGTACAAGGTCACGATGCATTCAGACCTCCATTGAGCATGCGCAAGGTTGCCGATTCGAATCGCTGAATCCCACCGGTGTGGTAATACAATTTGCACTCACTCTGCTTTGCATGAATCAGCATCATGTGACTTGCCTTGGATTCGATTCCCCCTCGATTTGGAAGGGCAATGGAAGGGCAACCAGGTGTGATAAAACATTCACATTACAACGTGAATTCACATAGCTGAACCAGGAGTCACCCCGGATCTGAGCTGCAAAAACCTCTGTGTGATAAACACCTAAGAATCCTTCTGCCTTGTCTGGATTAAATTTTAATTTGTTCATCCTCATTCACAGCAGCCACTGGGTCAGCAATGAGATGGCTTCCTTGGAATTAGATGGGAAGGAGCAATAGAGTTGGGTGTGATCTACATACTGGTAACAACATTCCCCCAAAACTCCTGATGACCTCTCCCTCTCTTGCACTTCCCATTAATCTCTACAGGACTTTAGCAGGAGAACTGTCCAGTGAATTGTGTTCCTTCTTTGCTATTTTGGCCTGTGCATGAAAGAACAGCAGGCGCTACATTCATGTTGTTAATTTCCTTTCTGGTATATTTGTTACTGTGACTTATTTTGCGCCAGCTCTATGAGTTATCCAATTGTGCATGATGATTTTTAAATGTGCTACTAAGAAAACACTTTTTATAGCCAGTGCATCTTTTGATTATGAATGAGTGCCGTGTGATACACACAGGAGTTTTTATTATTTATACAAAATATATAAGCAGGAAGAGTTGTCATAAATCACAAGCTAGTATTATTCTAGGGGTTCATGACAGCCATATCTTTTTTTATATAGAAAAGCAGAATACATTAGCTAATGTAGGCACTGGGAGAAGATTTCAAAAACTGGGATGATTCTTGCATTTGTTCCATTCACTTGGCATATAGCATTTAAAACCCAACTCCATATAAATGAACCTAAAAATAAAAATAAATTATGGACAAAGCTATTCAGTCTCCATGTGCATTTGCTTTGTATTTTACTACCTAAGGATGTAGTATATGAACAATTGGCTTCAAATGCATGAGAGTTCGTCATCTCTGAGCATCTGATGGGGAGCCTGGAAAATGGCTGCTGTTAGCACTGAAGGCTGAACTGCTGCCTCTCTTACCCAAACTGAAAGGAGAGAACACGCTTCTACACTTAACCAGCAGTGCCTAACAATATCGATTACAGAAGAGGCTCACTTAGGTTGCAGTAGTCAATAGTCCTGCCTTAGCGTTTACTAAACCATTTAATTAACTACATTTACCTTTTAAAGGAAAATTCATTGCTGCGATTTTTTTTTCCTTGAGGTGACTAGTGCTTTTAACCACTGGCTAAAGTGCATCTAGTGTTAATTAGCATATTTATGATTAAGTAGATTTAGCATGCAGTAATCATTCTCTAATTCAGTAAGAACTATCTCTGGTGAATAGTGGACATTAATGACAGTTGCAAGAGCTTAGATATTACATAATCACTAATTACATTCTGCACAATTAGCGGCGACTCCTCCATGTGCATCGCTAATGGCTGATTCGTGTCATCAGCCTGTTCTGCCTGTAAAGAAATATAACAAGTCTGCATAATATTCTGATTGTATTAGCATAGAGAAGGGCATTATTAATGAAGTTTGGGGACCATGAAGAGGTTTTTATGCATGTGATGGACAAAAGCAAAAAAGCCTCTCCTCAGACTCATACAGATTTTTCCTTGGTATACATGTTGTTCATTACGAACCTCAAAGCCCCACTGATTTATGGACTTCATCATCTTCTTTTTTTTCTGATGCACATATCAAATGCACTTGGCTTTCATTTACAATACACATGTGGCAGAAAGAAAAGAAAGAGCTAGCAGCCAAAACAGTATAAAATTGCAGAGAGGGGAGGAGGAGAACCATGCAAAGCTAGGTCAAAAACATTTAGTTTAAGGAAATAAACAGCAGAGTTCGCCTTTTAAAAAGCTGCTGGATTTAATGAGGACCTGCTATATACAAGACTTTTTCTGTTTTGATTTTTAAAGGGTTATTATAAATAATAATAATAATAATAATAAATTGGTGGTGACTCCTCTGTGTGCATTGCTAATTGCTGGTTTGTGTCATCAATCTGTTCGTTTTGTAAAGAAATATAGAAATATAAACAGTCTGTATAATTTTCTGATTGTACAGTGGACCCTTGGTATCCACTGGGATTTTGTTCCAGGACCACCACCATCCTGGCTATCAAAAATTGTAGATACTCAAGTCCCATTAAATACAATGGTGTTTTTAAATGGTGTATCTTATCTAAAATGGCAAAATTAAGGTTTGCTTTTTGAATTATTTTTATTTATTTATTTCAAGGGGGATGGTTAAATCTGTGGATGCAAAATCCATGAGTATGGAGGGTCAACTGCATTAGCATAGAGAAAGGCACTGTGGCATTACACATCTATTCAGGGGTTATTCAGATGGTGAAAAAAAATCCTGGTAGAATGTGGGTTGAATCTTTGTTGTTCACATGCATTTCGAATGCACCCAAGTAATTTTGGGGGGCTGCCAAAAAACCAATGAGATAATCCATCTCATCTCCCCCCACAAGTTTCCCTAAAAGACCAGGGATAAACCAGGATAAACTCTGCATTGCTTGAATGTGTTTCGAAAAAAATCCACGTTATTGACTCCATCTTTATTCGAATGCTGACATGTGTGATCAACAAAACTGACAGAGATGTGGTTCCAATTTTTTCAAAAAAGGTGTGAAGAACAAAATCGGAATGTGAGAGTAAACTTATTCAGATATTCATGCTAAAAACAACAACATCTGAATAACCCCTCAGAAGTAAGTTTGGTGGAACTTAGTATGTTTTGTGTGAGCTCTTGAGATTTTAACTTAATGATTGAAGTGCTTTACAAGTTGCTGCCTTTCAATAAGTATGGTCACATTTCCCTTGCTGAAATTTGGTGACCACTGGTTCATTCACACAGAAAAATAGCAAGAGATATGTAAGTAACCAGCCTCCTCAAGGCAGCAGGCTCACTCCAAAAGGATTGGGGCAGGGAATGCAACATGAATTTGTATCTTACAGTCACAACATAAACGCCAAAAGAATGAGACTCAGTAATGTGCATTAGTACTTGGATGGGAGACTACCAAGGAATACCAGATGCTGGAGGCTACGTTTCAGAGGAAGGAACTGGCAAAACCACCTGTGAGTATTTTTTTTGCCTAATGAGTCACCATAAGTTGACAGGCAACTTGAAGGCACATACACACAATGTGCATTATCCCAAACCATAGGATTTGGGAAGCCGACACAGCCATACCCCAAAGATAGCAAACTCATTCATGTGAATAATTTTTATGCACCAGAGAAGTATTTCATGTCATACAAGTGTTAAAATGTCCTCAAAAATTCTTGCAGTAAAATATATCTATGAGGACACTTGACTTTGAAACAAAATATATAAGTATATAGTGGGGGACATGGCTCCTGAGAGCATTGTTCCTTAAATTCATGGAATATAACTGGGAGCGGTGGGATCTAATTTGGAGGTGTTCCCATCATTTCACATTGAAGTCTTTATTTGTTTAAAAGAATATACTTAAAACAAGAGAGATTTCATAGTGAGGATACTGTGCTGATTATATTTTTGCTCATAATGCTTAACATATAACAGTGATTTTAAAATCCCTTCTATCTGGTGCAAACTTATTCCTACATTGGATCAAGCAGTGTCAGTTAGTCGTCCCCCAAGTGACTGTTCCTGCTTCCTCTTGTAATGAAGCAGTTATCGTGAGTGGATGAACGTTCATTTTACTTATTTTGCATGAAATTCCATCAAGTAGCAAACATCCCCAGGAATCAGATAAATATATTTTCTATTCAACATAGAAGAATGCTGTTATGGACTATTCAAGGGAAGCAGAGACCTATTTGTGTTCTCTGGAAATAACTGGATTGATGGTAAACAAAGAAGGCTATTTAAGTTCACATTACAGAAAAAAGGACACTTTCTGTTTGTAGGAGGGGAATAGGACTAGTGACAACTGAGATCAACATTTTCTATTCCTTCCTTATAAAAACCCACCCTAGCAGTCAATACTGTAGTTTGTTTTTAGAAATTAGAAGCTAATGTGTATTTTTAAAGCTATAAAACAATTAATCCCAGTTCAGCAAACCTGTTAAGGCTGTAACAAAGCACTCAGTGAGCAATTGTAATGATATTACTCCAGTTCTTGCCCATTTGTGTTTTTACAAATCTGTTTGATACTATATTACTCTAAGGAACATCAGGGTTGTGAAGCGCTGCTAAAGAGCCACACACACTGTGGCTTTGGCTGCACTAAACGCTTGATGAGCAAAACTGCTAAACCCGATTTAAACTAGCACAGATCCATGGGAGAATGCAGCTGAAAATAGCAATATTGTTCCTCCACTTTGGTTTCATTGGTTCAACGCTCTTTAATCTTTAGCATATTATCCTGTAAGTCCAATCAATGTTCAAAGGGTGTTAAAATGCCAATTAATCTCTTGGATTTTTCCAAATTATTTGTTTTTATTACATTTTTATCCCAACCTTAGAAGTAGCTCAGGCCAGTACATATGGGTTCTCCCTATAATCTGAATTTACAACAGCCCTTTGAAGTAGACTTTGAGATCAAGAGAAGCAAACCCAAGACCAGCTACTGACTGAGTGATGATTTGCACTGAAATTGCCCAGGTTGATTCCCAGCATGCTGCTTGTCTCATTGATTATAGTCCAAAACACACTGCAGAAATAAATCAGTTTGAGACTTTATCTGCCCTGGCTCGGTGCTAGGGAATCCTGGGAATTGTAGTTTATCATGGCACCAGAGCTATCTGACAAAGAAGGCTAAATGTCTTACAAACTGCAGCTCCCAGAATTCCCAAACACTGAGCCAGGGCAGTTAAAGTGGTCTCAAACTGGATTCTTTCTGCAGTGTGTTTTGGATCTTTGTGATAGTTGCATGGGGGGAGGGATCGTGGGACATGGATATGTATCTTTTAATCTTGTAAGCCGCCCTGGTTGTGATACACAGAGGGGCAGGATAAAAATACATCATCATCATCATCATCATCATCATCATCATCATCATCATGACTATGTGATTATCTGGTAATACATTGGCACGTGCTCCATGCATGTGCTAATGCTTGCAGCTGAATTGGTGCTGAAATCGGTCTGTTAAGGTTTGCAAGGTTACATTCTGATCCCAAATACATTGCATGAAACTGAGAAGATGCTATGCCTGGCTAGGTACGTCTGCAGTAGCCAGAGAAGACTGGATCTGCAGAATTTGGAAAATTTAAAAGGGGATAAATATCCTTCTAAATGCATGATTACAGTTTTAAGCACTTAGCCAATTTTAAGGATTGGAAATCTAGGATGCTCTGTCAACAAACTCATGCTAAGAAATGTGGTGGTGGTAATAAAAGATATGCATGTCATTGACTTCATCCATTGCTTTCTATGGTTGCAACAGATGTATACCTCTATACCGTTGTTTATCCCATCCCTCTACGTTCTCCCCACTGTTAAACTTTACACTGTAAGCTCCTTGAGGCAGGGCCTTGTATTTGTTTTTCTTTTTCTGGCATATAGTTTTATATTAATGACAGCACATTAATTGAAAGTGAAAAAAGACATAAAAACAAAATCATATTTTCTACACTATTTCTGTTTTGTTTCAGGAGGTTCAAATATTTTCTGTTGAGAGGTTTATCGGGGTCATAGGAGAAAGTGATGGAGCCTATGAAATATAATGCTTGCATGATAACAGAGGCAGGAATCTGTAGCAAATTCACAGGCATGCTGTTAAGACAAAAAAAGCTGAGCTTGAAACAGCATGGTTTAGCATGAGAAAGAATGAGCAAAATTGGTAAATGAGACAATGGAGTGGTTAGTAATAAATACAGAGGCTTGGATTCAGGCTAAGTCATTTGGACTTAAGACACAGTTGAAATTAATGGGACAAAACAGTTTTGTCTTAATTACGACAGAAACTGTGTTCAGCTAAATTTGGCAGAATCCAACCCACATGTATTGCATTTGCATTGCTTTTATTCCCTTCTGAATGCAATGGAGAATCCCAAACCACAATTTCCTCTATTCCTTTCCATGGGGCTGTCCCTTAGTATGGAAGTCAATGAAGCCCACACAGCAGTGCACCATTCCTTTGTACAACAGACAGGATTCTGAGCTAAGAGGGACTGAATACAAATGTCACATTAAATTAACCACACTTAGAAGTCCACTGCTTTCAATGGACTTATGTGCCCTTAATTCTCTGCTGGGCCACAGCCAAAACATTTAGAATTCTGAAATGATCCAAACATACAAGAATGAGACAATAGAGTAAATGATAAATGGACCTCCCCACACTTCCCCAGTCATTAAAAGGAATTCCTATTTTATTAAGCCTTTTGGGGTATGGGAGCAATGCATTTGGACCTGATCCAGCTCCCACTGAAATTGTAAACCATTTGTTACCAGCCCCTCCTAGAGCCAGAATGGATATGCGGTTTGTTAAATGATGCCTTTTGGCCAGGCAACTATAGAGCTAATTTACCATGTAATCACTCTAATTTCATGCCAGTTAGATTCTATAGAAATCCATGGTGTCTCCCTGTTGTAAAACTAGAATCGCACAATGACACTGCTGGATTCGCGTGTCAGCTGTGTTATCGGGAGGTTGCTTTTCACAGGGTCCGATCATACAATTTCCTCTGTTTAAGAGAAGCCCCGCACTACTCTGGATGCTGGGAAGGGGGGGGGGAACCAGCTAATTGGCAATTATTCAAGTAGATAAATGCTTTCATACTAGTAAGTTCTTACAGAAGAAGAAGAAAAAAAAATCCACTCATGAATAATAGTTACCCTGGAAGGAGAAATTCCAAATCTCTAATATAAATTGGGCTAGGATTATACTCTCCCTTTTTCTGCATAAAGGAGCAAGTCATTAGATTTAGTTTCACATGATCAGATAAGATTTTAAAACAGTTTATGACATTTCCAGTGTGTATTTGGAGACAGTTGACAGATAATATAATCCATTCCCTAGTCAGAGAGCACTAGGTTTTAAGGATCAAGAAATAGTCTTCAGAGATTAGTGTTCTGCTGTAGCCTTTGGGTTCAATGGCCTGATTCTCAGCTCATGCAAGTCCAAGCAGCTCCACTGTAGATATGCCCCCCAGATACACATTCCCTTCCCATCTGTGTGTGGAGTGGAGGGTGGGGAGCATAGATTTTTGAAAGAAGCATTAAAAAATAACTGTAATATAAAATGTAGCAGCCCAACAGAACACACATTCTCTCCCCGCACATAAAAACAACTATGCTCTGGCTGTTTTCTGGGGCACAAAGACTGCATTCTCTGTGGATGAAATGGCTAATAATGTGGCTGTTTTTCTTTTGCTTCCAATAAAGGATATTTGGAGGGTGTTCCCCCCCCCCCCCCACCCTTCCTTTCTCTTCTTCCAAAACAGTGCTCTCTTCTTGGGTGTGGATTAAATGCAGATCTTGGCAGTGAAGGGAATTTACATAAGTGCTGCTGTTTGTCAAAGCAGAAGCTATTCCTTACATTATCAGCCGAACATTTAAATCTTAATGACGGGCACTGTTGTCTAAAAGATGGCGATTTTCCTGCTGAGAAACTGCATTAGATTCAAGGGACACAGCTCATTTCCATTCACTCAGCAGTCTCTCTAGAAATGACATGCAGTGCTTGAAACTGTTTATTTCCAAATTCAGGCCTCCTCCGCATCAGTCATCAGCTTCAATTACCAGTTTTCCCGGAGCCGAGCCATCAGGCAGCCTGACATCAGGGTCCAACCTAATTCCCACCTTCTCCAAAGTCAAGAGCATAATGTGCAGATGAAAAGGTGGGAAATAGCCTGGACTTCATTAGCATGCAGAGCCTGCTTGTTCATTTGCTTGCTGCGAATGAAAGTTCTGACACTCGGGCGCTTTCCCTGCAATATGAGAAAAAGGCCTCTTCAGAGTATATGATGTCCTTACTGGCAAGGAAAGGTCATCAAACAGGCAGACACTGACCTTGCTCCCTGCTCTTCATGACTAGTTTATTGATTCCAGGAACACCTCATTACATGCCGGATCAACATATTATTGCCATGTTCAGTGACTGAATTGTTTACAAGTGTCTTTATCGCTGGCAAAAGCCATCCACATGATGCACGACTGCACTCATTTGGATGTGACCTGCCAATTATGTGTTATCCGATATGTTGCTGGGTGTCATGATCCTTGACCGGGTCTGCTGCCCTGCATCAGCGCAGTCCCATTTACTACTTCTTTCTAACCGCTCTTTGGGAAAGTATCCATTAGCCTGTCAGTGTGTAAATTTGTTTTCTTACCTCCGCTACGGGGAATCGGAAGCGTTATTGTGCCGTCATTTGCTATGCATGAGGTTCATAATCAGTCGGGGGAAGGATTCGTCTCTTTTTTTTTTATGGTGTCTCATGATAACCTACACAATTTGCAGTCAGTATGCATAGCAAGAGAGTAATGGGACTTGTTACAGAGCCACACATATAGGCCCGAGAGAGACCTGTCATATTTTATTCAGGCGCTGCTCCTGAAAAGCCCTGCAAGCCAATGATTTATTGGCAGGGAAGAAACTAAAAAAAACAATCCTCTTGCTGCTGCCACCAAATTTCTGGTTGTCTGGCTCTTAAAGGTTCCATAACTTATCAGACAGGAAAAGGGGTTTGCAGCATCTGTGGATTTTCTACATTATTGTCAGCTAAACACATGCTTAATTTTTAAAGATGTAGTACAAGATGCTTTGCAGAGTTACATAAGCAAAAGAACAGAATCCTTCCTGTAGCTGGATTTAGTCCATGTGAACACATAGTATAAGAAATGTCTTAGCCTAAGGTACCACAGGATTCTTTGTTGTTTCTGCTCTAACAGGCTAAAATGTCTGTCCTGCTGGGGGGGAAAACAGAAGACAAGGTCTTTCCCAGAAGAGTTTCTGTTCTGATATCCTCTTCTTGCAGTAATGGGGCTCCCTGCAATAGATGGGGAGTCCATTTCACTCACTTACCTGGCTCTGTCACTCAACCTCCAGCTCCTTCAGATGGAATACCATGTGAAATGATGTTTATATTTTCAGGGAATGGGAACCAACAAAAATATTACATTTACTGTATATGCCCTCAATGGCAACGTTAAAAGCCCCAGGCCAACTAACATTGTAGCTCCAGCCAATGCCCTGCAAGGCATACCAGGGATAGACCCCATCACATCAGCCTACAGCTTTTTCCTTGGAATTGTATTAAAGTCTATAGGACAGAGTAAAAAGAAGGGATTCTGCGAGGTCAGTAAAACTGTGGTTCGGGTGTGACTTGCATCTCAATCCAGACATATGTGAGAGACAGAAGGAAGTTTGGTTTAGCCATATTCTAGTGCAGTGATTCTCAGCCTTCCAGTTGTTTTGGATTTCATCCACCAGAAACACCAGCCCACACAATCAATGGTCGAGGATTATGGGAGCTGAAACCCAAAACACTTGGAGAACCACTGTTCTAGTGTATCTTTGAGGCTGAACAGACTGCCCCTTTCAGCACCAGATCAGGGCTGTGGCAACTACATGCTGCGACCCTGATCTGGCCTTTCAGTGGCGCAGCTTTTCAGCACTCCATTGGCACTCCATCATCTGGACGCAGCAACAGAGGAGCACCGTCACACCACCCACTGTACAATGGATGGACACCGGCGGGGGGCAGAGTTGGGGCATGCGTTGTGCAGATGCCATGTCCTGATGCCAGCCTTTATCGTCAATCTGTCAAGGCTGTTAGATTACATCTTATTATTTCCTTCATGTAAAAAAAATAGCTTCCATTCTTGCAGGGGAAAAGAAAGTACAATGCACACACTGATCCACTGAATTCCCCACAGATCTGCAGTATACAAATCCACTATTCACACAAACACTTCCAATTCTAATGATGGGTATTTTGCTAGTGCCTTTCAAAAGGCAAGCCATACTGCACCATATAGTTCTTTTCATTCTCTGAAACATAGCCACAGAGAAGACAGAACAAGTAAACACATCATCATGAGCATCCCTTCACCCACATATGACCTAGTTCAGCACGATTAATTAAGTGTTTTTTAAATTGTAAATTTTCCCCACACTTCCTGTAATTTCTTAAAAATTCTATTGAGGTATAAGTAATATGTAAGTATATTCATTTATTTGCTTAAATAGCAAACATTTAATCAACTACAAATTATTTTT
Source organism: Sceloporus undulatus (assembly GCF_019175285.1). Taxonomy (NCBI): domain Eukaryota; kingdom Metazoa; phylum Chordata; class Lepidosauria; order Squamata; family Phrynosomatidae; genus Sceloporus; species Sceloporus undulatus. Next base: position 139,020,585 of record NC_056525.1, read on the forward strand.
CTCAGAGGGCAACTGTATTTTAAAGGAAACCACACTGCTAACATGATCAACACTGCTATTAAATCAAACAAAGGCTTTCAGATATGAACCCTTCCCCATAACAACAATAAAGACAATCTATGTTACTCCAAGTAACGTTTCCCCTGTGCCCCTGTATTCCTTATCATGCTTAGATTTTGTGAAAACTGGGCTCTGTTTGCAAGCTATGGAGAAATTTTTCACTGGGTACAGAAACAGATGATTAACTATACAAGTGTTAATCAGTTCCGTGGAAGATCCCAGGGGTCAAACAGCAGACCAAAGTGGGGAGGGAGGGGAGAATAAATGTATACATAGTTAGATCCTGATTCCTAGCTGAGCTACAAGAGGAGATGCCCCACACAGTCTTCCAAAAAAGAAGAAGAAGATCCTTTCATAAAAAGAGTGGTTTTCTTGGAAGGCATTGGGGCAATTGGTATATCTGGTTTATTTATCTTTGCTTGGCCTTTTTCAAATGTTGTTTTCATCCTTCTTTGTCTGTCAGGAAGCAGGCCCACTGGAAGGCTGGTGGTGTCTAGGGCTGGATCTCAAGGGGGTGGAAATGTCTTTCAATTTATTGTGCAGCCAGAAGAGAGTTGAAATCACTTTATCACTTCACATAATCAGGTTCCGGGGCCAGGTTGAATGAGTGCTGAAAAGATCAGCTTGCATGGCATTGAAAATTATGACTGATTTGAAGATCTGCTGATGGATGTTCCTTTGAGGCACTCCCTCTCTAACATTTTGGGCTTTTGTGGCTCTTGATGAGCCAAAGGGATTCTTGGGTCATCCAAGCTCAATTAAACGCTAAACAGATGTGGAGGTTTCAACTATCCTGATATTTATTGGAAGTCAAACTTTGCCCAAAATCTAACAAATAAAGAGATAGTATAGGAATAGTTGGCTACTCTAAATGAATTCAAGGGACTCAACAGACCGCCTTGAAAGGGCGGGCTGGAGGTGCCCGTTTTTGCTCTTGAGGGATGCTGCAGCAGCCAAATGACGCAGCCTCCCTCCACACCAAAAAGAACCCTCTAAAAGCGGGTTCTTTTTTGTGCGTGCAGCAGACACCATGAGTGCACCATTGGTATACTGTCGTGTGTTGATGACACAAGTGCAGCGCTATGACGTGCGGACACTGCCGTGCACATGCATCATGATGGCAGCTCCTGTGTGGACAGGAGGCCACCATGCTGGTGGCGCCATTACATACTAGGGTTCGGGAGCATGCTGTTGCTCTACTATCCTGAAGCCTAGTTTTGGTCCCAGGGCGCCACAAAGCACCTATTTGTACTGGGCCCAAGTCTCCAGGGCCAGATGATCTACATTCAAGAATGTTAAAAGAATTTGAAGCATACTGGAGGAGGGCAACTGTTGTCCCCATCTTCAAAAAAAGGGGAAAAGAGGAGCCAAATAATTACTGCTTGCTAATCAGCTTGGCATCGATACCAGAAAGGATTCTAGAACGCATCATTAAACAGACAGTCTGTAAGCACATCGAAAGGAATGAATGGTTACCCAAAGGCTGCGTGGTTTCTCAAAAACAAGTCATGCCAGTTTAATTTTATCACTTTTTTTTAATAGACTCACAAGCTTGGTGAATGAAGGGAATGCTGTGGATGTCAATTATCTTGATTTCAGTAAAGCCTTTGATGAGGCCCCCCATGATATCCTTGCAAAAAAGCTAGTAAAATGTGGGCTAGAAGTTAGGTAGATGTATAATTAGTTGACCAACCAAACCCAAAGGGTATCAATAATGGCTCCTCTTCATTCTGGAGAGAAGTGAGTACTGACATGCCACAGGGTTCTGCTTGCCAAATGAGCTCCCACAATCCTATAACTTTAACTCACAATACATGACTGAAAAGCATTTAAAGTGTATGTTGGAAAGAGTTCTACAGCTCCAAATGGTGTAAAATGGTGTCCACAATCTTTTTGGCTCAAATCCAGTGTTGGCTGGAAATAAATGCATGCCCACCAACCTTCTGATTCATATGAACACCTGAGTGCACACATTGCCTCCCTCCCCACACACGTCACACACTTCACACACTCCTATCTCTTAACAATCTCCATTGAATTTGCTGTTTGTGTACTGCTGCTAGCAGTGGTTATATGCGGACTTAGAGCCAATGGAACAGCAGGTCTCCCTCTATAGCTCAACTAAGCAGCTAGACACAGAGAGCAGCAAAGGGACACAAAAGTAAAATGTGTTCAGCTGACTGCTGGACTAGTGTCAGTCTGTTAGAATTTGTGAAGCAAATTTTGAATGAGGGGCATAAAATAAATCATTTCCAAATTTTAAAAATTATTTTGAAAAAACGGATTTCACTTTTGTTTGTTGTGTGCCATCAAGTCATGTCTGACTTGTGGTGACCTGAAGACAACCTTATCACAGAGTTTTCTTGGCATGATTTGTACAGTAGGGGTTTGCCATAGCCTTCCTTTCAGGCTGAGAGAGTACATCTTGCCTAGGGTCACCCAGTTGATTTTCATCAAGTGGGGATTCAGACCTTGGTCTCCAGAGTTATAGTGCAATGCTCAAACCACTGCAACATGCTGGCTCTCATCTTTCTACCAGTTGGAAAATACACTGAGTGAGTGAGTGAGTGAGTGAGTGAGTGAGTGAGTGAGTGAGTGAGTGGAATTAATGCTTAGGTGTTTCTACAGCCTGTCATGTTACAAATAATAAACTGAAGGCCAACATATTTCTTCTGTATTGTTCAGTAATACATTATTGTATCATTTGAGAGATACTCTGAGGTCTACATCCTTCTAAGAATGTTTATATCATTATTGAATTCATGGCTGATGCAACAATGGAATAAGGATATCTGGTCAATAATTCGTAATTACTTAATTCCATGAAACTTAATTCCATGAAACTTAATTCCATGAAACTTGTTGCCAGGTAAATGTGCATGAACTTGCAGCCATAGTTTCTTACCTGTTACAGATACTATGTCTTTCAATATGTTTTGCACTGAGAAATTGCTCTTGAAGAGCTTTAAAGGTTTCTCTCTCCACCAGGCATTAAAACAGAGCCTGAGTACTCAACATTAATTTATTTAAATACAATTTAACCACCCTTCTGCCCTGCTGATTATACTCCTCCTAACTCCCTTCCTACTGTTTTATAAATTTCTCTTATTTTTTTTCCAGCTGCAATTATTTATTTTCACAAACACAATGACATATATTTTTGGAATAATTAAGTATTTCCATAAATATTGCTGATATATTTGTTGCATTTTTTTAAAAAAAATCTGTGTATATCCCTAAAGTAGTGGCTCTCAAATTTTGTCATTTCTAGATTTTGGGAGCCAGCGCTCACAAGTCACAGCCAGTATAACCAGTGGACAAGGATGTTAACAGTTGAAGTCCCAAACCTCCAGAGAACCAAAGGATGAAAACCATTCCTGCAAATGGTACTGCAGAACTGTACTTTATTACAGGATTTTCCCTGTCCCTTTGGGAACTTTACAATTCTGTGCATAAAATTAGTGAAATAATAGATACACATTCACCAGCAGGAATTGAAAATCATACGAACCAGTGTTTTTGACTAGATCTGTTAGCTATCATAAAACTAAAGAAATAGTCAACTGTATCCATGGAAACAGAATTCATCTTAGTGTACATTCCATATAGACATTCTTCCATCAGGAAAATTCCATGGATGCAATTAAAAGTTTTCTTGTTGTGTAATAGCTGAGGTATACAAGTGACTTTGCCGCAATGAAGTATCCATAACTATGTCACAAAATTAGGGTTGCCATAAGTGAGGACCTCCAAACTGGGACAAATGTAGGACAAATGTAGGGCAACATTTTCAAATGTAGGACACATTTTTATAAAAATGGAGGACACGCCGTTTTAGGCTATTATAAAAAATACCATGTGAATGCTGTTTATTGAAAGTGCAATACAATAGAAATATAATACCCGAAAATAAAACAGGGTTAAAAATCTGATTATAAAAATCTATGTAACAGGTTCAGAGTACAGAAACAGATAAGAATAGCTAAAGGTATTACAACTTTAAAACATTAATAAGAAAAATGGTACATAAAATAGAAAAAATAAGATTAAACAACAGCATCAGAATTCTTCATCATCCCTGCAGTTTACACCAATCATCCCCATGTATCTAGATCTCAGCTGTATTGCTTTACATAGAAACTGAGCTGTAATAGGAGATATTTTGAATCTTGACCACTCATGAAATATTATATTCTAACATGGATGTCCCAAAACGTTGTTCATTTCATGTAGGGAGCAAGGTACTGATCTCTTTCCTGTTGGTACAAATTACACCTAAATAGGATATGAGCTAAATTCTCATTATCGTACTCAAAGGTCAGATCCTGTCTGACCTTGGAAGCTAAGCAGAGTAAGACCTGGTTAGTACTTGGGGGGGGGGAGTCCAACAATAAATTCCAAATTCTGTAAGCTATATTTCAGAGGAAGGAAATAGCAAAACCACCTCTGAGTACTCCTTGCCTAAGAAGATCCTATGAAATTCACAGGGTTGCATCGACAAGCAATTTGAAGGCACATGTGCACACACACACACATACACCATAGATTTACCTTGTGGAACAATTAACAGTTACAGGGGCACAATAGACAACAGGGAGAGGTCAGCCCCGCACCCACACCCATGCGAAAATTCAGCCTAGGAATTGCATGTGATCAACACATACCCACATGGCTTCCCCTGGATGGCCCCTTTTCTGGCCAAAACAAATGGATGAGTTGCATCTCCTGGAACCTTCCAGGGATAGTGATTCTCTGTTTTAATAGGTCATGGCAAGGCGGAGAGGCTGCACTGTTTAACATTTTAAACATACATGGATTTCAGACCTAGAAATAGGCTCCCAGTTTTGTTTCACTGCCATTTTAGGGCATTTTTGGCACCAAAATATCCCAGGGATAAAATATTGGCTCCTACATCCATTAGAGTTGTCCACCGCTGCCCTGTCCTCTGATCCTGATCCAGAGTTCTTCTTTACTCCCGCAGCTGCTGTAAAATATTTTGGGGAAAAAAAAAACAGGATTGAAAGATCCTATTCCTATCATGTCAGGTGTTTGTGAGAATCCTTCCTCAACCATAAAGATTAACAATTGGCCCAGATTCTCAGCCTCTACTCTACTAGCGTCTTGAAGTGTATTTGCTGTATCTCATGCCAGCCAGAAAGAATGCTGGGCATATGCCACTTTTGCTCTATCTACTCGGAAACAGATAAGGAAAGGTGCAGAGAGAAACCTATCATCTGTGTCTGTACTTCTTAAGCTAACTGATATGTGGAATCAGCAGAGTGTTTTTCCCCCAGTGTGCCAGGGACCAGCACCATATTTGTGCCCATTGGCTACAACTGTTCCTTTCTTTCCTAAAAATTTGCCATGGACCAGCACTGGCCCACAGACCACTATTTGAATAGCACTTATACATGTAAATCTGCCTGATTTAAATTCCTTCCACAATAGTCAGATACTAGATGAAATGCTGGAATTATGGGCACATGTTCATATTTGTATGCTTTGCTTATGTATGTATTTTGCTTCTCTCTAGCAGCAAGACACATAAATCTACATCCAGTCCCAAGAAAAGGAGAAATCAACTGAAAGGAAAGAAAGCAATATTGTTGTCATGTGCCTTCAAGTCACCTTCGACTTATGACAATACTATCACAGGATAGTATTCAGAGAAGGTTTGCCTTTGCCTTCCTCTGAGGTTGAGAGTGTGTGTCTTGCCCAGTCACACAGTCAGTGGCCAAGTGGAGATTCAAACCCTGGTCTCCCGAGTCCTAGTCCAATGCTCAGCCACTACACCAAGCTGGCTCTTCACTTGATCATACACAAAAGTTATTAGTTGAACCTTGTTTCAACACACTGCCGGCCAGCAAGCATACACCATCCTTTGCTGTTCTTGAGGGCAAGAAGGTATCTTAGGGCAGGTCTTGAGGCATACACCACTATTTCCATCATCACCTCACTTCTCCTTCATCCCACCCACTGGCAAATGCTGTCTGTGACAGCTGCCTCGTTGTGCCTAATGGTAAGGCCAACCCTGTTCTGTGAAGAGAGTGAGGAATAAGAGAATTGTCAGCATTCTCACCAGCCTGTGTATTACACTTCCCAGTAATTCCCTGGAAAGAGGAAAATACTATTCAACTAGTGTTTACCTGTTAGTGTAAATATGCCTCACATAGGGGCCCAACAGACAGGCAGCCCCGTGCCACCCCTGTTTGCCTCGCATAATTACCGCAGCCACCAAACGGTGTGGCAATGATGTAATGCCAAAAAGAAGCTGCCTAGAGTGGCTTCTTTTTTGCGGCACTGGAAATGATGCCATTTCCTGCCAGTGTCGTTTGGGCGCTGCATGACACTCACGCCATCATGGTGCTGCCCGTGTGGAGGGCAGAAAGCCATGATGGTGGTGTCCTCGTAGACTAGGGCTGCTGGGCATCTAAATGCCCAGCCTCATCTAGCCCTAGTTTACCGGGAGGACATCTCAAACTGCCCACCTATAACGGGCTATACAGCCCAATCCTCAGGGCATACTAGGGGTGTGCAAGAAGTTCAGACCACAAAAGGTAAAATATCAGGGGGTTGACACCATTGCTCCCCAAACATCTGCCTTTTGGGATGCTCCCCAAACATCATCTGCATCTCTTTAAAATGCTTGAGTTCAGTGAAAGAGATGAAACAAGGCTTATTGGGAGGAGAAAAAAGAAGCCTCAGGTTTTTTTACAAAAAATTGTAGTCATTTAAAATTTTATTTAAAAACATCACATCTTACCAAATTTTCACTTTAACCACATGAAACTATGTACACGTAAATATGTCTTGGTTGTGCATACGATATTGTAATTTAAAGGTATACTTTATGTCACAAGTATTGCCATTACATTCAGTGATATATGGGAAATATGATTTATGAGTAACATTAGTACAAAGAACATTACTAAGGCGGGTTGCAGACCGCCATTTTGGACGTCCTCAGGACGTCCCAGTTTGAAAAAGGGGCGTCTCTTCTAGACGCCCCTACTCCTATTACGAACAGAGTCCGTAACAAATGGCGGCGCCTGTTCCACACAGCCGCCGCCATTTTGATGTAGTGGACACTGTGTGTCCGCATGTCGCACGGCGGAAGTGACGCCGCGAGTGCGCAAGTAGCGCCTCCCGGCATCTCTTCCGGGCCGCAAGAAGGATTTTCGCGCTCCTTCTTGGCAGCGTCCAGGAACTGTGCCGTTTGGCTGCTGCGGTTCCCGGATGCTGCAACCGGTCTGTAACGCACCAATGGCTTCTGCATGGTATGGTATGGCAGCATCTCAAGGGGGGGTTGACATTGTTTGATGCCAACTCTAGTGTCACCACTGCCCAACCTAACTACAGTTAGTCAGAAATAATTTTCATTTCTCTCAACAGAGATATTTCCAAGCAACCAGAATTAGAATTGCATAGCAAGTCCCCTCCTATCAGCATGTCTGAAGTGTTGTCACACACCTGCCATGCTTGCCCAATTTATTTTCCAAAGCTTGGTGTCCTTGGGAGAAATCAAGATTTCTAGGAACAATAGTGACAAAGGACAATTGCACAACAATGCAGTATTAATATATGCCTTTTGAGACTCCTAGGATGGTTTTACCACCCAGAATACCTTTTGAAACCTTGAGATGTAAATTACAATGCAATTGTTCAGCAAAGCTATTGAGATGGATGTGAATTCTGGAAGCCAACAGAGACAGGCAATAGACGGGATGTGAGCTTTTGCCAGACATAAAGCTACTAAACAAAAAGATTTGAGCCAAATAGCTTTAACACACAAGTGCTGTTTTGCTGTATCTCTCAGGTGCTCAACCAATTTCACAATGGACACTGAAAGTTCAGCTCACCTGTTGCACAATGAACAATGAGCTCCCTAACCACCAGCTCAAAAGAGAGACAGGGGGCTGTGTGTCTGTTTGCAAAAGGACTGCCTGCACACTGGGGACCACACTTGCACATCCTCTGAGAAAGCATAATTGCTTGTAAATTATTTTATGCTAGCACAGTGCTTCAATGGGCTTTAAATGTGGACTATGTAGCCGACTTAAATGGAAGTGTCTCTTCCAGTGAACTGATGAGCAAGGGAAGAAAGGAAAGACTCAGAAGGGCAGGCAATATAATGAGGACTGGGGTGAAAGGGCACAAAAGGCAGATTCTGGATGCTGATGATGTGACCTGGAGCTGCCATGTAATATAAAGAGGCCCTTTGAAGGGACAGGTGAAAATTCAGTGATCTGGGAAAAAATTAGCAAAATTATCCAACTAGAACAGAATGAACTGATTTCTTATTCCTGACACTTCAGTGCATAAGGAGGAGGAAGTCAAGGTGGAATACATTGGTATTAATTCATTGATTTAAGACAGGGTTGGAGAAAATGAAGCTATTTAACGTTTTTTAAAAGCCTTATTTTTCAGAACCAGAAGTGGACTTCTGCCCACTTCTACCCTTGGTCCCCACCCACCAAATTTTGGCAGAAAATTAGCCACTGGGTCCATCATGGTTGCCCACCCTTGGTTTAAGATAACAGCATGATCCAACACATCGAAGTTCCAAAAATTCAATGGGAGATTGGCATTTTGCATTAAAAGCAATGGCATTTAAAATTCATCTCACTTTGGCTACATCATTTCCTAGCTGGCTCTTCTTTCTTTCTTTCTTTCTTTCTTTCTTTCTTTTCCCATACATCTTTCAAATCACATCATAAAAAACTATACGGAAATGCAGTCATGGGATAACGATAACTTATTATCATACAATAGCTGATAATATGGTGACTTAACTGAGATGATGGTCTCTTATAAAATCTCATATCTTCATGTGAATATGTCTGTGTGGGTGCCTTCAAGTCACCTGTTGACTTGTGGTGACCCTATAAATTCCATAGGGTCTTCTTAGGCAAGGAATACATAGAGGTGGTTTTGCCAGTTCCTACCTCTGAGATCTGCAGAGAGACCAGAGTGTCAGTATTTTCAGACTGCAGACACCTCCATGTTTGATTGAAAAACATAGTCTTTAAGGCGCATATAGGATTCAACTTGTGAGTGCTAAAATAACATAGTTCAAAGAGGGTTTGTAGTAACAGAATGGATGACAAGGATATGGGATCTGATCTACATGATTTAATTGGGGGGAAATGATAAAAATTAGAGAAGTAAAATAGAGGTCCAAAACACACTGCAGAAATAATCTAGTTTGGGACTGCTTTAACTGCTCTGGTTTAGTGCTAGGGAATCCTGGGCATTGTAGTTTATTGTGGTACCAGAGCTCTCTGACAAAGGAGGCAAAATGAAGGTTCAGTTCCTTAGCATTGAACCAGGGCAGTTAAAGTGGTCTCAGACTGGATTATTTCTGCAGGGTGTTTTGAATCATAATGTCATGGGTTTTGTTTGTTTTTAAAATACAATTGTCTTTACTTGTAATGTTAGAACTATAAAGATACAAGGGACGATATAGCCTTATGAAGTTTTGGGAACACTATACTTTGGAGCCTATTGTCTGTATAGCCCCTATGTGAACTTGAAAGTGATAGTGCTGTGGCAGATGGAATGTCTGGGTGGGAAGAAGTCAGTGGCTTGCTAGGACCAGTGTCACAGACTCACTGGGACCTCTTCCATGTGCCAATGCTCTCTCCACCCCATCCCTGCATTGGCACACAGTCTGCATGCTCAGAAGATTATCTCTGCAGTTTCCAGCCTGATTGGAAGTAAACGGGGACTCTTTTTATTCCCGAGAATCACCCGGGATTGTGCGTTGGACCCATGTTTCACCCCTTTTGGGCTCTATGGATTATTTAAACAGGTCAGTGCAGGAACGGGGTGGGAATGTTTCTTTATCTCTATGCAGACACACCCTAGGAAAGCAGAGAACAGATCACATTGAGCACTACAGCAAGAAGCTACTCAACTTCTTGAAAAGCCTGAAGAGATAAGGGAAGAACTTCTTAAATCTGTGGGAAGAGCTGTAACTGAATGTCATTTATGGTTTCTCTCACTGAGATGTGTATCTGCAGAGCAGAGAAAGAATGAGTAGGAAGAAGGGGGAGATGACCACCACAGCAACAGCACTGGGTCTTGTGTTTTACTCTCTGCTACAGGTCTGGCAAAAACCACAGCCCATTCCTAGGCATAGTGCCCTCCCCTGTCCTCAGTGCTGCTGAAGCAAAAGGATGGACCAGCTGAGTAAACTGAGGCCCCATACAGACAGGCCAAAATAAAGCTGCTTTGAGTCACTTTAGAGGTGTGCTGTTTCAATTATGCATGCGTCCTAAGAGTTTGGAAGCTGCGTCAAAGCTGCACTCCAGCCCCTAGGACTGGATCATGGCTTTGATGTGGCTTCTGGACTCTTAGGACGCATGCATCATTGAAACAGCACACCTGCAAAGTGACTTGAGGCAACTTTATTTTGGCCTGTCTGTATGGGGCCTGAGACAACAAACATGTCCTTCACCACTAAGGCTTAGTAGATGTGACCTAAGGCTTTTCCTGTCCTCTTTTTGATGCTAATATTTTATGTTACTGGTCTTAAATACACCTATCAAATTACAAAATTTAAATTGGGGGGGGGGCTATAGGAATCAACAGACTTGTTTTTATAGTTTTTGGGTGGGTTTTGGGGGCTCTGTGGCCATGTTCTAGAAGAGTTTATTCCTGACGTTTTGCCAGCATCTGTGGCTGGCATCTTCAGAGAATGCTAGCATGGAAGAGAGAGAGAGAGAGAGAAAGTGTGTGTGTGTGTGTATATATATATATATAATTTACCTATAATATATAAACCTATATTATTTAGCTATAATTGCTTTCAATAAGGTTGTTAGCTTCCACAGGAATTCTTATTATTTTTTTTACATAAATAAAAGCTACCTCTTCCGCCACAGAGGGGTGAACAAAAGTTGTGCATTGCTCAGACAAACTTTTAAGTGTACAAAATTGAAATAAGCACTTTAAAAAAAGGTAGGAATTACTGTATACAGTCTCCCAGATGTTGTTGGACTGCAAGTCACAGCAGCTGTAACCGGCACAGCCAACGTTGAGAGTCTGACAACATCGGGAGGGCCACACAATTCCAACCCTGATCTACAAGACAGAAAAAGAAATTAACGTGTGTTGTGTCTCATTTCATTGGGTTCTCTCTCACACACACCTTCCACTTCTTTTTAATCATGCTTTTTTCTATGGGGCTGCCTTATAATGGCTGAGACCAGCAAGTGGGTTTACAGAACTGAATTTACATATGCTGAGACATAGGTTTAAGAGGCCCTAGAATTCTGTGGATACTGCAGAGGGTGAAAAAGACAAACAAATGAGTACAAGAGCAAATCAGATCTGAACTCTCCCTAGAAGCCAATATGGCTAAATTGGGGCTGTCATACTTTGGCCACATCAGGAGAAGACATGGCTCACTAGAAAAGATGATAATGCTTGGAAAGACAGAGGGCAGTAGAAAGAGGGGAAGACCGTAAACCAGATGGATAGACTCAATCAAAGGGGACACAACCCTAAATCTTCAAGAACTGAGCATTTATAGAGTTGCCAGGGGTCAAAGTCAACTTGAGGGCAGCTAATAACAACAAGTATTACCAAATAAATAAATAAATAAACCCTGTATATTTTGAAATTTTTACACGTTTCTTTTGGTCTTGTGTTTAGAGGCCCCTCATAAAACTATACAGCTTACTGATCTTATGCATAAGTAAGGCCCTGTGTTCATACATGTCACTATTCTACTCTGAGGTCAAGAAACGTAAAGTGTGACGTTCCAATGTAATTTGTGTTAACTCCTCAGCAAAATATGTCCTTTTGTGAACTTCCAGATATGACAAGACAAGGGGGACCACTGCAAAATGGGTTAAATCATTTCAGATATCACATTTAACAGTTAACTAGCACTTGTCACATTCAGACAAAGTAAGTGAATTAACTGTCAGGGCTGCTAGCAATGAGGCAGGTCAGGGCCTTTCCTCTCCCTTTTTTAATTGGCGGTGTACTAAGGCTTTGGAAGAGGACTTTTGGGAAACGTATCCCACTGCTGGGTCGTGCCGTTTCCCATTCTCTACACAGTCTGTTGCTTCTAGCCCCAATGTGGCACTTAAGCTTAAAGAGCTCAGATTCTGCTTTGCACAAGAGTTGTGTGATGAGAACTTTCCTTCTCCGACATCAGCAGTGAACAAATACAAAAGAGAGATTGAGGACATCGTCCTGAATTCAAGTGAACACTCGTGGCAATTTTTTGTTTTGTGATATTCACCCAGCTCTAATAAGCTAGGTTTCTCTCATTCAACCCACATGCCTGACAGTATGATCTTTTTAAAAGAGGTCTGGGAAGTGGTTTGTTATCAGGGTCTTGAAGAATGTTTGCCAGTATTTAAGGATCAGCACTACCATGTTCTCATTAAAGTGCAAGGACATCCAGTTTATTTGCTTCTTATTCAAGGCTCCTCTGAATTCGGGGTGTAGTTTTCAATGACTTCAAGTGTTTGTCTAGTTGGTGCCATATTTAAGAGGGAAAGGAAATTGTTCTCATCTGTCCATCTCAGATAGCTACAGATGTAACCAAAGAAAATATCAACAGGCAAATTTAAGAGGTTTTTTAGCTGAAGCTCAGCACTTTGAAGTTTTGGCGATTTCACTGGAAGAGTTTAAAACATGGTTAGTTTTCTCTTATTAAAATAAGGGAACGTCAAATTGCTTAATTGGTCAATTCTATATGAAAGCACACTTTCAATGTTTTCCTTCCGTTATGAGAAAAGTTCTAGAAGGGTGGCAGTGTTTGTTCCAACAAAAATGCAAATTGTTTTGTGTCTCTCAAAGAGATGAACTGATTTATTCATGGATTATATCCATGTTGTCTGATACAGCATCATTGAACATCTGACGAAGTGGACTCTAGTCCATATAAGCATATCCCACATACGTCTCTGCTGCCTTTACTACAAAAACAGAATCTGGGCAGTAGTATATTTGATAGCTTCTCATCAGTAGACCATTCGCGCATGTATGTTCCTCACTTGACTCATGTATGCTGAACCATTCTCAGGGTGAACTGATTCCCTTCAAGGAGGTCGAAGTGTGGCTACAGTGAAGTTCAGTTTATGGAGTGAGATCGGTGGCGATTCAATCATATAAAATCATCATGGGAGGCAGCTGTGATCAAGCAATGACCTTAGGATCCTCCATAAGTAGGGTTACTGTCTCTTCCTAGACAGTAACTAAACTTCCTAAGCATCTCTCTCACTCACACACAGAGAGAGAGCAAAGAAGTTTTCTGGTGCATTGGTTGGCCTGTCATCCAATTTTGAACATGCGCTCATTTCCGATCACTTGATTACTAGTGAGTAGAGAGAGATCTTGTAGCACCTTTGAGACTAACTGAAAGAAAGAAGTTGGCAGCATGAGCTTTCCTAGACTTAAGTCTACTTCCCAGTATGATTCTATGGTTCTGTAACTCATTCCTCCTAAGTGCCAGAGTCCTTTCCAAGGAGTAAGAAATGTGGCCATACTCACCATAAAATAAAGAGCGCCAGAGAGTGTCATCAACCTCTGCGCTTCAGAAAGTTGTGAGAGGCTTTTTTGGCCTACAACTGCCAGACGCACCTAGCCAGTGCGGACCACAGAGTCATGGAGGTTCAACAAAGTAATGTCTCCAAAGTGAAGTCGAAGGCTTTCATGAATGACATCCATAGTTTTTTGTGGGTTTTTCGGGCTCTGTGGCCATGTTCTAGAAGAGTTTATTCCTGACATTTCGCCAGCATCTGTGGCTGGCATCTTCAGAGAAAGATGACTGTAGTTAATATTCCCTTTTTTTTAATTATCTGAAGATGTCATCCACAGATACTGGAGAAACGTCAGTAATAAACTCTTCTAGAACATGACTACATTGCCCAAAAAAACCTATCAGGCTTTTTTTTCGTTTTGGGGGGGGCAAGATTTGTTCAGAACAAGGGGTACCATTGCTTTCCTCTGTGGCTGAGAGAGTGTGACTCATCCAAGGGGTTTCCATGAACCAGCAAGGATCCAGAACTAGGATTTCCCGAGGTCTTATGGTTGCATCTACACTGCAGAAATAATCCACTTTGACACTCTAACTTTCCAATGCTTGGATGACTGTTTGAAGCCATCCTCGCCTCTTCTTCTTCTTCTTCTTCGAGGATGCCACCCATCGGCCCCTCTCCCAGCGTTGCCACCCTCCAAGAGTCCCGTCTTGGCAGATAATTCAGAAACTATTTGTATGAGCTATTTATCAAATTATTAACTGCACAGATGTTGTTTGGCTGAAGAGCAGCTGAACCTTCTCGCTGCCAGCCGCGGAGACAAAGGTCTGGAGGAATAATTGAAGATGTGCATGGAATATTAAATTAATTTACTGCTCTTAATTCTTATGCTAATCCTGACCTCTCCTAGAGCCTATCAATTACCCTGCGTAGAGGAAAGGGGGGGGGGAGAGAGAAAGAAAGGAAAACAGTTTCTTTTTCTCCTTCTCTCTCTATCTCTCTTTAAAAGGGAAATGTTTGCAATGAAGCCAGATGCAAAGAGGGTTGTTTAATGGAAGCGCCGAGTTGCAGTTACGAGGTTTGCGACGAAAGGAGGTTTGTTCAGGGGATGAGGAGAAGGAGAGGGAGAGAGAAAGATGGAGAAGAGATAGAGCATCTGTCCTCCTGAGACCAATTTGGTGCGGCGGCTTTTAAAAATGCGTCTCTGGCTGCATCCGCACTGCAGGCATTACCCGGTTTAGTACCACTTTAAGAACTGCCATGGCTCGATGCTATGAAAAGACTACACAAACCAGATTATTTCTCCAGTGCAGATGCAGCCCTTGTTGTTCTTAAAGGAAGAACAGCTGAGCAGATCTCTTCCTAAATCTACCTTCCTTTTCCCCCCCTTGCGTTTATTCAACAGTGGTCCAAAACCACACTGCAGAAATAACCCAGTTTGAGACCGCTTGAACTGCCCTGGCTCAGTGGCAGGGAATCCTGGGAGTTGCAGTTCATTGTGGCCCCAGAGCTCTCTGACAGAGAAGGCTCCATGTCTCTCCCAGATCTACAGTTCCCCAAATCCCCGACAATTGAGCCTGAGCAGTTCAAAGCGGTTTCAAACGGGAGTCTTTGCTGCAGTGTGTTTCGGACCAAAGTCTGGTGAAGGACCAAAGCGGGGGGAAAGTCGGCAAGACCCCAAACCAAAAGGATCGGCTAATATTTATTGGGTTTTTCAGAGAGGGAAGGAACGATGCAAAAACTAAAAAATCCGCATTGTGAAGGCGGTGATGTCATTTCGGGGGGGAAAGAAATCCAACTGATGGAAGACTGGACTGGGTTTTGGTTTTGTTTTTTCCTAGGGAGAGAGATATCTTGGAAGGGGGGGGAGATATTGTTAGGACCCCCACCCAGCCCAGCCTTGGCACTGTCTTTGAAGCAGCGTTTAGCCAAAGATGCTTGCCTTCCTCCTGGCCCCCTCCCTGCCCTTCCTCGCCTTCTCTATTAAGGGATACATAAAGACAAGCAAATCAACGCGATCCCTTTTATTGGGACCCCCACAAAGACACCCCCATAAAAGCAGGCGACCTTTGGGAGACCTCGGCAGCGGTGCAAACCTGCCTCCTCCTCTGCCAAGGCTCCGAGGCTGCGCTGCCTTGTTGCGACTCTGCCACAATATCAATTAATCATGCGGCAGGCAAACAAGGGAGATTTATTCCCCGACAAATAGCCTCAAAGAGAGCGGCAGAATAGGGGCGATTAGCATGAGAAAAGCCCGAGCAAAACTCCCCAGTTCAACAGCTAAAGAGCAATTGGAAGGGGCTGGCAGGGGGAAATTACTTGATTAGCGGGCTGTCGGGGAAAGAAAGGGGGAAAAGCCCAAGCTCCGTCCGCACGGGAGAGAGGACCCGGTTTCAGACCGCTCTAATGGGCACTGGTGTTTGTGGTGGCACCAGAACGGATCGTGGTCCTGGCACAGAGGAAGCAGGGACATAGTATGGCTCTTCTTATGGCGTTGGACTGCAGGTCCCAGTAGTAGTAGTAATAATAATAATAATAATAATAGCCCGCCTCTCCCTACGGATGGAGGCGGGTTACAGTGAAACAGTATCCTTTGTGATTTGCGATCCAACATTTAGGTGGTACACGTTGTCTCCCTACCCCTGATCTATAGGCTTAGTTTAAAAATGTTGACCAAAAAGTGCATTGTAAACCCTTTAAATTCCCTATCTTACTCCCTGACGGAATCAATAGGGCTTCTTGTCTGTTATGTTTGCGGATATGTTTTGTTTTATATGTTTATATGTATGTTATGTGATGCCTTTTTTATATGTCTTGGAATAAAAATTAATTTAAACAAGGAATCAATGGAGCTTCTTTGGGAGTAAACCTACATCGCTTGTTGCTGGGTGCCTTCAAATAGCTCCCGACCCATGGAGAGCTTTAAGGCGAACCTGTTTTCTTAGGTTTTCTTGACATGAGAGGGGTTGCCTTCCTCTGAGGCTGAGAGAGTGTGACTTGCCCAAGGATCCCAAGTAGCATATGGTTTGCAAAGCATGAAGTATCTAAGCATATGTGAGTACAAATGGAAGAAACAGTAGACTGGAATTGTTTTTGCTGTGCCCCTTCAAGCCGTTTCCTACTTATGGCGACTCCTAATCCTGGGGTTTTCTTGGCAAGTTCCTTCAGAGGGCGGTTGCCATTGCCATCCTCTGAGGCTGAGAGAGTGTGCCTTTCCTAAGGTCATCCAGTGGGTTTCCATGGCTGAGCCGGGATTTGCAATGCAACCCTATAAATGTCTGTGCCCGGGTAAATTTAATCCACTTCGGTGAAATTTACTCAGAGATAAAGTGGCCGTTGGATCGCAACCTTGAGCTGAGTAAACATGAGTTGATCGGCCTCCCCTGGTCCAATTATCCTAAACAAGATTGTTTCAAAGAGGTTTTTTGCCATTGCTTTCCTCTAAGGCTGAGAGAGTGTGACTTGTCCAAGGCTACCCAGTGGGTTTCCTCGGCTAAGCGAGGATTGGATTGGAACACCGGTCTCCCAGGCTATTCCTAGGCTGCATCCGCACTGCAGGAATAATCCGGTTTGACACCGCTTTGATTGCCAGAGCTCAATGCTATGGAATGCTGGGAATGGTCGTTTTGTGAGACATGTAACCTTTTCTATCAGAGTGCCCTGGTGCCACAGCAAACTACAAAGGCCAAGATTCCCTAGCATTGGGAGCCATGGCAGTCAAAGCCCTGTCAAACTGCATTATTTATCCAGTGCGGATGCAGCCTTAGTCCAACATTGACACTTTTGCACCACTCTGACTCACTAGTAGTTGGAGAAGAAATGGATTTTGCCCAACAACAACGACTTTGTGAGCTATCCTTGGTGCGGCAGAAAATATTTTGGAGTGGCCTTCTTAAGCAATTCAGACCGATGTACTTAATTCCAACAGATTTGCTCAGTTCCCAGTGAAAGTTTGATACGGATCAACACAGGTTCTTCCATGTTTTGGGTCCTGGATGTGTATTGGCTGTACAGGCGTAGTCCTGGAAAAGTCTTCACACCAACCTTTTCTACAGGTAGTAGCCAGTACTCAGTTTTCCAGCTGCAGATGCGGAAAGCTGTACAAGAAAAGCAATGTCGCTTTTCGCTGGTATGTTACCGATCCATGCAGACCAAAAAGAAACCCAGAAACCTGAATATCTTCCAGGGGAAGAACTCTGGAAGCAAAAACGACTCTTGGGGAACCTTAAATACTTGCCCCTTTTAAATGCCATAAGAGATTGTGCACTAAAATCCGCTAAATTTTACATCCTAATAAATGTCAGCCTTTAAGATAAGACTCTTCCCTCCTTTTTGTTGATGAACAGGCCTATAATGGAGATCCTTTTCTGGAAACCTCTCTCTCTCTCTCTCCTCCTTCCCTTAGATCCCCCTCTTCTTGTACTACACCTGAGATTTAACTGACATTATGTTATGGAAACCGCCTCTTATTAATAGGGAAACCCTCCTGGATTGGGAATGATAGATAGCAGGGCAGCTCTGAATCTAGCGATTCCCGTTGAGTTTACAACTTGTTCCCCCATTCAGTGCTGCTTCTGCGGTGTATCTCCTTTGCTGGATCCTAACTGTATTATCCTAGGATTTGTTTTTGGTTTTTTAGACACCAGGCTTCCCTTCTGTTGATGCAAAGAGTGGTGGCTTGTGTAAATATACAGTATAGTGCTTACAAGGATGCCTAGGTGGCAGTCCTTCTTCGTTTTCCCTTCTCAGCCAGGGAAGAAGGGTGTGAAGCATAGACTGTGAACATCAAGAAATATTGCAATATATCTGACAAAGGCCCTCCAGGACAAGGGCCAGGGTTAGTATATATTCTCTCTCTTCTGCAAAGCAGAAGGGCAGGTATTTAAGGCGCCCTACGAGTCGCTTTTGAAAAGCAAGGGTAAGCCATAGTGTATAAGTGATCCAGTGCAAGGACAAACATTATGCCACTGTTTTCATCTTGGGAGTTTGTTAGAGAACAAGGTATGGGGCTGAGGCGTCCTCTGTCCCTTGGAGGACACCTTTGGAGTGGATGCTTGCCACATGCATTTGGGCAATTTAACTCGGTTTGAAACCGCTTTAACTGCCCTGGCTCGACGCTATAGAATCCTGGGCTGTGTAGCCTGTTGTGGCACCAGAGGTCTCCGACAAAGAAGGCTAAATAGCTCACAAAACTAGAAATCCCAGAGTTCTATAGCCATGGCAGTTAAAGCGGTGTCGAACTGCGCCGTTGCTGCAATGCAGACGCAGCCTTGTTCTCACACATGCATATTTGCTACAGTGCGGTCTGAGTGTGTAAACGAGCTACAATAAAAGGGACGCATTTGTTTTGTTTTATTTGCAGCCCAAGCTAATGCCCAGCAGGTGTGCAGAGAAATCCGGTGTGTTATTCCATTTTGGCTCCATGCTGCTAGGAAATCCTGGGAAGTGTAGTTTGTACGCTTCCCAGAATTGCCTAGCATTGAGCCATGGCAGTCAAAGCGGTATCGAACTGGATTCTTCCTGCAGGGTGTTTTGGACCATAGCCTTCAACCAAACTCAGACAGTGCTGCTCCTCACAAACACTAATTCCCATGCTGCTGGGGCAAGCTGTTTCTTGCCATTCCGGGCCTTTAGGATATTTGCTCGCCGATCCATAAGACAACACTATCGCAGAGTGGCGGATTCAAGAATCACAGCCCTCTGCTGCCACTCGCTAAGGGCTTGTAGGCAAGTCTTCTCCGGCTTCCATCTGCCAGATCATGGTCCTGGCACAGAGCAAGTGGGTCTGGAAACCAAGCCCTATGAGGAAAGACTCAGGGAGCTGGGGGTGTTTAGTCTGGAGAAGAGAAGGTTAAGGGGTGATATGATAGCCCTGTTTAAATACTGGAAGGGATGTCATATTGAGGAGGGAGCAAGCTTGTTTTCTGCTGCTCCAGAAACTAGGACCCAGAACAATGGATGCAAGCTACAGCAAAAGAGATTCCACCTCAACATTAGGAGGAACTTTCTGACATTAAGGGCTGTTCGACAGAGGAACACACTCCCGCGGAGAGTGGTGGAGTCTCCTTCCTTGAAGGTCTTTAAGCAGAGGCTGGATGGCCATCTGTTGGGGATGCTTTGATAGAGAGTTCCTGCATGGCAGGGGGTTGGACTGGATGGCCCTTGTGGTCTCTTCCAACTCTACGATTCTACGTTTCAATGTATGGCTCTTCCTATGTCGTTGGACTGCAGGTCCCAGTGTCCTTTGTGATTTGCGGTCCAACATTTAGAGGGTACAGGTTGTCTGCTTAACCCTGATCTATAGGCTTAATATAACATTGTTGATAAAAAGTGCATTGTAATCCCTCTAAATTCTCCATCTCAGAAGGAGAGAAAGGGATTATGCTTTCTGGAGGGAATAAATTTTCACTGGTACTTTATTCAGAGTTGGCTTGGACCTATCCTCCTCCTTTTAAGGTTCCAATTCTCCTTCGCCTTCTAGAATCTCTGCCCCATCCGTCTCCGTCCTGCAGCTCCGTCCGGTCTCAAAGGGACTGCAGTGAAGGTGTTGTTGTTACTGTTGTTGTTGTTGTGTGCTTTCAAATCATTTTGGATTTATGGCGACCCTATCCCTGGGTTTTCTTGGTAAGATTGGTTCAGAGGAGGTTGGCCATTGCCTTCCCCTAAGGCTGAGAGAGTGTGACTTGACCAAGATCATCGTGGCTGAGCGGGATTTCGAACCTGGTTCTCCAGAGTCAAACCCAAACCACTACATCACACTGCTTCTCACAGGGAAGACAAACTGCATCCACACTGCAGAAATAATCCAGATTGACACCACTTCAACTGCCAAGGCTCAGTGCTATGGAATTCTGGGAACGGTAGTTTTGTGAGACATTTATCCTTCACTGCCAGAGAGCTCTGGTGCCACAACAAACTACAATTCCCAGAATTCCACAACCTTGAGCCGTGGCAGTTAAAGCATCTGAACTGCTGAACAAAGGCCTAAACAGAAAACAAACAAAAACAAAAAATAAACAAAAAACGAGGAGTTTCATCCACACTGTAGAAACCATCCGGCTTGACGCCGCTGTAATTGCCGTGGCTCCCTGCTATGGAATTCTGGGAACTGTAGTTTGTTGTAAACTCTGGTGGGGGGCTTCGCTGGAGAACTCCACCTTGGATTAGGCTGGTCCTAATGTACAGACATTTTTAAAACCAGTTTTGACGTGGAAGGTGAGGGTGGAATAGCGATCTTTATTAAATAACTCCATCTCCAAGGTCTCCTCCTACCAGTTAACTCCCTACAAAGGTCCTTGGTTGGGACATGGAAAATTTACTATTATTTCATATTCATATTACTTCATAAAACTGCAGACCACCTTCCTCTTTAGGCTAGGGCCCAGAGTCCTCCCAAAATGTTTTTAAAGGACCACCCTTAAAGTATTTATTTTCAATTGTTCACAGTTGGTATCACAGCAGTATCTTTGTTGGCATCTTTGTTGTTGCTGCTGCTGTTGTGTGCCTTCAAGTCGCGATTGATTGATTGATTTTAGCTATTGGAATTAAACCCTGAAGCAGAGAAAGGCCCTCGATGCACTTAGTTGCAACGGTTGCTTAGTTATTAATAACGGGGTTTTCAGCGACACTTATAAAATAGGTTTTGCACGTCGTGTGTGTGTGTGTGTGTGTGTTGTGTGCCTTCCAGTCGTGTTTGTTGGGGTTTTTTGTTTTGTTTTGTTTTTTGACATAACGGTGAACCTATTGTGGGGTTTGCTTGACATATTTGTTCAGAGGAGGTTTGCCATTGCCTTCCCCTGAGGCTGAGAGAGTGTGACTTTTGGTCATCTTGAATGACGCTGGAGTCCTATTGGACTTTTAAAAAGGAAGACTTCCAGAGTCGGGTGAGTGGTTGAATTAAGCAACCATTGCAACTAAGGTAAATCAAGGGCCTTTACTACCGCCTTCGGATCACAACAGCAGAGAGTTCAGAAAAGAGACCTAGAGCAAAAAACCCGAACCGAGATCGAGACAGATAATGCTGTTTTAAGGCGCACTAATTCAAAGCTTTGTGCTCCGTAGCAAACCTTCACTTCCCGGATCAATCAAGGCAAGGTTTGCGCCTTTTCTTCTTCCTCCTCCTTCCATTGATTGGAGGCAGTTTTGTTTCCACTTTCATCGGTGCCCCTCTAGAAACCCTTTCAGTGATTCGGAGGTTTGAAACCAATTCTCTATTTCTTATCCTGAGCAGGGTTTGGAAAGTCAGTGCGAGATCTTGACTTTCGAGGAACAAGGTCCGACTTTACATCTTAGCTTCGAACCGAGCGATTCTATGCGTTTTCTCTCATGCCTTGCGTTCAGTGGGGCTTGTTCCCCATTGTGTTTGTGTTGTAACCCGCCTCATAATAATAATAATAATAATAATAATAATAATAATAATAATAATAATAATAATAATAATAATAATAATAATAATAATAATAATTATTATTATTATTATTATTATTATTATTATTCCCCAGCTTAAGCGCCCACTTTTCCCAAGCAGGGACCACGCTTCAGCTGCTTGGAGGCCCCTTCTCAAGTCCAGATCTACCTTTCTGTGAAGCGAAAAAAGCTCCAAGGAGCAAGAGTGAGTTCGAGCGAGGTTTCCCGTCCTTGGATACTTGGGATCTGCCCTCATTCATCGTTACAGATTTTTTAAAAACAAAAAACAGCTTTTCCATATTGATTCCTCCTGCATGAAGTCAGGGGAACTCAAGGAAGGCTTGCGTAAATTGGAAAGAAAAGGAGCTGGTTTCCAAAGTCAAGCCTTGGGCTGGATCGGGCTCAGTGGGTATGCACTCTGGAGCAATAACCCGGTTTGGCCCCGCTTTAACTCTTTTTGGCTCAAGGCTATGGAATTCTGGGAGTTGGAGTTTGTTATGGGGTCCATCTAACGAGCCAGGCGGCGCAGGGAGGGCACCAGGAAGAGGACAAAGAAGTGGCACCAAGGTTGGAGGCTCAGAGCAGCAGAAGCCCCTCTTGGGTCTCTCTCTCTCTCTCTCTCTCTCACACACACACACACACACACACACACTCACACACACAGGCACCCTCCCGCGAAGGATCCGAGGGAAGAGCGCCAGAAGACGCCCAGGAGCCAAGGAGAAGCCCCGCCGCACAAGGAGGGCAAGAAGGGAGGGAGGAGGGAGGGAGGGCAGCCCCTGGAAAGGGAAGCCGGCTTCCAGGGAAAGGTCCCCGGCGGGTCGCGGCGAGGGGAGGTAAGCGGGAGGGTTGCTCCCTTTCTGAAGGGAAGGAAGGCAGGGAGAGAAAGAGAGTAAGAAAGAGGGAAGAAAGAAAGAAAGAAAGAAAGAAAGATGGATGGAAGGAAGGAAGGAACGAAGGAGGGAAGGAAAGAAAGAAAGAAGGAAAAAAGGAGGGAAAGAAGGAAATAAAGAAGGAAAAAAAAGGAAGGATGAATGGATGGAAGGAAGGAAATAAAGAAGGAAAAAAGAAGGATCGAAGGAGGGAAGGAAATAAAGAAGGAAAAAAGGAAGGGAGGGAGGAACGAAGGAGGGAAAGAAAGAAAAAAGGAAGGAAGGAAGGAAAAAAGGAAAGAAAGAAAGATGGATGGATGGATGGATGGGTGGAAGGAAGGAACGAAGGAGGGAAGGAAGAAAGAAAGAAGGAAAAAAGGAGGGAAGGAAGGAAATAAAGAAGGGAAAAAAAGGAAGGATGAATGGATGGAAGGAAGGAAATAAAGAAGGAATAAAGAAGGAGGGAAGGAGGGAAGGAAATAAAGAAGGAAAAAAGAAGGAAGGGAGGGAGGAACGAAGGAGGGAAAGAAAGAAAGAAAGAAAGAAAGAAAGAAAGAAAGGAAAGGGGTGTGTGTCTTGGGGCGGCGGGGGGACCCCCCCCCGGGCCCTCCCTCCGTCCCTGGGCGTCCCTCTCCCGGGGCAGAGAGGGAGCGAGGCCCACTTGGCGGGGAAACGAGGCTAGGCCCCCGCGCCAGGAAGCCAGCCGCCGGCGGTAGGTGTGGGACGTCGGGTCCAGGGTGGCCAGGGGTCCTCCTTTTCCCGGACCTGCCCTCCATTTCCACCTCGGGGTCCTCCATTTGGAGCAGGACGAAGAAGCATGCATGTACATCTCTCGGGAGGGTTTGGAGGGTTCCTGGGGTCAGGTCCTCTTTTCTGGGTGTCATTCCGTGCGATAGGAAACCAAATGATCCTATTTCGGAAATGACAGTGTCTCGGGAGGAGAAGTGACTACACTGAAAGGGGGCAATTGTCTCCCTGATGATATCTGTCCATTATCCCCAATCGTGGCCTTAAACAGGGAGTGTGTGTGTGAAAGAGAGAGAGAGAGAGAAAGAGAGGAAAGTGTATAGTGTGTGTGATCAGTAATAATAATAATAATAATAATGATAACGATGCCAAAAGGAGACCCCAGCCGCCGTCGTGTGAGCCAGCTCATTGGATGCCCCGACTTCTCTTCCTAGTCTGTATCATTTTATTTTATCTTATTTCTCCCCTCGCTGAAGTATCCTTTGAGTTTGCATTTCATTGCAAGCGATGTCAAGGAAAGCAATTCTAATCCCTCTCCTTTGCGGGGAAACCTTTTAGGCTTCCTATTAACCTTTGTTTAACTTTTCTATTTGAAAGCGGCCGCGGGGTCCGACTTTTGGCGCCGTGGACCCAGCAAAGAATCGGAGGGGACCACTTCGTGGCTGGAAATAATAATAATAATAATAATAATAATAATAATAATAATAATAATAATAGAAGGCTGGAACTAAAATAACGGTGTTTTCTTGCAGGATCGCAATGCCACTTTCCTATATGAAGGTCCAAAGCAACCCAAAGTTATAAAAATATCTGTTTTTAGCCAGATTTTTAAAGCTTCTGGCAAGAGCGCAGGGACTTTGAGGTTACTTTTGCATTCTGTTTCACCATTTTTTTTATATTCTGAACTATTGATCCCTTATCCTACAGGTTTGAAAAAAGAAAACACTCCAGAGGATGGATCCTTTTCTCTCTCCTCTACGGCACACAAACACAAACAATATATATATGAACGCCTAAACAATTCTCGCTTTAAGGTAAGTCAAAGCCAACCCGTAAAATAGTTTGGAGTGCGTAGGAGGCCAAATCCACCGAGTTTGGCAGGTCCTTTCTTCATCTTTTGTCTTGCGCTTTTGAAAAACCTCTCTGTTTACAAACCCAGACACAATACTGGACCACATTCGTAGCCTTTGGGTTCAGGTTGTTTTTTATACTGGAAAATAGATTCTGCCTGTTTTAAGGATGTTCTCCTCCAAGAGGCACTTGAAAACAGCTGTCTTCTTCGTCTGCTTAACCGCCTCCGCTGGCTGGGGAGCTGTCCACCATTTCAGCAAGCCTTCATTGGCTGCATCCGCACTGGAGAAATAACCCGGTTTGGCCCCGCTTTCACTTGTCTGGCTCAAGGCTATGGAATTCAGGGAGCTGGAGTTTGTCGTGGGGCCGGCGCGACTTTCCTAGTAACGTTCCTAATATTATATATATATATATATATGTATGTATGTATTCCTAATATAATTACATACTGCATATTACAGAGCGGCGCTCTGGTGCCTCAATAAACGACCACTGCCAGAATCCCATCGCCTTGAGCCATGGCAGTTAAAGCGGGCTCAAATCGGATTATTTCTCCAGTGCGGAGGCAGCCATTGGCTACAGTTTTGATCATGTTTCCAAAGAGCTCCTCTAGTAAATTAATGACACGTGTCTAATTATTCTTGCAGAATTCTAGTACTTAGGAATTGTCGGACAATTCTTTTCCTTGCTCTGCTTAAAGAAAGCGGGGGGGGGGGGGGGAGCTGAAACTTTTGAGGCTTTTCCTTGCTCCTTGAATAGATTTGCCCCCCGTTTAAGCGGATTTTTATTTTCCTTTTAGGATGGAAATCCATGCAGTGTAAAGGACCGCAACAATTTTGCGCCTCCATCCAAGGGAGATCCTGCCCGAGAAACACCGTAAGGCGGAGGGTGTGTGTAAAAGCGGAGTTGTGGGTTCCTCTTGGGCTCTATGGATGTGAATATGTGTATATACTTTAGACATAACTCTGTGCATTTAGGCGATGGACAGCTTTCTCTCCTCCTTTTTGAAAGGTAGGCAAAAACAAAACAAAACCCATCAAGGCTGCTAGCGGATCCACCTGCCCCGACATTCCTAATATCGTTCCTAATGTAAATTATGTATATATTCCTAATATCATTACATATTACATACAACACTCCCTGCAGGCTTACTTTAAAAAGCAATTATTATTATTATTATTATTATTATTATTATTATTATTATTATTATTATTATTATTAT
>NC_056525.1:139046471-139137276 GCF_019175285.1 Sceloporus undulatus
CCTGATCTGTACTGATATCCTTAAGGATTTGGCATTACAGTGTGTTCGGATGCGCAGAGAAATACACAAAGTGGATAGTGGACATTTTTTACATCAGTGAAAACGAATCGGTGCGCAATTAATAGATCATGGGACATGCTCAATTGTAATTTATTTCGGTGAGGTTTTTGTAACAGATCCCCCTCCCCTAAACTCAGTTGTTGACTGTCATTGTGTGTGTGTGTGCTGTAGTTATATGGATTTTGTGTCTTCCTTCTAGAATCCCTCCGATGCATCAGGAAGAGACCCGAGTGGGGTGATCTCCCTTTACCCATCATTTTACACACACACACACACGGATCATGACATGACTTCCCTCTTGAAGGGTGTTGGGGTGCTCTCCCTTTTATCCATCATTGTATATACTTTTTGAGGTGTTTCCAGCTCTTTGACAGAAGCAGAGAACAAATTGTCCTCTTGTCTCCGGCTGCATCCACACTGCAGAAACAATCCAGTCTGACCCCACTTTATGGTTCAATGCTGGGGAGTGTCGTTTTCAGACACATCTAACCTCCTCTATCTCCTCTGGTGCCCCAACAGTTCCCAGAATCCCATAGCACTGAGCCATTGCAATGGCATCAAACTGGATTATTTTTTCAGTGCGGATCCACCCTCAGATTTCCCTCATACTTGGAAATCATCGTCCCTCCTTTCCCTTAATTTTAACTGAAAACAAAGCAATACTAAAATTGGGGCAAAAGCACCAAATCAGATGAAACAAAGGATTTTCTCAGAGTCGCTTTCGGCAAAAGTTGGTTGTTGTTCTCTCCTCTGCTTGTTGGCATCTGGTCCTAAACGGAGGAACTTGAAATTACTTTCTCGTTCTTTTCTCATTAGAACTAAACTAGAAATTACTTTCCCACCCTTTTCTCACAGAATTAGAAATTACTTTCCCATCCTTGTCTCACTAGCATTACACTTTACGGCAAGAGTTTTAAGAGCTTCCAGAGCCTGTCCTCCATTCCCACCTTCTGTCCGGGTGGAATTTCACAATGTCCTCCATTTTGAGCGGGACTAAGAAGCAGGGGTTTCCCATTTATGAGAGTGCTTTTAGCTGCGCTTTTTAACTTTTGTACGTTTTTACGGGAGCTTATATCATTTATAGATGACTTTTATTGGAAAATTTCTAATGGCTTGTTTTGCAAATGTGTGAGCCGCCTTGGGCCCCTCCTGGGAGAGAGGCGGCATATAGAAATGAAACAAATAAAACGAATAAACACGCTTTCAGTTGGTCGTGTCCTACATTTTTTTTCTCCCGAGTGTTTTGCATTTCCCCTTAAAAAGCAAAAAGCAAAACAAAATAGGAAATATCTCCGCTTAGGAGCAAAACATACACAGAGTAGTTTAAGGGGTGCAAAAGCAAAGGAGAGCTACCTGGATCTACTCACACCTGACTCAAGAACCTCAGCAGATCATTTGCTCGCCCATTTTACAGAACAGAGGCTTCGTCAACTGAGTCAATGTTGCTTCGTCCCCTTTGACAGCCATTTCAGGATCGACCCAGCAGAAGAAAACAAGGTGCATTTCACCTCCACAGCTAAGCAACCTTATTTTTAAAGGAAAACATATCTCTGTCGAACATCTTTCTTAAAAGGGGGGGAAAATCAGCCCAAGAAAAACTGGACACACATGCACACACAACCACAACCACAACCAGCAAGCAGTGCCCTCCCTAATTATAGTCTCTTTGATACACAGCCATTGACCTCCTTCCATCCTGCATCATACAGAAGCCTTAGTAATGGCTAATAATAATAATAATAATAATAATAATAATAATAATAATAATAATCAGCCTTTTAATGGGACGCAGGGGAATGAATCTGGGGAGAAGTGGTGTGTCACCTAGGACTTTATCACATGTAGGTCCTATGTGTTTCCATCCCCCAAATGGTTAAAGTGCTGGCATCCCACAAAAGCAATCCCATTTGCTATTGGTTATCACACACAGAGCACAGCAAGGGGTTAAAAGCACATTAAAGTGGGCCCTGTGCGAATTTGGCTATCAAAAGGAGACAAACAAATCCTCATTGCCAGCTTAGAAATATCTTCCCTGCACATGCTCCAAAGTGTCATTTCCACTAGTGACACCAGTGACACCACTGCCACCAAGATGGAGGGAAAGAAGAAGACCAGGTCACAGGTGACCTTCCTCTTTTGTGGATCCTTGGGCCTGACAGTAGGAGTAAAAAGGCATTTGCGCGTAATACCCCCCTCCATTACCTTCCCCTTTCTATTCCCTCCCTTATTTCTCTTCTGGAGAGAATTAACACTGCAACAATCTCCTGGAGCAGGGCATCTACACCTAGGTCAACAAGGCACTGATTTGTGATGATGTTTTTTCTTCCTAGTGGTTCGAGTGTTGGACTAGAATCATAGATTCCTAGAATAATAGAGTTGGAAGAGACCGCAAGGGCCATCCACTCCAACTCCCTACCATGCAGGAACTCTCAGTCAAAGTATCCCCGACAGATGGCCATCCAGCCTCTGCTTAAAGACCTCCAAGGAAGGAGACTCCACTACACTCCAAGGAAGAGTATTCCACTGTCTAACAGCCCTTACTGTCAGGAAGTTCCTCCTCATGTTAAGATGGAATCTCTTTTCCTGGAGCTTGCATCTGTTGCTCCGGGTCCCAGTCTCTGGAGCAGCAGAAAACAAGGTGGCTCCCTCCTCAGTATGACATCCCTTCAGATATTTAAACAGGGCTATCATATCACCTCTTAACCTTTCCTTCTCCAGGCTAAACTTTCCTAGTTTTTCCTCATAGGGCATGGTTTCCAGACCCTTCACCATTTTAGTCACCCTCCTTTGGACACACTCCAGTTTCTCAATGTCCTTTTAAAATTGTGGTTCCCCGAACTGGACACAATATTCCAGGTGGGGCCTGACCAAAGCAGAATAGAGTGGCACTGTTACTTCCCTTGATCAAGACACTATACTTCTATTGATGCAGCCTAGAATCACATTGGCCTTGTTAGCTGCCACATCGCACTATTGACTCATGCTCAACTTGTGGTCTACTTGGACTCTCAGATCCCTTTCACATGTAGTTTCATTCAGTCAAGTGTCCCCCATCCTATATCTGTGCATTTCATTTTTCCACCCTAAGTGCAGTACCTTACATTTCTCCCTGTTGAAGTTCATTTTAACTCTGGAAACTAGGGTTCGATTCCCTACACAGCCATGAAACCCACTGGGTGATCTTGGGCAAGTCACATGCTCTCAGCTTCAAGGGAAGGCAATGGCAAGCCTCCTCTGAACAAATCTGGCCAAGGAAACCTCATGATAGGTTCGCTTTAGGGGGCGCCATAAGTCAGAAATGACCTGAAGGCACACCATATACATACATTCCAACCCCAAACTACCATTTGGAGCACCTTTTTTTCCCCCCTAGAAGCATTCTTCTGAACTTTTCTTCTTGGCATGGTGTTTTTCAGATATGAAGGTGAGGCAGTACAAATACAGAGAGTGGATGTAAAATGTGGGAGATGCTTGCCAGTCTAATTCTGAGCCCTTGGAGAACCCAGCAGAGCCAATGGGCCCAAAATTTGTTGTAGTTTCACTATCTGTTGGTTGCATTGACAGGACAAGACTGGCTAAGGAAGTTCACCAGCTAGAAGACCCAAGGCATCCTCAATGCAGAGCGCTTTCTCACAGAAGGTGTTGTGTGGTTGGAAACGACAATAGTTTCTTGCTCTCCAGAAAGGAAATTTCCAAGATCTCCATCTGGTTTTAACTGAATACCAACTGGTACAAAATATAAAATGTTTAGTTTTTTGTGGGTTTTTGGGGCTCTGTGGCCATGCTCTAGAAGAGTTTATTCCTGACGTTTCGCCAGTATCTGTGGCTGGCATCTTCAGAGAATAAACTCTTCTAGAGTATGGCCACATAGCCCAAAAAACCCATAAAAAACCATGGATGCTGGCCATGAAAGCCTTCGACTTCACCTTATAAAATTTTTAATCATACTGCTGTTAGAATTTAATACATAAACAGAATGGGCTGATTTTGGCCTTATAAAGGTGCATTGTAAAAATATGGGGACTGACCACCTATGTATATGAGTTTCTCCACATGCAAGAAAGCAAGGAGTGGCATCCTTTATCTTGTAGGACAGTGATGGTGAACCTTTTAGAGGCCAAGTGCCCAAACTGCAACCCAAAACCCACTTATTTATTGCAAAGTGCCATGTCCCTCTGGCTTTCTAGTAACAAACTCTGGCAAACTCTGTGCTGGGGCGATGGCACATGTGCCCACAGAGAGGGCTCTGAGTGTCACCTCTGGCACGCGTGCCATAGGTTCGCCATCACTGTTGTAGGATAAGGCTGGATTCAACTGCAGCTGCCCCATTTTCAGATTTTCTAACACCTTTTAGGTTGTCGCTCTTCTTTTGTCAGTGAGGAAAACTCCCACTAACCCTGGCACTAGGTTAATTAACACAAATAACAACAGCAGCAGGAGCAACAACACTTTTCATATATATGGAGATTTTGTAAGAGCCCAGAGTGCTACACACACACATTGTTCCAGTAATCTTTGACCACCAAGTTGTAAAGGTATGTTAGTGAAGTGGGGAGTGAAGTTAGTTGCATGTCTATCATTTATTAAATGAATCTCTTGTCTAATTTTTTTTAAAATCACTGTTAAAAATTCAGGAGCAACATCATCATCCCTTGGAGTCTTGTTATTCTTGATTATATGTGAACAAGAGAAACTGAAAGGGATTGTAGAAGACTGGTTGATTTAATTTTATTGATAGCCTGCCTTCTTCTCAATACTGGGATCAAAGGCAGCTCACAAAATCATTAAAAAACAAGCACAACTAAAACATAGTAAGATGAGCTGACTGTTAAATAGTCATATTCATACATCTCAACTAAAAGAAAAAGGACCCAGAATGAAAATCCCTGTCCTCAGCAGTCTATTAGTTGCCAAAAGCAATGGGATTGGATGGGAGACCTCCCAGTCTTTCTTGGGAGCAGCCACTGGAAAGGCCCTCCTGAGTCCACACCAAGTGAACCTGTAGAGAAATTAGATCCTTCGACATATTCCTGCCCTTAAATAGTAACATTATCAGTGGTTTCCTTTTCACATCAACTAAATGTAAATACCTTACCTTACTTTTTCATGAATCCACACATCTGTGACAAATCTGGCTACAGAGCCCTACTTAATCAAACTGGTGTACTTAAAGGTTTTAGTTGTGAATCAGAAAAGCTCTGGCTCGAAACTCATTTTAAATTATTTATTAAAATTGTTTTAATCTGTTTGTAGTGATTTTACTTGTATCTTTTTATGCAAAATAGTATAAGGATAGAAATATAATGATAATAGCATTAATAATAATTTCCAGCCAAGCATTCAATATGCCTCTTTAGGCAACCTACTATTCTTAGGCCTTCCCCATGTACAGGATTACAACAATATTGGTTTATTTTGCTGCTTGGTATAATGATTAAATAAATAAATTCACTTTATAAAGTGTGTTTTTTTTCTTTTTGTATTTTTCCTTGTTCCTTTCCATTTTAAAACTCCCTACTTCACTCTCTAATTTTGTAATGTTTACTTTTCATTCAGAAAAGTAGTAAATGATGTTTATTCATGAAGGTCCCAACTGGTCTCTTCCAACTTGTGGATATTTTTTCCCTGTTTTTGGCTTTGACAACTATTATTCCTCTCCTTACTTTACACAGACCAGTGAAAGTTAGGAGTAGGCATTTCAAAAAGATAAAAAAAATTATGGACATGATCCAGGCAAAACGAAGCATTTTGTGGGAACAAGTAAGTACATATTTAGTGCTGTACTCCTTTTTCTAGTAGCACCCATTAAGAAAGATTGATATAGATAGTTACGTAAAAGAAATATATATTGTAATAAAATTTTAAAAAGTAAAAAAAGACATTCAGAAAGATTGGGGGATTTCTGTTGTCATGAACGCAAATCTGTGAACCCTAAAACATTAGTAAGTGTGTTATTTATGTGCCATATGACCTTAGATACATAACTGATGCAATTGTTAAGTAATGAACACTTTAAATATATAAGTGGATAGTTCAATAAAAAATACTTTTGAGGGTGGTGATATATTTTCTCAGTGATTCACTTATCTCGCTCTAGGGAACAGCTGTTCATTGGTACCGTTTCAGCTGCTGATTACTGTATGATACAATGCTTTCCTTGTCTCTGTGCATCAGACGATATTTCCAGGAGCAAGGCTGTTCTCTTCCTGGTGCCATGAAGATCATAAGTGAATGCACTCACAGCAATGGAAATCAGCAGTTCCTATATAATGTTGTGATCTATCTTGTCCTTCACCGAGCTCATGTACCTTTAACAGATGCAGGACAAATAGAAGCTGAACAGCTTTAGGTCTTCTCTGCATGGAGATGCTGTGAGAGGAAAAAAAGTGTCTGTAATTTATGTCTGTTAAGCAGCATTCAAAGGAACAAGCACCTTGTAAGGAAGCACAATTGGTAACCTATTCCCATGCAATGTTGCCACAACTCACCTGCAATTGCTGATGTTCAATAAAGGCCCTGGCTGTTTGCACTGTGTCTCTCTTCCTGCAATAGTTGGAAGGTAGGAAGCCCTCCCCCTATTTCATCTCAGATGTGATCAGCAATGAAAAGAATGGGCAATGGGAATGCCACCATTACAATACCAGTCCACCATCCTGCATTTTTGTCTGTTACAAGGAATAGGCATAATCAAATATGCTCCAAGAGCTTGCTGTCCTTCACTCTCCCCATGGTTACGGTTGGTATGATACATTGAGCAGAAGCCCTTAAATAGTAAAGAGCACCAGAAAATAATAGAATAATTGTGTGAGATGTTTGGATTTATTTTTCCTCCTGAGGCGGGCTACAGATTGTCAAAGAAGCAGACATATTACTCTCTGTGTGTACACATAAGCATGCAACAGCCACAGATACTGGCAAGAAACCAAATGAACATGGGTGAGGTGTCGCTGGATGGAGAAAAAGCGATAAGGTTGAATATAGCAGAAAACTATCAGAGTGAGGCTATCAGTTCCTGTACCAGTCACTCTGCATGGGTATAGAATTGCACTCAAGGATATGTAAATCCTTCTGTGAAATTTCCCTTAGAAGCCTGTAGCCTGGCAGTTGAATCTGTCATTTCTTCTATATAGAGCCATTCTTGTGGCACTGAACTATCCTTCCCAGTGGAACATCTTAGGCCTTCTCTGCATGGTCTTCTCTCCATGTACAGAGATGGAAGATTTCCACAAGCCAGGCCTCTAGAAGGCTACAAAGATTCTGGTAGATTACTACCCTAGGCTGGCTTTGGTGATCATGTTATGTCTGTGCTACTTCAGCTGCAGAAACCCAGCGTAGTGTAGTGGTCTGAGCATTACACTACAACTCTGGGAGACTGGGATTTGTAATCCCCACTCAGCCATGGAAACCTACTGGTTCATCTTGGGCAAACCAGACAATCTCAGCCTCAGAAGAAGGCAAAGGCAAACCGTCTCTGGACAAATTTTGCCATGACAACTGTGTGATAGGGTTGTTTTAGGGTTACCATAAATTGGAACTGATGAAGGTACACAACAGCTTCCACTGCACTGGCTCCCCATGGATTTCTGGGCTCAATGCAAGATGCTTCCTTTGAGCTTTAAGTTCTTACAGGTTAGATAACCATGGCACCTACCTACTTACCTATCAAGAATTTTGATGTTCTTTGAACTTCATATGTCTCTCCCATTTAAAGCAAAGCATATGGCTCTCAGAGGGGCTTTCTTAGTAGTACTGTAGTACCCAATGGCAGATTTTTATTATTTCTTTTCTATAGGGGCTTCTCTGGCACTTACACTGTTGTCTTTTTAGTACCAGGCAGAAACTGGGGCGGGGAGAAGGAGGAGGACTTTTTAGATGCATTCTTAATCTCACTGTTTCATATTGCTTTTATGACCATTGATATATCACTCTTCATGTACATGGTTCTGAAGTACTGAATGTGTTATTAATAAATATTCTGCAAGAAGACATTAAAAATGACTATTTTCCTAGAATTGATCTCTAGAGCAAAGGCTGGTTTTCTGCTCAATACAGCAACTCTTTTCTAGCTCCCAGGATTTGATTGCCTTCACCCCCCTTATAGTTGCCTATAGTCTGTGATCCTAAGTACTTCAGTATGCAAAAGGAAAATCACACATCTTGGACATATGAGCCATTGTAGTTTCCAAGTGCTACACTCGGTCCCAGTTTTCCCTTCCAGGTTCACCAATCACTTGAAGCCATCATGGAAGACTGTTTTTATTTCAATCAGATGGTGGCTGTTGCTTCTTTTCTGTTATGTTCCTGGATTTGTCCACTGAATAATTGTTCATTCTCTGCCAGATCAGACGCAATATACTAGTTGAGCACAATATAGAATGTGGCAGCACATTTGTGATAGCCGTGGAGCTAAATGAATTGTCTGCATTCTTCCATGACATCATTTTGTAGAAGGGGAGCTGGCATGACCTGCTTTCACAATGGCTGCTCTAACTCTTTTGTTGCTGTACCCCAGATACTTTCACAGTGGTACTTGTTCTATGGAGGCCCAATACTAGTTGTGTCATTTTTGAAATCTGTTCTGGAATATACAGGGCTAAAGGTGGGATTGAAGGCCAAAACTGTTAATAATAAGGTTTCCTGAAAATCTCTCATTCATAGGGCCATGAATCTGACTTGATGGCAATTAACAATAACAATAACAAGGGGACAGGCCAAAGCATGTTTGCAGCTTTGACATGCCGTCCTCCTTACTACTCAGTTGTGCAAACTACTGTGGTGTGTGTTTCTAATTTCTAGTACTATTCTCACCCATCTGTGTGAGATGGGGTAGTGAAGGGCTGGATAACACCAGTCCCAGGCCCTTGATATTGCTGCATGTTCACTGGAGCATTTAGAGAATGGCTGATAAGGAAGAGGAGGAGTATAGGTGAATTACATTGTCATTGCTAGGTTACCTACTTACAGTGGCTGTTGCTTAATGCAATGTGCAAATCTCAATTCATAAAAGGGAGGGATTCATATAGAGCAGGGGTAGGCAACCTGCGGCCCGTGGGCCAGATGCGGCCCAGCAAGGCCTTGGGACCGGCCCCCGCCCGGTCCTGCCGCCAATTGCCGCCGGAGCCTTTGGCCTCTCGTGTGAGGGCGTGGGGCCTTTGACCTATCAGGAGGAGGCAGGCAAGGGGGGGCAAGCGGCAGGCAAGGGGGGCAAGCAGCGGGCAAGGGAGGCAATTGTCTATAGAAGCCTCCGAAACATGCATTTATATTATCATTTTTTTTAAAAATCAGCAAAAGTGTCCTCCATTTGAAAATATTGTCCTACATTTGTCCCGGTTTATTTATTTATTTAATTGTTTTTTTTTTAAAAAAAAAAATAATTAATTATTTAATTTTTGGCTTTGGCCCCCCCAGTTGTCTGAGGGACAGCAACCCGGCCCCCGGCTCAAAAAGCTTGCCTACCCCTGATATAGAGCAATACATTTCTTGAACATCTGGAGAGTGAGTGAAATTGGTCAGGTAACAGGAGGCCTCCCTGTGTTATGCTGAGTCCAGGTTGTGGAAGGCCTTTAAAAGCAAACACCAGAATTTTGAAACTGCCCCAGAAGATGAGCAGCAACTACCAAACTAGGATAATAGGATCTCCCTGCTGTGTACCTCATAGCAGCTGGGTCTCAGGATTTTGCACTAGTGGAAGATTCTGGACCAGGTAGCCTCACATTTCACCAGTTCAAAACCAGATTTTATCAAAGTGTCAATGAGAATGAGTGAATCCTGATTCTAATAGAGAAATATTAAAGAGTTTGTTTTGCCTCAGCTGGGTAAAGTCTTCTTCTATAATCTAAGTGGGAAATTACTCCTCTCTTCTCACACTTAGTTGCTCCAGTGGAAAATATTCCTAATTATTCAGGATCTCACTTTGGAGGTTCAGCCAATGATCCCTATAATAACATTTCTATCTGTGTGGACAGAACATAAAAGAAATGGATCAGGTAGGGAAGGAAAAGGAAACTGAGATGCTGGCAGCTATTTACTCTTCCCCTTTCTTTCCTGAGACATTAAACCACTATTTGCAAACCCTGTTATTATATGAAGCAAGAAAGACTATGTGACTGAAGTCATTTCTGCTGTAATGTGCAATCAGTAGAAACCTATAATTAATAACAAACCATTGCTAACGTGCATGTATTAAAAATGCAACATCATAAAGTTCATAGAATCATAGAATCATAAAGTTGGAAGAGACTACAAGGGCCATCCAGTCCAACCCATTCTGCAATGCAGGAACACACAATCAAAGCACCCCAGACAGATGGCCATCCAGCCTCTGTTTAAAAACCTCCAAAGAAAGAAACCCCACCACCCTCTGAGGCAGTGTATTCCACTCTTCAACAGCTCTTACTGTCAGAAACTTCTTCCTAAGGTTTAGGTGGAGTCTTTTTTCCTTTAGTTTGAATCCATTGCTCCATGTCCTATTCTCTGGAGCACTAGAAAACAAGCTTGCCCCATCCTCAATATAACATCCTATCAAATATTATTCAGGTCTATCAGATCACTTCTTAACCTTCTCTTCTTCAGGCTAAACATACCCAGCTCCCTGAGTCACTCCTCATAGGGCACTGTTTCCAAACATTTCACCTCCTCTGGACATACTCTAGCTTCTCCATTTTGAATTGTAGTGCCCAGAACTGGACACAGTATTCCAGGTGAGGCCTGACCAAAGCACAATAGAGTGGCACTATTACATCCCTCAATCTAGACAATGTACTTCTGTTGATGCTCTCATTTAAGAACCTCATGCTTTAGTTGTAGCTCAAGGACTCTTGAAACCTCTGAGAGGAAATTCTAAACAGTGTAATTTAAATATTTTTTCAATGTTATAATACAGCTGAAGGACACAATCCAACCCAAATTAGCCAGCTTTAGATTAATTTCATATTTCAATGTTTCACTTATTTCAGCGCAGCTGCTTCACTGGTAAAATCGGTTTAACTTGGGTTGGATTGTAGCCCATGATATCTCTTCTTTGACTCAACAGAATACCAAGATAATACCAAGGATCTCCAGGTTGGCCAAGGGAAGCATCCTGCCTGAAACCCCTGAAGAGCTGCTCACACCCATAAGTGCACTACTAGACTATACAGACCAATTATCTGATTCAGTACAAGGGAAGTTTTGTGCTTCCAGTGCATAGGATGACTGTTTAAAGGTAGTTGAGCAACCAATAAAAACTGGTATTCATTCTATTTAATAAGACATGAAAGGAAAGTAATCTCTGCAGACCTGATTGCGTACTTTCTAGAAGACAGTAAAAATATGCCATATGCTAACAGGGTTTTCCAGTCTGAGATCTTATTTGATTATAACAAAGCTGAAGATGGCAAAGAACGTTTTTTTCTGTGCACACACACAGCACCTTTGGACTGCCTTCTAGTTGCCTGTTTTGCTTTTTTTCTTCACGAATGTTGACAGCAGCTTTAAACAAGATAGACAACCTGAATAGGGTCTAATGTGAAACTGCAGGTGGGAAACTAATTTACCTTCCGGGTTTCAGGAAGCAGATGGAAGGGCCCAAAAACAAGATGACAGGTGGCAATTCAATTGTCAGATGTGGTGGGCTATCAGTTGCTCCACTCACTGACAGACCAATGTCTGGCTGCCTAACAGCAATTTTCCTTTTATTATACTCATACATCCATGTTATTAATAGTAAGATCCATGGACAGTCCAAATACTTCTTTTGTTTCAAACCATTTAAAGCTTTTGCACTTGTTTAATCCCGTGAGACATATACCCAAGTGGCAGACAATTATAGATAACTTAAGAGAAGGTAACTTGAGACACTTCATATTTAGCAAGATAATTTAGGCCCAATACAACCCTGGTGCCAAAAATCGGGCTTGGGAGAGCAGAGGATCCACACGCTCCCGAGCCCTACTATGCGCTGCAGGCATCATCTTAACACCCTGCTGTTTACACAGGGAGTGCAGTGATGACATCTGTGCAGTGCCATGCCCAAATAGCATGGTGCTGCATGGATGTCCTTGTTGTGCATGAGGGTGGCAATGGTGCCCTGGTGCCCTAAAAAGAACCCACCGGGAGCACGTTCTTTTTAGGCCTCCTCTTACAAGGTCACCCAGTGGGTTTCATGGCTGAGCTGGGAACTGAACCCTATTACATGAGAATAAATCCAGAACTTTAGATAATGTATCTTCCTTTCTTTAAAAAAAAATACAGAAAGATGTACATGCTTGATTCTTCTGTTGAAACCATTGGGGTTTACAGATTGATCCTATCCAAAATTTAGTATTCCAAGCCCATTTATTTTACTTAGGCACACCTAAGGAGTTTTTTTCACACAGGAGGAATTTCTCTTAATTTCAAATGAAAAGAAAGTGGGGCCAGAACACATTCACGTGAATTCGCTAGTTCAGCGAATCTACGTGAATTTGAATTGCATTCAAACTGACTTCCCATTGCCTTAAAATAGCTTGCCATTGCCTGAAATTGCATATGGTAGTCTGTCACGCAATAACGTTAAACCCCATGATTGCGTTCGGATTGCCATTGGATTATACTTCCAGTTTCCCCTGTCTGATAAACTCCTTAGACAACTTGAATGAGGAGTCGTTTAGTGATTAATTTAAAAATAGATTGCTGTTAAAGCAGAGGATTAGTAACACATGATAACATAATAACAACATACAGGATGGGCTCTCCAATACAAATGGGAGTATTTCCCACACACTTAGAGAAATACATAATTTCTTCCACTCAGGACCCAAGGTTGACAACTAATGCCTATCAAGGTAGAATAGAAAGTGTGCAAAATTTTCTAGGTTTGGGATGGGAAACCTGTGGCTCATGTGCCCTATGCAGTCCTTGGCCTCATGTCATGTGGTTCCCAGTGTCATCTGGCTCTCCTTTCTGTGCATGTGTGCATGTGCATATGTACAAGAGAGTCAGAGAAGGGACAGAACAGCACAAAGAAATAAAAACATGGGCAATGCTGTAGTGCTGAAAAATTTGCACATTGTTTGCCTAATCTCACCATCTTTTCTGGTTCCTCTTAGAATTAGCTGCATTTATATATTAGAACTGTACAAGTAAGTAAACAATTATATAAAGTCTACTTGCAGGCCTTTTAATGACTTCTAAAACTGATCACCTGATGCAGTGTTTCACACTTGCTTTGGGCCTTTATAGCATCTTAACTTCCAAATCAACCCATCATCGTATATGCATTTTGGAGTTAAAAATAAATATGGCATAGGAGATCCATACACAGTGATGTTTTATTCAAGTTAAGGACCAGCTACATGGGAAACGGAAGAAAGAACTGGATTGGGGAAGTGAGTAAGGAGCTCTTCATGGGAAACAAAGCAGTGAATATCTGGTCCTGCATTCTACAAACAGCCTTTGAAAAGCACCACCTATTTCTCCCATCCTAAAAGTTTACAGGGTTTTAAATTTCTTAATCAATCATTTTTACACTGTTTGGTAACAAAGCAGGAGGTACAAACCAGTGTGTGTACAAAATCCATGGTGTGTTTGCATGGGATTATGGTCACCTGCATGTTCATCTCTCATTTGTGTTACTATGGGGGCATATAGCAGTAATTTGCTCTAAGCAGAGATTTTCTAAGGTTTTATATTCCAGTTTACTTATTTCTGTTTACCTGTACAGCTTTCTCGAAAACATACACATATTTTTTTTTGAAAAATATCAAAATTTAGTTAATGGTTTAGACTGTCTGAAGTATAGCACAGAACAGTGTGGCATCTTTGTGTCAGCTCACAGTTGGTAATTTCCTTTTTTGCTCAACAGAGAGCTTCTCAGGATTATACAATCTAGAACAAGCACTCATTGTTTATTATCTGGCGGTGCCAATTCCAGATTTTGTTGGGGAGGGGGGCTTCCATAAGGTTTTCCAGTGTCCACTTATTTGTGCTATGTTTCTGTTGAAACCACACCAGTGCCCAAGTATATAACAATAGGGTAGAGCTGTCTAATGTACTTGTTATTGCTATTGCTATTCTAATGATATTTTATTATCTGCCTTGCAGTGTCAAGAAGTGCAAGGATTTCAAGATGCTGATAAAACTGAACTGACCTATTTCTAATATTTATGTTGTATATATCCCATAGTTGTGTGTGTGCGCACGTGCGCGCGCGCGTGTCTATATGTCAAACTAGGAGTGTGCATAATCCCACCCCCACTTGAGAAATTTAACTAGTCTTATCTAAAACCTTTTCTTTCTCAAATTTCCTCAGGCGGTTTTCCTGGTCAGAGTCTCTAAATCCGGGTTGGTAACTCTAGTTCAAGACTGTATTATCTTACCCTGCTCAGTAGGCCCTACTGCACAGAGACTTTTCTAGCTCCAGGCTTCCAAAAAGGCAGCTTTCTGGTATTAGTGAGAGCCAATGACATGCACAGCATGTCCTGTATTCAAGTTGGCTGTGGATCTCAAGTAGAGATGTGTGGAACCTACCTGGATAAGCCACTGCCTTTCCAAAGCTTTATCAGGCCAGCGAAGTTTCATTAAGCTATATCTAGGCTTTTTACTTCTCTCAAAATTCTGAAAATATTTCTCCCAAGCAGAAGTGTTCAAATTTACCTTAAAATGTTACCTTAAATGAAATTCAGTCCAGCTCTAGTGCCAGCTGCCATGAGCTACAAAACAAGAGTGCTTTGCTACATTGGCAACTAGGGTATTAGACGGTGACCTGCAAGACCTCGATTCCAATCACCATTTGCCATCCATGTGATTTTAGGCAAGCTGCTATATCTCAGCACAAAGTTTTCTTAATGATATAATAAGATAACCTTATGCATTCTACTCTCAGCTCCTTACATCAAGGGAAAAGTACAAATATGTTAGATAAAAAGCATACTTTTTTTATTAATCCAGAACTTGGATTGAGCCAGTGCTCCACATGCATTGAATAAAAGACTTTAAAAACAGTGTTATCTGAACATCAGTATTTAAGCATAATATTTCAATTCTATGCACCACTGTTATCCCATCTGAAGTGATGTTCCTGAATATGAGCAGCATTTGGTTCCTGAGGAGCATGTGCAAACCTATTCTGAAATGGAAGAATAATACAGTAAAATCTTTGCATGGGATGCCTTGGCTCAGTCCCCAAGATTCTTAGAAAACATCTGAAGATTAAAACTAATAAGGCCTTGTTCTTCTAGTTTTCACACTTTCTGGTTTTTCCACAAGCTTCTTCTGAACTGAGAAATGCAAGAGCTCAGCTGGCAGATACTGTAGTATGCAAAATCCACAGTTTTTCAATAAAACAATATATATGCTTTTTGTACATCAGAGGAAAGCAATTATTAGTTTCAAGGAACTATAGCCCTGAATGAAAGTGTTTCATTGCATTTAAATTTATTAAAATTTAAACATTAAATTCAACATGTTAATTAGGACTGTGTTCCATGCATTGACACTGACAGTAGGAAATGGATCTCAACAACTGCTCTGCAGAGATATGTTCACTGGTCTTCCTTGCTCTTTGATTACTAATGTATTTATAGTGCTCTTCATTTAGGACTTGATTCATTAACAAAAGTCTTATATGGGCATTATGTAAATTTGCTGTATGTATTTTACATTGCTATCTTGGCAAGCATTATCAATTTAATGTAGGGAAATGAAAATGTATTCAGTTGTGTCCTGACTGGTGTGGAAGGTTTAGCTAAATTCCTGACTGCACACCAAAATCAAATAAGAAAAATGAAGTTCATTTTTGAAGAAAAACATAGATCACTCCTGAATGTAGATTTTTTTTTGGTAAAACTGCAATTGCTGCTTTTTACAAAAAGTGAAAGTGTCTTGGTACAAGAGAGAATATAGAGTTTTATAGAGCAGAACGTATTTTTTTTTCTGTAAGAGAGCAGACTCCTATGTATTTACCTCCTTGCTTTATTTAGTTATTTAGTTATATTTTATATGTATGCCATCTTTTCCCCCTGAGGGGTCACAAGACTGCTCCCCAAAAAGGCAATTAAATAAAAGATTAAATAAAAAAACAATTAAAACCCCATACATTAACAATGTAAAATCATTTTAAAACATACAAAAGTTAAAAAAAATAATTAAAACACATGTCTCACTTAGAAGCTTCCCTGTTTATCCATAAAAAGCCTGCTTAAACTTAAAGGTTTTTGCCTGCTGGCAAAAGCAAAGCAGTGCGGGAGCCAGCCTAGTCTCCAATAGGTGGGAGATCCAGAGGGTGGAATCAATCACTGAGAAAGCTCTCCCTTGTGATCTAAGAAAGAGTTGGTACCTAGATTTGCCTGTCTTCTGATTCTGCTCCCAGAGAACAATTCCTTTTGCACAATTCACAGTTAGACTGAAAACTCTTACAACATGTGAAGCTCTTTGTATCCATTGATAACACTGATATTATATAATTATATCACCCACGACAATAAAATTGGGCTCTGGTCCATTAGTTAGGACTATTTCTCTTCAGAAATTAGACCATGTGCATGTTGATAACTGATGATAAATTTCTGGTTGCATACTTCATTCTTTGAGTTGAACTCTTCCATTCCTTTTAAAAACAACCAAAGGCTGAAATAAAGTTCATTCTAATACAAAAGGAAAAAGCAATGGTACAAAAGTAGAACAAGTAGCTCGATGTGGTAAATTCTCTGGATAGAAGGAAAAGAACTGTAGTTGCTGCATCCAGCTATGAAATTATAGGATACAGTGACAGTTTTGCTTGTTTTATATTTTTAAATTTCATGCATATACCAAGGGGTACAATTTTATACTGAGGTGACTGAATAATGAATGGAGCATTTTAGGAAATCAGTAAAATAAGTTTAAATTCAACATGAAAATAAGTATTGCATGTATTTCAGTTTTCCAAAAATGCCACCTCCCGCTCCAGATAACCCTGGTGATGATGGGGAACATTTGCTTTCCATGCTTTCAAAATTTGGGTACTTCTCATGCTTTTCAAAATTTTATCTCTTTTGATATGAAGGCCTTGAGACTTTGGTTGCTCTTTGTATCCTGTGCTTATGTATTAACCAGCTGTTTTTAATTACTTTCTTGGTTTCTGCTGTGTCTAGGCTGATTCTTTCTCCTTATCCACATCCATATCTTCTAGTAAACTAGCTGCTGGAGTGTAGATATGAGTGTATATAATTGTATATAAAGATGATTTCATTGAGGCTCTAGCGTTTTGTGTAAATTATGTTGTTTATATTATTTTAAATAGTTTTATTTTGTGCAGAAGAATTGAAGGGAGGCAGAGAAGTCTGGGCATATAATCAAATGTGTTTGCTTAGCCATCAAACAGCCACAGGCTTTATCAAATATCAAGTCCTTTAGGTTGAAAAGTTGGTGCTCCTCTCATTTTCTCCTCTTTGGCTCACATCTCCTCACTCCCCTA
Organism: Sceloporus undulatus; assembly: GCF_019175285.1. NCBI lineage: Eukaryota > Metazoa > Chordata > Lepidosauria > Squamata > Phrynosomatidae > Sceloporus > Sceloporus undulatus. The sequence continues at coordinate 139,063,945 of NC_056525.1, forward strand.
TTCTGCTTTCTACCCATCCTGATTTAGTAAATCACATGCTTTGAGAGGATTGGTGAGGTTGGAGCTATTGGTTTGGACCCTAGAGTGGTTTAGCTCCACCTATGCCATCCATGCCATGTCTACTCTATGCCATGTCGACTCATAACTGAACACACTGAATCCTTTTACATGTTTACTGTTGTTCACGCAGTGCTGGACATTTGGTTAAAAATGCAGAAAAAAAATTCTATGCCACTTTCTCCCTTTCTTGACTTCTCTTGCTCTCCTTATCCCCTCTCCCATTCTGTTTTTCATCATGCCCGCTTCAGTGGATCACACCATTTGTGGGTTTGGGTAAGGTTGGAGCTTTGAGCAAAAAGATGCAGCCACCTAAATTCATCCCTTGTCCTTGGTATAAATGTTAAGAAAAACAAATTTAAATGACGAAGAATAGTTTTGAGGGTCCCCACAAAATAAAAAAATAAAAAAATGAGGCCCTGGGATTGAAGTTGACAAATATTCATGACATTATCTGCAAATCCCCAATCTGCCCTGGAAATGAGCATTTCAAATAATGAGTTAACTAATGGCTCAATCAGTTAAATGACTTCAGCTATTAGTGTTACTAGTGATTAATTTCCCAGTTCATAACATTTAAAATTATTGAATTAATTTTCCAACTTAACGTTTGAGGCTCTGATCACTGCATCTTGGCAGTGCTTCTGTGGATACGACTGGAAAAAAACTGGAGCACTCTGCTGCTGTTGGTTTCTTGCACCAGATGGCTTGAAACTGTGCTGGACGAGAATGTGTTTTCCCAGTCACATATTATTCAGGGGACCTGAGAAAGGTCTGAGTGAAGTATTAAATTAAATGTGAATAAAATATATTGGAACAGTTCTTTTATCATATATTTACACTTCAAGCATAAATACCTCAAAATAATGACAATTATTTATAGAATATTAAATAAGGATAGTGGAATGTCATACATATAGTGGAATGTCTGACAGTAAGGGCTGTTCGACAGTGGAACAAACTCCCTCGGAGTGTAGTGGAATCTCCTTCCTTGGAGGTCTTTAAGCAGAGGCTGGATGCCAATCTGTCGGGGATGCTTTGATTGTGATTTCCTGCATGGCAGAATGGGGTTGGACTGAATGGCCCTTGGGGTCTCTTCCAACTCTATGATTCTATGATTCTAGGTTTTCAGAATGTATGCAAAATGAGTTTAAGGCTGCTACCACACTGCAGAATTAATACAGTTTGACATCACTTTAACTGTCATGTCACCAACCTATGTAATCCTGGGATTTGTGGTTTGTTGCGGCACCAGAGCTCACTGACAAAGGCTAAACATTTCACAAACGTACAAATCCCAGAATTCCATAGCATTGATCTATGGCAGTTAAACTGCATTAATTCTGCAACATAATGCAGCCTAAGTCCACCTTAGAGACCTAGCGTGGCGTACTGATTTTGAGTGTTGAACTATGACTTTGGAGACCAGGGTTCAGTTCCCAGCTTGGCCAGTAAACCCACTGGGTGACCTTGGGCAAGTCACACACTCTCAGCCTCAGGAGAAGGCAATGGCAAATCTCCTCTGAACAAATCTTGCCAAGAAATCCCCATGATAGAGTCACTTTAGGGTTGCAGTAAGTCTGAAACACACACACACACAAGTTCACCTACTTCACCTTGTTTGGGCTATGGGTACAAATACAATTAACATTTGATTTACCATAGTTCCTGATAAGAACTTTTCTTTGATTTGTTTTGAGAATCCTGGGGGTTAATTCTGTGATTCATTCAATATATGGAATGACTGAACAGTAGATGAATTGGGCAGGAATTCTATGCACACTTAGCTGGGATTAAATTCCACTTTTTAATCACTGGTACTTTGTTGTTATGTGCCCACACATTCACTTCCATTTGTGGTGACCCTATAAAAGAGGGGCTTTTTAAAAAGACACAATTTATTCAGAGGTTCGCCACTGCCTTCCACTTAGGCTGTTTATTTATTCATTTATTTATAGTATTTATACCCCACTCTTCAGCTAAAAGACTATAAGAGCGGCTTACAAATTGTTAATTAGACATTTCCCTGCCCTCAGGTTTACAATCTAAAAAGACAAGACACAAAAGGAGAAGGGAATAGCTGTGTGGAAGAGGAAAAGTCCAGCGGATCTTCTCTCCCTCTGAGGCCTGGACCATGGCAGATGGACTGGAGGGAGGAGCCTTTTTCTTACTCTTCTTTGGCCTGATGGAGCTGACCTGCCCTTCTCTCCCTCTGGATGATGGCTAGAAGAGGGTGACATTCCCAGGGATACTGAAGGTTTATCTACTCTGTAGACATAGGAGTTTATCACACTGGGGACAATTGGAAGTATAAATGGTGATTAACCCTAATAAACCTGCAATTGCGCTAATGGTTTTCACACACTGTCATGTTCAAAGCGCTATTGAAATATAAATAAACATTATTATTATTCCATGAATAACCTGTGATAATCCTGCAATTGCCCTAATGGTTTTCACATGACGTCGAGATGAAACGTGATTGAAGTGCCATTATCCTGTCAATAACCAGGCAAGAAACAGCAGCATATCCCATGAAAATCCTGTGATTGACTTTTTGCTGTTTATTGCCTGTTTACTCCCTGGTTATTTATGGGATAATGACTCTTGTGCTAATCTCATTTTAATTGCATTTTAATGTCAATTGCGCCATTTTCGCAGGTTAATCACTGTTTAAACTCCATATTTTCCCCCATGTGATAAACTCCATAATGCAGTTTGACATCTGCGATAGGACCATTTTTTACAATAGTTTTACAAGGCCTTTAGGTCAAGGTCTTCTCTACCAAAGGGTGCAGGCCCTCACAAAACTACATCTCCTAGGATTCTGTAGACTGGAGCCATGACAGTTAAAGTGATGTCAGACTGCATTATTTCTACAGCGTAGATGCACTCCCAGTGACATTCCATGGCTGAGCAAGCAACCCCTTGTATTATTATTATTATTATTTGTCATCGTTCAGTGCTGTGGAATTCTGGGTACTGTAGTTTTGTGAGGCCTTCTCTCTCTCAGAGAACTGTTGCGCCACAACAAAGTACAGCTACTATGAAGCGCATTCATGGCGATTGTATTTTAGTTAAGGGATGAGGGATGGAATTTTACTTTGTATACATTGTGTATTGTTTATGTATTTTATTTGGTTAGGTAAATTGCTTATGTATTTTGTGTATTTGTTTATGTAATTTTGTAAACCGCTGTAATCTTTTGGAAAGGCGGTATACATATAAATAAAATTGATTATTATTAATATTATTATTCAATAAATCAGCCTTTCTCAGCTGGGGGCCTGGAAGTCCAATAATAATAATAATAATAATAATAATAGTAATAATAATGTATACCCCCCTCTTCAGCCAAAAGGCTATCAGAGTGGCTTACAAATTGTTAATGACACACTTCTCTGCCCTCAGGCTTGCAATCTAGATGCAAAACACAATGCAGAAATAATTCAGTTTGAGACTGTTTTAACAGCCCTGGCTCAATGCTAGTGAATTCTGGGGACTGTAGTTTTGTGAGACTTTGTGAGTCCTTCTCTCGCTCTCTCTCTCTGCCACAAAAAACTACAATTCCCAGAAGCCCTCAGCAGGGAGCTATGACGGTTAAGGCGAGGGGGCGGGGCCAAACTGGGTCATTCCTGAGGCGTCGATGAACTCAGCCTGAATAAGACTGATTAAGACTAAGGGAGGTTCTGATGTGAGGCCACGGGAGGGGCGTGGCCTTCCCTGCGCGCCGGCGGGTGATTGGCTCGTGGAGGGAAAGGGGGCGTGGCCTCCGCTTTGCATGCCGGGATCAACGATGGTAGCTTAGAGACACCGGAAAATAAACAGGAGCCGAGGGGCCCTTCTATTGCCGCGCTGGTCCGATGGCCGCTGCCCGCGCAGGTGGGACGCGGGAGCCTTCGGCCTGGAAAGGCGGGGATGGCGACTACGACGAGCAGCTCCGCCGCCTCCAGGCGCACCTGCGGGACAGGTGAGGTCGAGGCGTTCCCCGCTCCCCCCTCTTTTCTAGGAAAATGGAACCTCCGCTTTGAAGGTCTTCTGCTGCTCCCCCCGTCACGAGTTGGTATGGTCCAGAGAACGGCGTGTGGGTGTGGCCGGGCTTTCCCCGTTGCTAAGCGACGGGGCGGGGCTGGGGCAGGTGAGGAGGTGGTGCTGCGCTAATGGGAATTTAGGCCTTCCTGAGCCACCGTAGTTGAGTGTCTTTCCCTGGTGTGGGTTTCTGGGAACTGTAGTTTTTTGTTGGATTATAACCCAGCTCGGCCATGGAAACCCACTGGGATAACCTTGAGCAAGTCACACTCTCTCAGCCTCAAGGGAAACCCCTGTATTGTATGTGCTGACATTACGTTTTTGTCCCTCGTGGGGTATCCATCGATCAAACTGTTATCTATATGTTTTTCTTTTATTGGCTCCAAACGGTATCTGCAGTACTTCCCTTTATTTGGGTTAGTATCCCGATTTAGGAGCCGTTTCAGGGATTAATTACATTCCAGAGCAACAGAGGATTCGACGTGACCTGAATTCATCATCTCAGCAACCTTTGCTCTCTATACATTTCAATACTATCATTTCCAGCTCCTGAGCATAAGCAAAATTCCAATTCAAATCTGCCCTCTACATGACGACAGCAAACCTGGGCTAAGCTACAAAGTACGTTAAATATGTATTACATAGCAGAGCCTCACCTTTTTGTTTTACATCAGGAAAACCCCATGATAGTTTGATTTGATTATTCAGGGATTTGATTAATATGTTCTCTCTAGGAATCTCTAGGTCCTCCAGTGCAACTCTATGGTCAACTTTAAAAGTTGCACCAAAAGACCTAGAGATTCCTAGAGAGCACATTCTACTAGGCCTTTGTAGCTCCTCCAGGGCAGTTCTATGGTCAGTGTCTGTCGGACGTTGACCACAGAGTTGCACCGGAGGACCTAGAGATTCCTTAGAGAGTTGTCCTTTCATGTAAAAACATGGTGTTTTGGTTATTTGCTGTTTTTCCATATTCACGGGGGGGGGGGTGTCTTGTGCCCTTAACCCTAGCCAATATGGAGGGACAAGTGTATAAGTCATTGCTAACCGTTTCTGTAACTGTACGTCATTTGTTGCCATGTCTTTCCTCTTTTGTAATTGTAAGTCATTTGTAGCCATACGTTGGAAACTCTGTGAAGACAACAAGTACAACAACAAAAAGTATACTGTATTCCCTCACAGATATTTAGGTCGAGAAGAATTTTTGCCGAATCGCTGGCAGGTGGTGCTTGCATTCCTGTGTGTGTGTGTACATAGAATCATAGAAGTGTATTTATTGTTATTTATGGTATTTATACCCTGCTCTTCAGCCCTAAAAGATCTCAGAGTGGCTTACAGATAGTTATTGAGACGGTTCCTTGCCTTCAGGCTTACAATCTAAAAAGACAGGACACAAAAGGAGAAGGGAATGGTGGTGGGGAAGGGGATCAGGCCCAGTGGTTCTTCTCTCCCTCTGAGGAGAGACCAAGGCAGATTGACTGGAGGGAGGGCCCTTCTTCTTGCTCTGGCTAGGCCTGATGGAGTTGGGCCTGCCTTTTCACTCCCTCCCAGGCCGGATGATGACCAATGCAGAGTTGGAAGAGACCTCAAGGGCCATCTGGTCCAACTCACTGTCATGCAGGAACTCACAATCAAAGCACCCCCGAAAGATGGCTATCGAACCTCTGTTTAAAAACCTCCATAGAAGGAGACTCCACATGTTGAGTGATGTATCAACACAAGAAGCAGACTCAACATACAGTAGAGCGGAGACTTGAGATATGCAGTTGGCCTTCTGTATCCACAGATTTTTTTTTATCCACGGATTCAATCATCCACGGCTTGAAAATACTCCCCAAAATATATTTTACAATAAGCAAACCTGGATTTTTCCATTTCATATAACAGGTACCTTTTATTGAACATACTTGAACATCCATGGATTCTGTTACCCACGGGGAATCCTGGGACCAAACTGCAGCGGATAACAAGGACCCACTGTAGTTCTCAGGTGGTAGATCTCATCACACTGCAAGTCAGTGTGTGCCTGTGTGGCATCCCCAGTACTTCTTCCCGTAAGAAGGCTGACACGCAGAAGTAATACCGAGCTCTGGGTTTTCTCCCACTCTCCTCATCCTTCTTCTCCTCCTCCTCCTCCTCCTCCTGACAAGCCTTCAGAGCCAGTGCTTTCCTGTGAGAAGTTTTATTTTCATCCTATTCCTACACCTCCGAATTCTGCCATCTCCTTCTACACAATCTGTGTGTGTACACAAGGGACTCCAGGCCTTTGCGCACATAGAAGCATAGAGTTGGAAGATACTCCAAGGGCCAACCAGTCCAACCTCCAACTCACAGTCAAAGCACTCCCAAGAGATGGCTATCCAGCCTGTGTTTAAAAACCTCCAATGTAGAATGAAGTGGCCTGAAGAGATACCATGGTAGACTGTGCCATTTCGTATTCTAAACAGGAAGGTCATTTTAAAATCATGGCAGGGTGGCTTTTGTATGGGGTATATGTTTTAGATTATGTGGTTGTTGTTTTTTTTTTACTTTTGTCTGCTTTAATCTTAATTTTGTACTGTTTCAACTGGGTTATTTTAATTGTTTTGGAAAGTTGCTTTTGAAGAGTTTAATTTGTGAGCCACCTTCGGTCCCTCTTTGGGAGAAAGGTAGCTTAAAAGTTAAATAAATAAATAAATAAATAAATAAATACATAAATAAATAACATTTTACAATGTTCTACCAGGTGAAAAGCTCCAAGAATCTACATGAGACCCCCCCCAACCCAACCTATAGCATAGCTTTCTGTAAAAGCTAGGCAAGAAAATGAAACTATGAAATTGTGTTAAGATTTTATTGTCAAGTCGCGTTTAAATAAAACAGGCTCAGATTGCAATCTTGTACTCATGCATATGGAAGCAAGCCTACTGAATTAAATGAGACTTACTTCTGAGTGGGCATGTATAGGATTGTACTGATAAAAGATCTTTCGAATAGCTTATTCCATAACCAGGAAATGGCACCCTCCATATCTCCTGGATAATCCATTGAGTGTAGTTTGTAAACTTGCAATTCTGCTTTTACTGCCTCTAGTTGCCTAAGATCTTCACTTCTTTCCTCGGTTTTCAGATTTGGATGGCTATATGAAAAGAGAGGGTTCTTACACTTTTAATGTGAAAGCAGAACTTTTCAGCAATCGGCTTGTAGCGTAGCCCTTTTTTTGCATTTGGCCACCTCACTTAAAATGGTTAAAATTCATCAACTAAAAAGTAGCATGAGCATTGACTTTTTATGTAAACATGCTGTTCTGCTCATTAAATATTTGCATGTGAAAAATTGTGGATACAAAGGCAGTGGTAATTTATTTATTTATTTCAAGGATTTATAGCCCATCTTTCTCCCACAATGGGATTCGATGAGAATACTGTGAAACTTTCATCTGAGTAGACATGCCTTGGATTGCACTCTTGTTTGTATGAGTCTTCTTCTGTTCTTATGTATCTGGAGGGGAAAAAAACATCTTCTGGAATAAAATACAGTTTGTACATTGATTTGTAGTTACTTAGTCTGTAGTTAATTTTAGTTACAGTTTTAGTGCAAGTAGAAGTAAATCAAAGTAAGAATAAGACTGAGAACAGGTAATATTCCTAGCGGAAGAATGCCAATTCCTCTTCCATGGTATTGTAAAAAAGCTTTGAATTGGGTTTGCAATCTACTTCAAGGAAATCGCAACTGCTAAGCATTTTTTTAGTGATTGTGTTGTAATACTGTACTCTTAGTTTATAATGTGTTTCACTTTTCTGATATGGCTCTGCAAATAGAGATAGTTGATCCATACCTGCTGCTAAGCAACATGATATACAGTAGTTGTTGCTTTCAGACCGAGCTGTTGGCTATCTGCTGTTTTATAGTTAAAGCAAGCTGTGGTGCGAGTCCTGTTTTCCTAATGGTTTATGAGAAGGATGGCTATGAACTACAGATATACCGCTTAACAAATAAATATAATAATAATATATTTTCATTTTAAATTGTTTTAAACAGTTTTATCTTTTAAAAATGTGCTTGATTCTTTTAATAGCTATGTATTTTAATATTTTAATAATTTAATTTCTTTTTAATGGACTTCTTTTCTATGTTTTTAATTGTATTGTTCTTTTAATATTGTTGAACAGCTCTGAGTCCCGGTTCTGGGAAAAGAGCAGAATACAAATAAATTATTATTATTATTATTATTATTTCAGGGTATTACTTATTTAACAGACAATTTGGTACTGGAGGTAGAAATAACATGGAAAGAATAGGGACAGTTCCCTACATCACAAAAAATAAGAGCATTTTAACATGTTTCAGTAAACATTTTTGTTCCAAACTCATAATGTGCTCATCATTTAAGGCTTACCTGAAATGATCAAGTCCTGTAAAGCTTGATTAATTAAGACAACAACATGTTGAACCTTCAAGAGGCCACTTGAAGGCTTCTTGCAGAATGCACCCAGGAACGACTTTTTCCTTCACCAGCCTCTGTTTTTTTAGGCTTTCCATTTTGATGGCCAAACTTCTAGATATAAACAAGCTGGGGGGAGCCGGTGAGGCAGGGCTATTTTCTCTTTGTTTTGCTGCTCATGCGTGATTCTGGAGGCAGCCAGTGTTCACCTTGCATGCTGTGGGCAGGCACATACAGCTACAGTGGGATCAGCTAGAGCACAATTCCATTCTTTTCGATCTCAAGCTTTATTGCATTGTCTACTGCAAATATACTGCTGTAAGCCATCATTGAAAGTCTGTGTTTCTCCATTCCTCTCTCGTTGCTGTTGTTGCTGTTCTTGTTGTGTGCCTTCAAGTCATTTCTGACTTATGACACCCTAAGGCAAACACATTATGGGGTTTTCTTGGCAAATTTCTTCAAAAGGGGGTTTGGCATTGCATCCTATAAGCCTGAAAGAGTGTGACTTCCCCAAGATCATCCAGTGCAGTGGTTCCCAACCTTCCTGATGCCGCGACCCTTTAATGCAGTTCCTCATGTTGTGGTGATCCAAACCCATGAAATTATTTTCATTGCTATTTCATGACTGTAAATAAAATAGGTGTTTTCCAATGGTCTTAGGCGACCCCCCATGAAAGGGTCATTCGACCCCCAAAGGGGTCCCGACCCACAGGTTGGGAACCACTGATCCAGTGGGTTTCAATGGCCGGACTCGGAATTGAACCCTGTCCTCCAGAGTGCTTGTCCAGTGCTCAAAACGCTAACCACATTGGCTCCTTCTAATGCCAGTACTTTTAAAAAATCTTCCAGCTAGACAGAGAATGAGTTCTTCATTGTACTACTGGACTGAAATTCAGAAATGCAGCTATGGCTAGGTGTACTGTATTGCTATTTTCTTCTGTTCTTACTTTTTTAGAATGAAGTGACGTCTCCCATTTATTTGACCTGTTAGGAAGCAATATTAATGTGGAGACATATTTCCTTGCCTTCACTGTGTTTATTACGCAGCTGAGACCCCCTTGACCTTTTCTGACAAAATGCCTCTCTGCATTTATCTGGGTGTGTCTTGGTTTGACTAGCACTTAGAATCTTAGTCTGAAGTGCACAGATGATAGGCACCTGGAGTGTGTTGCCCTGAGTATGCATAAATGAAATCTGGTATAAATTCATGGGATCACCATAAGTTGACAGGTGACTTGAAGGCATATATGTACACACGCATACTGTAGCTATATCTGTTTTTGCTTGGTAACACGTCATAGGGGGAGCTTTTCCTCATTCTTGGGGATGGAGATCAAGGTATCCATGGATTACTGTTGAGAATCTCAGATTTAGAAAAAGGTAAACAACTGTGGCAAGTCCGTGGGTCAATTTTCTGTCCCATGGACTCCCTAGAAGCTGAATACATTGCCAAAAGAACAGCAGCAACAATAAAAAATCAGAAGTGGATGGGAGACGTAGTTTTGAAATATATACATTTTCTGTTGTTAAGCATTGTGGGAATGCCCTGAAACCTATTTAAAGGATGAATTGCAAGTTTCAGTGGTTTCTAGCTAGAAAGAGGTTGATCTAGGGAGTCTGGAGGGCTTAAAGGCAGCAAAAAATCACTTTTGGGGCCTGCACTTTGCCCATCCTTTATATAAACTGTAAGTTTGAAAGCAATGTCTGTACTATTATTTATCTTTTTAATCCACTTTGTAGCCTTTTTTGCTTTTTGCTTGAAGAACGAGGTAAAATGCTTTTAATAATAATAATAAAAAAATACATTACCGGATGAAAAATCTTCTGAGATGTGTTTCATATGAGAGTATTTTTAAAAGTTAATTAGAAAAGAAGCATGGAAGAGTCACTTCATTCTGTCATTGCAGCACATAGGAGTACAGCAAATGCATATCAACTCTGACTGAATTCATTCTTAACAGGGTCAAACATGCATTATGAATGGGGGAGATAAAACAGGTAGGTTAGTCAGAAAGAAAATTAAAATGCTTTCATTGAGCAGTGTAATAATGTAATTTCTTGCCTGTTACTGAAAGATGGGAGTTTTACTCTTGAAACAGGAAAGATCAACAAGCAGGTCAAAAATTAGGCGTCTCTGTATTCCTCTGTTCATGACTGACAGGTTGCATTTGGTATTGTGTTGGCATGATTCTAGGCATGCGCAGCAGCAGGTATGAAAAAAACATCAGGGCTGAGATATTATGACATAAACATAACTGGGAAATCCAATTTATTTAATTGAAACATTAATACTGTATATACTTATGTATAAGTCTAGAAATTTTAGTCCAAAAACCAACCCAAAAAATCTGGGTTGACTTATCCACAGGTCGATGTAAATACTGTACCTTAACTTTTATCAAAATAGGCACCATCCCTTTCTCTGAATAGAGTGGCAAAAGGCAAGAGCTTGATCCATCTTGAGAGAAACTAAAAGAAGCACTGACCACCTCTACTCTCTCTGCTACAGCACCGCTTCTGACCTTTTTGAATGTCTTTGTGGGAAGATAGCAGCATGCTCCGACATCATTTTCCTTTCCTTCTTCCTTTACATCATTTGTTACATGCATGTAAGTTTTAGAAAGATAAAGGTAGTTCCTTTGATATGAATGCCTAGTCTTAACCGACTGTAGGAGGTGGTGTTCATCTCCATTTCTAAGCCGAAGAGCCAGTGTTGTCCAAGGACTGCTCTGGTGCTCATGAAGCCAGTATGACTGCACCGAATGCTATTCACTTATGTGGTACCTATCTATCTACTTGGATTTGCATGCTTTCAAACTGCTAGGTTGGCAGTGACTAGTGACAGAAGTTCACCCCATCATGCAGTATTCGGGCCTCGATCTGCCAATCCTCTGATCTTCCGATCATCAGAATTGGTGTCTTAACCACTAAGCCACTGCATCCCTAAGTTTTACTCCTTTTTAACCTTGTTTTAGCATCCCTTAAGTTTTACTCTGGACTTATCCATGGGTTATATCAAATGCCATAATTCTGACCCCCAAACCTGCCCTCAACTTATATATCAGGATGATTTATAGTTGAGTATATAAGATATATCTAAACAAACCAAAAAGATTGTATAAATACTGCTTAAGAGGTGATTTGTGTATAAGAATGCTTATTGCTAACTTATAACACAACCCTCACAAAGTGTTTTAAACAATGACGCCAGGCAACTTTATTCAGTCAAAGTTATATGAATATTTCAGGATTTTGCATTTGACCATACATATCCAGAGAGTTCAGGCACCTGATTATCTGTTTCCTAAAGATTTCTACATTTGACATTTTTATTTAGACAGTCTGAGAACTTTGGAAGAAGTTTGCACTTCACACCCAAAGTGCTGTAGCTGACTGAGATCAAAAGTATTTGGCAACCTGAGTTTTATTCTGTACAGTACTTGCTATACTTTATGCCAATTTGGGAGATTTGTAGTGAATCATGATTGTGAAAAAAACACTTTTTGGACATTGTAAATGCTTCCATTTTGCTTGGGTTAAGCAGTAGGATCAACGTAGTTGGAGGAAATGCTGGGAAAACTAGCCGTATGGCTGAGGTACTGCAGCATGTGTCCCACTCTTGCTAGTGCTCTGAGAGCAAGGCCATGGACAGGTTTTTGATAGATGTTTTTATGGCAAATCCTCTCCTCCCTTTCCCACCGTATGCATCCCATCAGATAGTGTGTATCCCATTCCTTTTTCTGGAAGGACTTGTTCCATCAAGGTGGCTTGCCAATGTAATAATAGACTCATAGAGTTGAGAGGGACCGCAAAGTCCAGTCTCCTGCCTGCAGGAATATACAATGAAAACACTCATTAAAGTGACTACCCAAACTGTGTTTAAGAAGGAGAGCACTCTCTCTAAGGCAGTCTTTTCCAATGCTGAACTGCTCTTATTGCTCCACTGTTGAACAGCTTTTATCATCAAGATGTTCTTCCTCATGTTTAACTGGCATCTTTTTTCTTGTAATTTTAATGTGTTGGTTTGTGTCCCTAGTCTCTGGAGCAGCAGAATATAAGATCACTGTGTCTTCTAAATGGCATTATATCATGTATTTACACATGGCTATTGTATCACCTCTCAGTCTTTTCTTCCCCAAGCTAAACATACCCAGCTTCCTAACCTGTTCCTTATCTTTATCTGAACCAAAGTTCTTAGCATTAAACATACTTTGTTCTGTTAATTTAGTAAAATGTGCAAGTTTCTGGGCCAGCTATAATGGATTGACAGCAGCCTTCCTCTAGCAGGTATAGAGTTATGACTGTAGAGCAGGGCTCTTCAGAGTGCAGGCTGCTGCCCATGTCAGACTCCCAAGGCTGTTTTTGTGCTCTGTGTGCTCTCCACCCATAAGTGGAGAACTGAGGAAAAATTGCCTCCAAATGGATAGTAGTAGTCCCCAAACTCTGGTGTTTTTATTGTCCACTTTGCCTTCTTTTGTGATATTTTTGTGTACTCCTTTTAAAGGCCTTTGTGTAGGTTGTATAGGCCTTTTTTCCTATACAGTGGGCCATTGATATCCGCTGAGGTTTGGTTCCAGGACTCTCTCTGGATACCAAAATCTGTGGATGCTCAAGCCTCATTACAGTGACACACTAAAACTGTTTTCTTTTCTGGAACCTTGATGAAGATAGGCAGCCAATATCTTATGGGCCAGCACTGGTCCATGGGCCATTACTTTGGCTACTACTGTTCTGAGGGATTTTCTGGTTGATGAGATTGGCAATTCAATCAAGGCCTTGGTCTCCTTGTGGAATGGTGCAATGGAAATAAACATTAATACTGTACAGTTTTTTGTGGGAAGTCAAAGACTTTCATGGCCGGCATCCATAGTTTTTTGTGGGTTTTCGGGCTATGTGGCCATGTTCTAGAAGAGTTTCTTCCTGATGTTTCGCCAGCATCTGTGGCTGGCATCTTCAGAGAATGCTGGCATGGAAGTGAGTGGTGTGTGTGTGTGTATATATACACACAGTGTGACCCTGGATTGGGAGGAGTAGTTTCCATGTTGATCTGTGTATTGTTCTGTTGTTGAATGGCAAGGCCTCAGGATGGGAGGATATGCAAAGAGGATTTGTGTCTGTTTAATTAGAGATCCATTGTTTGCTGGGAAAACCCCTGACCCTGGGTGGTTTTCATTTGCATTTGCTGGGTCTTGATTTTAGAGTTTTTCAGGACTGGTAGTCAAACTTTGCTAATTTTAAGGGTTTCCTCTTTCCTGTTGAAGTTGTCCAGGTGCTTGTGGATTTCAATGGCTTCCCTATGCATTCTGGAAAAACAACAACTGTCAGGTTAGAATATAAAGAAAATCAGTGAGGACTTTACATTGTAATTATTAAACAGCGAAGCTGAGGAAAAATCTTTATTTTGCCTTTTCTTGTCATTCTTGAAATGTTGTCCACCACCAGAGTTATTCTGAGTTATGGGAAGTCTTTTGGGATGAGACTGAAAGATACCAGGAGTGAAATCCTTGGTTACCTGCTGTGATAAATTTGCTAGTCACTTGGAGGAGAAAGTCCCTTAGAAAATTCCCTCAGAACTTGATGCCATAATTATTGCAGTGTCTGGGGAAATGCTCCATTAGATCAGATTTTGTTGGGAACTGTTTCTGTTGCTGCAGCCTGATAATATGGCTGATGTGCTTGAATCAGTCCTTCCTTCACATGTAAGCTGGACTCTTGGTTCTAGTAGAGGTGGGTTAAAGTGTGGTAAACACCTCGCTTTGTCAGGGCAATGTGTCTGCCACTTTGAAGGAGGTTGTCCTTGCATCCTCTGCTGAAGAGGACATCAATGGATAGAGATCTGTGAGAACTACTGCCCCATCATTTTTATCTCTAGCTTTGGGTCAGTGCCTGAGTGCAGGATGGCTGGGGAACTTTGAAACACACATAATCAGACATCCTATACTAGCTTTATAGATAGAAGATTAGCATGTGGCATGTCTTGATATGGCATCTTTGCAGTATGTCTTGATATGGCACATGTGTTTATGGCTGCAGAACTTTGAAACACACATAATCAGACTTCCTGTAGCTTTATATATCTAAGATGAGAGTGATGTAGCTCCTTGCAGCATGTCTTGGTGTGGCACATGTGCTGCAGTTGGCTGATGTGATGAATCTGTTGCCATATACTGTAGAAGGTGTAGCTTGTAGATGGAATTGCTTTGTTAAATAGTTTTTGACACATTTGGGGAAGGGTCACCTTTGTATATGCTGATACTATCACTAGTTGGATTAATAAAAGAAAACATATCTAGATGAAGTATCAAAGGAGCAATTGAATTACTTGCCTCAGGAAAACATTCAGGAAAGATAGTTTTTCAGGCATCTACCAAGCAGAGTTCTAGAAGACTGTTATGAATTTGCTAGTGGCAGTCTTTGCCAACTAAGAACAATGAAAATACCTATTCAATTAATTTGTCCCAAAATATAGGGGTTGAGGTGGGTTTTGTTAAAAATGCATTTTCAGCAGAATTGAGAGGTCTCTATGCTTTATCTGTGATAACAGACAGGATGTTATCCCCAATGCATTGATTTATACTCATGTTTACATTCTGTGTCACTATTGAAATTCAGTGTGGATTGCAGTTAAAAACAAAATGAGTATCAGTGTACATTTAAGAATTTTGATGTTTTAATATACCTAAGCAGACTCCCAGTAGGAAGCCTCTGTTCTCTGCTAAGAATATTATATGATACATGTACATGGAATTTAGGATAGGCAATTCAGTCTGTTTCCAGAGTTAGTTTCTAATCTGTTCTGCCATATGTCTTTTCTAACCAGATTTCAGTCATAAGTCTTTTCTGCCCAATTCCTGGGTCAGTCTGTGATTTTTTTAAAATAAAAGTATTTATTTTTATATGCACCTGTCCCTATTGTACAATTTTGAGTACA
This sequence comes from Sceloporus undulatus, assembly GCF_019175285.1. NCBI lineage: Eukaryota > Metazoa > Chordata > Lepidosauria > Squamata > Phrynosomatidae > Sceloporus > Sceloporus undulatus. Next base: position 139,079,382 of record NC_056525.1, read on the forward strand.
TCATTTTCTAGCATTTTTGTAAGCAATGTATGAGAATTTTATCATAAATGCACAATATGAAATGAATGTTTTGATCCACATATTAGTCTGGGAAGCACAAAATAGATTGACTTGCTTAAAAATTTGGAATGAAATTCTTTCATATCCCTACTTCCACTTCCTGTTTTGTTAGGCCTGTTATAGACTGCCAAAATAAAGCTGCTTCGGGTCTCTTTGGAGGTATGCTGTTTAAATGATGCATGCATCCTACGAATCCGGAAGCTGCACCAAAGCTGCACTCCAGTGCTTAGGAATGGAGTGTGGCTTTGGCACGACCTCCGGACTCTTAGGACCCATGCATCATTTAAATAGCATACCTCCAAAGAGACCCAAAGCAGCTTTATTTTGGCAGTCTGTAACAGACCTTATTTTCCTATTTCTGCTTTTAAGTGTACACAAAAGGAAAGTACAGTGGGCCCTTCTCTTACTCAGGGGATCTGTCCCCCCCCCCCCCCCAAAAGAAAAACCGTTTAAGCTCAAGCCCCCTTACTTCTTCCGGGGCGGGGGAGGCTTTTTTCCAGTGTGGCTTCCAGCATATGCTGGAAGCTGTGTATGGTGCGCCCACGTATGATGCAGGCGCACTGTATTGTATGGCTGTCTGAATGTTGGACTAGGACTTTGCGAGACCAGATTATGAATCCCTTCTTAGACACTGAAACCCACTGGATGACCTTGTACAAATCATTCTCTTTAAGCCTCATAGTGAACCTTTGGTACTGGCCCCCCTTGTAGCTAATCTTGCCAAGAAAACCTAAGGTCAGTCTTAAGATCACCGTAAATTGAAAGCACAACAACAAAACAAAGTTTTCATTGTCACTTGCAGATGAGTGTGAGCTTTCTGAGTCATCTAATACCAGCAGATAGGTATTGGTATCCTACTTGCAGAAAGTCATAGTACAGTTAGAATCATAAAGTAGGAAGGGAACACAAGAAGCATTCAGTGCAAGCCCCCGCCATGCAGGAATATACAATTCAATCACTCCCAAAAGATGACCATCTGTTTAACAGCCTCCAAAGGAAGAATCTGTCATTCTCTGAGCATGAAGTCTCCCTGTTTAATACAGTACTATCAAAAGTTCTTCCTTGAATTTAATGGAACTTTTTTTCTTGTTAGTTTAATCCATTGGCTCATTCTAGTCTCTGGAGCAGCTGAAAACAAACTTGCTCCTTCGTTTACATGACATCCCTTCAGATATTTAAAGATAGCTATTATGTTACCTCTCCATCTTTTCTTTTCCAAATTAAACCTACCCACCTCCCTCACTTATTCCTCATAGGGTCTGATTTAGAAACATTTTGTCATCTTGGCTGTCCTCAGTACATTCTAGCTTTTCAATATTCCTCTTCAACTGTTCAAGAGAAACTGAAAAGAAACACAAGCTATTGGGAAAAGACTTTTTGTGAAGGAGAGCACCATAGTTGCATTCTCTTTAATTTCACAGCTCACTACCTCCAAATATTTATGAATATCTAGAAATCACGAGATTGCTTTTGTGCTATACTCCCAGAATTCTCTAGCCAGCATGATGGCTAGTGGCTTCTGGGAGCTGTAGTCCCAAAAATTCAAAATTGTGGAAACCACACTATGCTTACACCTATCACGGATGAGGATTAGAAGGGTCTCATGCACCCAGAGAAAGTGTTTACAAGAAATGTGGAGTACCCTGAATGAATGATTTGAAGAACCATGGGGATTTTGCACAGAACAAAAACTGATGGCTAGAATTTTGTTGGCTTTGCCAGCATAATTATGCCAGTACAAGAATGGAGATAGCAGTGGTGTAGTGGCAAGGGGGGAAAGCTTTGTGCACTGTGGTGGCAAGGCGAAAACAACAAAGTGGTTAGTGATAGCATTTATATTCCATCTGATGTAGTCCTGCCCAGAATCTGTCCCCTGTGCTTGCTGTTTGTAATATGAGGAAAGCTTCCATGTGGACACTAATGGAAGCTTCTTCCCATTGCAAATAGCATAGCTGGGGGCAGGGGGGTAAAGGTCTAAATCTTGCTGCTCCGCACGGCACAATTCCAATCAACCCCCCTTCCTCCATGATTATTAATTATATTCAAAGAACCTAGCACACTATGTTTTCATATTGTGAAATATGTCCATGTCTAATTTGGGCCTCAGAAGCTTCAGAAGTTTCCACATGTCACTGCTGCACTCATGATAGAATATTGGGATGCACGAGCATGGCAACTACACTGGTGTGGCAATTATACTGGATTCCTGTCTCTTTATTATTATTATTATTATTAACCTTTATTTATGAAGCGCTGTAAATTTACACAGCGCTGTACATGCAATCTTTTTAGTTAGACGGTTCCCTGCCCTCAGGCTTACAATCTAAAAAAGACATGATACAGAAGGAGAAGGGAGTGGTGACGAGAAAGGGTAAGAGGTCCAGCAGTTCCTCTCAACCTCCGAGGCCTGGACCAAGGCAGATGGACTGGAGGGAGGGCAAGGCTTCATAATGGATGGTTAATCATTATCCAGGGAAAATACATAATCACAAGTAGGATAATACATATACAGTACATAGGAATACAGGAAATGGATCGATAAACAGCCAACAACAGAACATCAGATAGTAAGCGACAATTATGCGATGCCTGGGAAGGCTTCTCTGAATAGGATGGTTTTCAGCTCCGTTTTGAAGCTGGTTAAAGAAGTGATGGCTCTTGCTTGTGGAGGAAGAAGGTTCCAGGAGTGAGGGGCAGCAAGTGAAAAGGGGCGAATCCGGGATGGGGCAGAGGAAATCCTGGGCTGAGACAGCAGACCTTGACTCACAGTGGATGCGCCATCGGCGTTTGAAGCTCAACATGTCCAAGACGGAGCTTCTTGTCTTTCCTCCTAAGCCCAACCTTCAACACTCCTTTTCTGTCTCTGTGGACAACATTTCCATTCAACCAGTCCAGCAAGCCCGCAGTCTTGGCTTTATCTTTGACTCTTCTCTGTCGTGTATCCCTCAGATCCAGACCACAGCCAAGGCTTGTAGATTCCTTTTGTACAATATTGCCAAATTCCGACCATATCTCACTGCCTCTACTGCCAAGATCCTGGTCCATGCCCTAGTGATCTCACGACTGGATTACTGTAATGTCCTCCTGGCTGGGCTTCCTTTTTCTCACCTCCGTCCTTTAATCTCTGTCCAGCATTCAGCTGCACGCATTATCACTTCCACCCACCGCTCTGACCACATCTCTCCTGTGTTGGCATCCCTTCACTGGCTCCCTCTCCCTTTCCGCATTCAGTATAAGCTCCTGCTGTCGACATTCAAAGCCCTCCATGGACTGGCCCCTCCTTACTTATCAGACCTTCTTTCTCCTCACCTTCCCACCAGGGCCCTCCGTTCTGGTAGTCAAGTGAAAATTAGGTTCTCTGTTGCCATAGTGAGTGAAATGACCTGTGGCTATTTGCAAGAGCAATTAATTTTTAAATTTATTTAAATAATAGCACAATAGACAAGAAATCAAAGGCAAATCAAAATTCAGAAAAAATATATAATGCAGTGATTAGAACAACTTGAATTATAGAATCAGATTTGCCTGCCAGTGCAATGCCCAATGCAGATTTCTATGATTGTCATCCAGCAACAGTCTGGCTCCCTGAACATTGTTCAAAGACAGCCTCATATAGAGGGCATTAAAGTAGTCTCATGGGGAAATAATTAATGTGTGAAGCACTGTGGCCACATCTGCTCTCCCCAGGAAATGGTGCACCAACCAAAACTAGTAAAGACACTCCCAGCCACAGCATCCACCTGGCATTCTAGAAGCAGCAGTGGGTCTAAAAGCACTCTCAAGCTACAAATCTGAGAGTGGTGCAACCCCATCCCAAACAGGTTGTGATCCCAACCCCAAGCTATTTTTCCTATTGACCAACAGAGCCTGAGTTTATTCATCCACATCCAGTTCTTCATTGCAGAAGAAAATAAAAAATCTCTTGCTTCCAAGCTACGTTCTGTTTTACTTGTCAACTCGTTTGAGTTAAACAAACTTGGGAAAAATATTTAGATATACACTGCAGAAAACAATATTTATGCTTCCATGTGGACTGAAGCTCCATTTAAATTTGTATCTTCCTTTCATCCTGAACAATGTTTAAAAAAACATGCACAGATGTTATCTTAACCCTCTATGTTTAAGGTATGCTAATCCTAATTCAAAGGGCATCTGTTGGTGAGGGGATGGAGAGGTTGGTACAGATATTCAACTTTGGTGGAAATGACCAGATATAGCAAAATTTTGGTCAGGTGTATTGTCTGAAATCAGTAAAATTGCAGGCCAGACAGTTCCTGTTTCACTAGCAATTGCTCTTTTATCTCTGTTTCCCAAAGATCATAAACAAAGATCTTATTGTATTTCTATCTCTGGCAGAAACTAGAAATTACCTCGGTATCAAAAGATCTAAAAGGATTGCCATTTGATCAGTGGCATACATATACTGTATCTAGAATATTACAGTTATGTCAAAACTAAGGATTCTTTAAATGTACGTTTATTCGATTATTTTTATGGCACTTGGTTTCTGTTTTTTAGACAACTACCAAATTTTAGACTATATAGGTGATGCATTTTTTTCTTTCCTTTTATTTAAGTAAGAGCTGTTCGACAGTTGAACACACACCCTCAGAGAGTGGTGGAGTCTCCTTCGGAGGGCTTTAAACAGAGGCTGGATGGCCACCTGTCAGGGGTACTTTGAGAGTTCCTGCATGGCAGGGAGGTTGGAGTGGATGGCCCTTGTGCTCTCTTCCAACTCTATGATTCAATAAGGGTATAATTGCTGTTGTATGATCAGTTTTGATAATTTTATTTTTAAAAAGTGCATTCATGAGGGCTTCTCAGCAGTTTGGGGTCTAGAATGCAATAGCACCTTGACTATCTGAAACAACTGTGCTGAATGAGATTGTGCTGATAATAGAGGCAGCAAGGAATCATTTCTTCACTGCCGTTACTGCTGAGTGATAACCCATACTTTATTAGATTCATCCCAAGTCTTCCTTCATCATCTCTCTAGCCGTCTACCCAAGTGCTTCATTGCCCTGAGGTCCTCAGAACACCAAGGAGTCTGTGTTCTGCACTTAAACAAAGGAAGTTAGTAGTTATTGAGTCAATTGCCCAGTCACTTGTCAACCAGGGCATTAACTGCATTGCCAGTCCTAGAAGCTCTAAAAATCCCCCAAAACTTTCAGGAATCCTTCTGCATCCAATAATTTTTGAGAGCGGACCATTTGAGTTGTGTATTCTGCATATATATAGTATAGGAATCACAACAAATCTGAACCCAATTAGGTAAGAACTCCTATGAAAATGGAGTTCTTTCAGAATCCCTCTAGCCATAGATCATAATCTTAGCTGGCAAAAATCAGATCAGGATTGCCACATACTATATTGAGGCAAACGCATGTTAGCCAAGAGTGAAACTCTGAGCTCCTGATGAAGGGGGCTTCAGAGTGGATGTTAAAATCCCCCAAAACAGTACGCTTGGGGGAGATCAACACTAGCTTTCAGGCCACCAGCTCAGGGAGGGAGACAGCAGGATGTTACACCAACAGAATCCCAATCTTGTCTTGTCCTGTTACCAGGTATGTGCACTCAGACCTCAGAGACTGTAAAACAGGTTACCGTAGTAACTTAGAGAATGGACTCCCAACAGATCTGCGCAACTTTGCTTCCTCACCCATCAGATCTTTCCTGTTGTTGCACCTGGAAACCTGTTGGGCACACCAAGGTCCAGTTGTTTACTCCCTCCCTTCAGTCAAGCAGGTTTCATGCAATATGCACGCAATGTCAGCTTGCTTATCCATGTTCAGATGAAACTGTCTCTTACATACAAGCTCTGCAACATGTGAAAATAACCATTTGTAAAATACTACATTTGCTCCACAAGTGAATGCTTACTGTGTTCTCAGCAGTTTGGCCTAAATATTGAGGACAGAAGGTTTATAGTGATATATATCAAGAAGTAGGTCCCTGAAAATTATATGAAGTTTGAGGAACATTGTTTCAGGAAGACTCAGCTAGAAAAAATATTCCAGTGACAAATGAAGGTTGAAGAATAAAAATATTAAAGCCTGAACCTTATCACACCTCACTATGCAAATGAAACTTTGAAAAAGGATAAAATAAGGTTCAAGCACCCAAAACTAATAAAATAAGCATAGTGTAAAATTAAATGAGGAAAAAGGAGAAAATACAGTCCTTTTCCTATGATGATTCTGCCTTTTGATACACTGACACTCCCCAGTTTTCCTATTTTCTGATAGATCCCTTTTCCTTGATCATTGAATTCCCTGTCTGTTTAGTGAATGGCAAGTCAGGACCAAAAACATGCATTACACCACATCTCTTTTCATGTTCAGAAATGGCATCCCTTTATGTGATTCTAGTGTTTTATTTGGGTATATTGTGGGCATAGAGCAATTGAAAGCATCCAAAGTATGCAATTTGATCACTTCTCTGTATTGTTGCATTTTCTTGTAGTTTCACTACTAAGGCCTTGTCATTACAGCACTATCTTTTTTTTCATGCTTTCCAGAATCCAGAAGATCAAGGCTGAGAAATCTCTGCCGTCTTTTCCAACATGACATGGTTGTGCTATATATCAACCAAAAGTTGCTTCTATTACACTGTTCCATAACCTGATATCCTAAACTCCCAAAATAGGACTTGAATAATAGTCAGCAATAAACATCTAATAAACCAGTTTACACTATAAAGCATCCTCGATGAGACAGAAATATCTAAAACAGGTGAAAAACCTATGGCTCTCCAAATATTGGAGTACAGGTTCCATCATCTGTCATCATTGGCTATGCTGGCTGGAACCTTAGAGATGCAATCGAATAACCTCTGAAGGGTCACAGGTTGTCCACCACTGATGGAAGACCATCACTTTAACTCAGATAATTATTAAATATTAAAATCATATATGATAAAAATTTAAATCTTTGTAATGTATGCCACTAGAGCATAGGAAAAGTGGCAAAAAGAGCTTTAAATAAATGATTAATACTAAGAGGAAGGAACTAGCAAAACCACCTCTGAGTATTCCTTGCCTAAGAAAACCCTGTGAAATTCATGGAGTTGCCATAGGTCGACAGGCAACTGGAACACACATATACACACGCAATCTTGACTGCTTCTGCACAGAGCTTCCATATTCAGAAGACTTTGTACAGCTCTTCATCGTTTCTTCTGAAACATTTTTTAATTCTTATAAGAAAAAAGAAAAAGCAGGAAGAAAATGGTTTTATGCTGCTTTGATGTTATGATTTTTAATTGTTATTAATTTTTTATTGTTAAGCTTTTAATTGATTCTTTATGTGAGCTACCTTGGGTCACTCCAGGAGAAAGGTGGCATACCAATAAAATAAATAAATAATAAATAAAACAGGAAGATATTTGAAAAGCAAAGGTGATTTCATGTACAGACTTTGTCCCCCCCCCCCCAAAAAAAATAAAAACTGGGACAGGGAAAATGCACTGTAAAACTGTGAGGGTTGGGAGATATTCATAGATTGTATCAGTCTTTTTAGGACTGTACATGCTCTCTGCCTTGGGAAAGCAAAAGCAAAAACCCCTCTGAACAAATCTTGCCAAGAAAACCCCATGATAACCCAAGAAAACCCCTAAGCCTCAGGGTTGCCATACATTGGAAACAACTTGAAGGAACACAAAACACATACATTTGCACTGCAGAAATAATGCAGTTTGGCAAGATTTTAACTGCCATGGCTCAATGCTATAGAATTCTGGGATTTGTACCTTTGTACAAATGGAGGGGAAAAGTAAGTTAGTGTTTAGAAGGTCAGAGGAAATATTTTGAAGTCTGGAGTAAGTAACAATTAGAGGAATGGATAAGAGAATTAAAGGGGGAGAATAACAGGGAAAAATGAGGAAGGAATGGAGTGAGGATGAGGAAAGATGAACAAGAAATGGAAAGATATGGGAGGAATAGAATGAGGATGAGGAAGAATGGATAGGGAAAGGATAGAGAAGAAAGGAAAAGGAAAGAGAATTCTATGAAAGATAAAGAACAGAAATAAATATAGGGAAGAGTACAGTTGTCCCTCCATATTTGCTAGGGTTAGGGGAACAAGACCCCCCCTGAATATGGAAAAAACGCAAATAACAAAAACACTGTTTTTACCTAAGAGGACACCTCTAGGAATCTCTAGCTCCTCCAGTGCAACTCTGTGGTCAATGTCCAACATACACTGACCATAGAATGGCACTGGAGTAGCTACAAATGGTCTTTCAGTGCAACTTTTAGTTAAAGTTGACCACAGAGTAGCACTGGAAGACCTAGACAGTCCTAGAGAGAACATATTAATCAAATCTGTGAATAATCAAATCCGCAAATATCAAAGCCGCAAATATGGAGGGATGACTGTATATGAAAAGAAGTAAAACAGTTTAAGCATAATGTAAGCATAATATAATATGAAGATAAGGAATAATATAAGAGGCTATCCACTGAAAGAGAAACAATGTTAGAATAATGAAAATAATGAGAATAAATGAAAATATGTTTATGGATATTAAGAATATGTAATTGATTGTTAGATTTGCCTGATTTATTCAGTAAAGAGATTAATAAAATAATTTTATCATAGGAAATGACTATTAACAATCAGCAATTGTGATCAAAGCAGTGATAAGTATTTTTGGGTGGGAGGAATCTGTAGTATTATTTTTTAAAAAAATTTGGGGAAGAAAGAGCTGGGCAAGAAGTGTTCATGACAATGTGAGTGTGACCTTTCTCCCATGATTCCTGCTTTACAACCCAAAGTATCCTGCCTATATAACCACTTGGAAAGTGAGTTGTCTATACAGCCCAGCCATGTGATTGGGGAACCTTGTAAAATGTGTCTGCTTCCTGATCTTTTTAATGAGTAGCGGACTGTGTTCCTGCCACCATGTGGTGAGATGCTACAAAGAACTTATTTCATTATAATTGTTTGAGGTTGCAAGGAATGCTTCATATGTAGCCATCAAGTATTTGCCATCAGAAGATATGAGTGGTTCCATTGATAACTACTACCTTAGATTAACTGTCTTAACATTTTGATTAATGATAATGAATTATTGGTGGATCAAGATGCAGGGCAAAAAATTGATGATGATTAGTTCGTTGTGCAAAAAGTGTAAAATCCCTATCTTTTATTTGCTATAAAGTAATTTATAATATATAGTTTATTCAACAGTTTCATCCTTTTATTCTCTTTCCAGTGAAACAAAGAGGATGGAGCTGGAAAGAAAAATGCTTGAATACAGCAGATCAGATTCTTGCACGTAAGCCTCTTTAACATACTAAGTCAACTGTATAAATTACCAGAGATAATTGTTAACCTTAGAGTTATCTGTGTGATGCAACTTTGAAGTGTTGTCTTCATACAATTTTATATCGGGATTTTTTTAAAAAAACAACAACCCAGTATTCAAATTACAGCAGTGATGGGCATACACAATAAAAGTTATGATGCCACATCATTTAAAAATTATTAAACTTACTTGGTGCACAGATGTCTGCAGTAAATGGAAATGTGTGGGTATGGGAGAGAAAAGAGACACAGAAGAAAAATGTTGATCCTGAATTGTGACTTGCTGGAAAAAAAACGCTTAGCTTGAAGCCTTGTGATCTAATGAACACTGGGAACAGTAGATAAGACAGAATTGGTACAGAATATCTAGAACCTAAATAGATGCCACTTGAAAAGATTTCAGATATTAAATTGTAAGAAATATTAATGAAATTGTGTTTATATTTGTGATCACTGAAAACATTTTAATTCCCTGGTGCACTTCAGTTCTCAAGGTGTAGCAATTATGTATTGATTTGGGGAGGTGGCATTTTTAGATCTAGAGCCTCAGTAGCTGCATACATATGTGTTCACAGGCATATAATAAAGCACTACAGCTCATATTGGTGGACTACCAAAATGCTCCAAGACTTAGAAGGCATTGCATACCATTCTGGTTGGCCCTACCCCACCTACTAGAACAAAAAGCAGCTGTCTGTGATAATGTTTTCGGTTTGAGCAGCAACTCTAGCATAAGCCAACAAGTAGAAAATATGAGTCAGCAGTTGCTGTTATGGAATTGTTTGGGTTAAAGTGCTGTTATCCAGAATGAGAATAGGAACACCAGGAGCCAGTGACTTCACATTTACTAAATTTTGGTAGTTATATATTATGAGAGCTTGAGCAGGATCTATTCATAGAATTCCTCTGGTGGTATAGTAGAATCCAGTGTAACTGTGGAGAAGGGTCCCCCTCCACACTGTAATTTCATATTTGTCCCTTATGGAACCAGCTATGGAAAGCTGGGGGACCATATGAAGTTGTTTTTTTGGGTGGTGCAAAGGATTTAAGTGGAGAGGAGAAAGTAAGTAAGTTCTGAAAGTGGAACATTGCAGTTAGTAACTAGTTATAAATAACTAATTATTATAAATAGCTAATTACTTTTAATTAATAACCTTTTTTCAAACGAATATATATATACAACATTGTTGGGTTGGACTAGCAGAGAGAGAGGAGTTGGTCAGATGGAGAAACTTTATTTGGAAGAATCATCAGTTGCATGAACAGAGAGGAAGTGCACATAGGTTGCATACGTTGCAAAACCTTCTAGAGAACAAAACCTTTCTAATAATTCTAGCATAAACATCATTTTTGTTAGACAAATGGATGCTCTCAAGGTAGGACTGTCAGATGAAACTTGTTCTTATTAATTTATCTACATTGACCCTGGATACAATAGCTAGCAAGAAGTGAGTGAGACAGATTCAAAACTGGATTTCAAAGATGTTAACCTATAGAATGACTTTTATTTTAATAGCTTATGAACTCCAAAATAAAAGACTAAATGTTTTAACTACTTTTGTGCTCAGCAAAATCACATTTGGACTGTATCTTTATGAGAGATGTTCATTTTGTGGTGTAATGTTTTGTTGTGTGGGTGTAGCCTGACTAAATGGTTGCTATTATTTGCCATCTAGTTGACTTCAACTTATGACAACACTGTGAATGAGGGACCTCCAAGATCTCCTTTCATCACCTGTCCTGCTCTGGTTTTGCAAACTCGGGGTCATGGCTTTCTTGTTTGAACCAATTCAGCCGTAGTGTGGTTCTGTTTTCGTAACTGCTTTTCACTTTACCAAGCATTATCTTGTTTTCTAGAGTCATGTCATCTCATGATATGTCCAAAATATGACAGCTCAGTTTAGTTACCTTGTTTTCTAGTGATTGTTAGGCTAGATTTTCTCTAAGACCCATTCATCTCTCCATGCTATCCATAGAACTCTTTTTCAGCACCACAAATGAGTTAATTTCTTCCTGTCAACTTTCTTCACCAACTTTAAAAATATAACCAAGGTAATGATAAAATTAAAGGCCTGCTGAAATCCAGAATTCGTAATTTGCCTGCAGAACAATAGCAGAGAGGGTGGCAGTTGAAGGGAGTTCCAGGCCCTGGAAGCAGCCAGAGAAATGACCCTCCCCTTTATTCCCACCAGAGGTTTGCAAGGATACTGGGGCAGAGAGGAGGCCTCCTTAGAGGATTTCAGAACATGGACAGACTCATATGGGAAGGCCTTATAGGGCTTTAGATGTGATAACCAGTGCTTTGATTTGTTTTTAGAAATGAACCAGCTGCTAGTGAAGCTGTTCTAACAAGGGAGTTGTTTTCTCCCTGAAGCCTGCCCCAGTTAAAAATCTGGCTACAACTTTTTGGACCAGCTGAATTTGAAGGCAGCCCCAAATAGTATGTTACAAAAATCCAATGAGATATAGCTGAGGCGTGTGTCACTGTGGGCAGATCCAATGTGTCTAGGAACAGGCATAGAAGGCGTACAAACCATAACTGTGCAAAGAAACTCCTGGCCGCCACTGAGACTTGATCTTCCAGGCTCTAGGAATACACTGATGCAGCCAGCCTGCATTTTCTGGGAGAATTTAACCCCACCCAGAACTGACTGAATCCCTGTTCCCTGATCTGCCTTTCAACTGACTTCTGTCTTTATATGGTGTATAGCTTTGGACTTTCACCTCTGTGCATGTGATCAGTGAATCTCCTTTCAACTTGACTCCTGTTTCGTCATTAGACACAGTGCTACTTGTACTAATCTTCCACTCTTCCCCATTAGCTGTTTGAGTGTCATCCAATCTGATTGTCTCATCATAAAAGGCTTCAGGAGGCTTCTACGCTGTACTAACTCCTTTAGAATTAGCTATGGTGCCACTGTCATTGTCCCTGAGAGTTCCTTTGCCAGTGTCACACACACACACCTTTCTTTACTGCTGTTAGTGTCTGGTAGTTTTATGCACATTTATCTGGCTCCTCAGCAAAAAAAGCCTTTCTGACATGGGAGACCCTACCACCAAACAGTGCTACCAACAGCATAGCCTCTTGCCTCATATAGGAACATGCAGTCGCACTGCCACAGAAAGGTAGGGCCAAGCTGGGGAACTTGAACCATAAATTCCAACTTACATTTTACTTTGTGATGGATGTTAAATTGATGGGGTCGACAGAAGAAAAGTGAGGGCAACTAACTTACAGCCTTCTTATTCTTATAAAATAACTAAAATTACTTTTGAGAAATAGTTACTTTATTGTTACACAACAATAATAATAACTAACAGTAACTAATTTACTATACGTTGTTGTTGTGTGTCTTCAAGTCATTTCTGCAAATCTATTGTGAGGTTTTATTTGCAAAACTTGTTCAGAGGATATTTGCCATTTCCTTCCCATGAGGCTGAGAGCATATGACTTGCCCAGGGTCATGCAGAGGGTTTCATGTTTCATGGCTGAGCTGGGAATCAAACTCTAGTCTCCAGAGTCATAGTCCAACATTCAAACCATTAAGCCACACTGTACTAGGTGCAAATAGTTTTTTTTTAAGTGGGGACAGATGCCAGTATTCAGTAGTGTGCTTCCATGAAATAGAATCACAAGAGATCAACGGTGGTGTCTGGTAGCTTCTAAGTTAATGGGCTGCTAAAATAGTTCCCACACTTTGGATAACAGCTTTTAAATTCAGACCAAAACCTGGAATTAGATTCTCTGCCTCACTGACATAGACAGCCTTGGGGAAAAGCTCATCTCCTGCTTTCACTCCCACTCCCACCCCCCCCCCCAAAAAAACCCTGTGCAGGAAGAAAGTTTTCATACTTCCAAGAGTATGAATAGTAAATAGGCAGAAGAGGCACTGGAATAGGTCTTACATGATACAAAGGACTCATAGTGCTTTGCGGTGCTTAGAAACTAAACTGGGATGTATGTTTTATATATTTTGTCTCAATAAGCCTTTAAAATGCATTGTTAAGTAGAAAATAGGATAAAATTAACATGAAATGTTAAATGTTCATATTCTTTGCTACAATAGACTAATGTAGCTAAGCCTGTGTAGTGACTCATGGAAGAGGCTTTGGGGGCTTTAGATGCAATTTTTGGACAATAGACCTGGGGGGAGGTTTGGGGGAACTGCTGTGGGCGTTGAGGCCACAAAGTAGATTTGAGGACAATCCATGATCTGCAATTTTCCCATCCCTGCTCTAGGTTATTGGACTGCGTCTGCAACTCATCAAGTCGTTGGAACCAACTGCCATTGGACTACAGCTTCTATCAGTCCTAACAAGCAGAGCCAATAGCAAGGGCTAATGGAAATTGTAGTACAGCAATATTTGGAGGGCCCTCCCTGCTCTAAATTCTCCCCAGATCTTATCTGTAAATCTTCCCTCATGGTTTGTTGCACAGGCTTAGTTGAAAGGGCACAGCCTCTAAACAAGACTTGATCAAAAGCCAGTTTTGTGTATAAACCTATAAATATGTTTTAAAGTTAGACACCAATCATGGCTTATTTGAAATCAGTTACTGTAGTTTCATGTTTGGATGTAATGTTTAATTGTGGTCACCTAAGTTCTTTATCAGCACGCACATGAAGGGAGAGCAAATATGTTGTGCATAGCAGCATGCTGCTCAAGCACATCACAATTTAAGAACCAGAAGCTTGCCATGATGCAGGAATGAATGCAGCCTGCATGGAGATTGTTGTGTCTTGTGGAGAAATGGGAAAACCTTTACTGTGTACTTCTTCAAAGCCTGACTCAGATCTCCTGTAAAACTTGAAATTGGTACATGAAATACATCTTCAAGAATGCTAAAATAAATACTGCCCCAGAATATTTTACTCTTCATTAAGATGTTATTTAGCAAAGTTTGCCATTACTGCTATTTTTAAAAATAATGTGTAAACTCCATCATGTTATATATTAAATATTGTTTGAAATTAGGAATACAGGGGTTTGTTGCATGTATAAACTAGTGTTTCCTCCACTATCAGATATTCTCCAGTTGCAAGATTTAAAGTGGAATATGAATTTTGATTTTCGGAAATCTCCAGTCTTTTTCAAGAATAATGGAACAGTACAATGAAACTGATCCTTTGAGTGTCTTCTGCCTGGACACTGACTAGCTTTCTCTGTCCTCTCCCAGGTGTTTTTTGAGTCCAAACCAAACTGTGATTAATGGTGCCCTCAGGAAGCAGGATTGAGAAGTCAGTAATCCTCAGTTCTTTGAGCAACTGGAAGAAATATTTGTTCTTCCTGGGCCTCTTAACACTAAACGTTTGTTTTAATGCATCTTTTCTCAGCCTGATTTCTCTTTAGTATTCAACTACAATGGCCATTTTGGATGACTTAATCCAATACAATTTGTGTACTGTGCACAGTATTTCTGTATCATTCACGTACATTATCTGAGGCTGCATGGAAGTGTTTCCTACATCCTATGCAGTACTTCATTACACTCAGGCTGCATCGGCACTGCAGAAATACTCTGGTCTGACTTCGCTTTAACTGCCATGGCTCAGTGCTATGGATTTCTGGGAATTGTAGTTTGTTGTGGCACCAGAGCTGAATGGAGCTCTAGTGTCACAACAAACTACAATTCCCAAAATTCCATAGCATTGAGCCATGGCAGTTAAAGCGATGTCAGACCGGAGTATTTCTACAGTGCGCATGCAGCCTGAGTGTAATGAACTGCTTGGGATATAGGAAACATTTCCAGTTTCTGCTGTTGACTCTTGGAAGAGAAATATAATTATACTGAGGCCTGAAGAAGTTCATGTAGGGTGGACTAGACTTGTAGAATTATTTTCTTGATTGCTACATTGAACATTTTATTGAAGAAGTCTCTGTGCAAGTTCAAGGTGGAAAGGAAACAAACTTTCTTGTTGCAATTCATACTCTGTAGATTTTCCTCTAAGAGTAATGGCTTAGGGCCGTTTTCCCATGAGAATCTTTTTTGCAAGGATATTTGCCTTTTTAAAAATCAGCCAGAATACATGGCATAGCTAATCTTTTTCTCTGTCTTTAAGTTATAGATATGTTTTTATTTTCAACCCCTTTGCATAGGACTAATTTGAAATACATACAGCTAAAAAAATACCTGGAAGAAATATGTGAACGCCAAAAAGAATCATTGCGTCGGAACCAAGATTTGTTGAAAGAATTTGATTCCATTGATGCTCTTATTAAGAAGTTTGCTTCAAGTTCAGAGGCCCTTCAAGAGTTAAAGGTATTATGTTCTGTACTTTAAAAATGGACAAGAATTTTAATGAAAACAGAATGATCACACCTATGAATCTGATATCAGCAAGTCCTGAAAGCCTTTGTACAACAGTTTGTTTCTGTGTTGCCTGCATGCATATACTTAAGTAATGTGCTGAGCCAAAATGCTCTTATAGCTTTGGAAGTTAGAGAAGGGTTGATGATATATAGGTCTTTGACTATTCTTCCTATAATATTATGGGGTTTTGTGTTCCTGATGGCTAATTATGCAATGGATTGGTGCTGTGATTTATGTATTTGCCCCTATATTTCTTTGTGTACTACACAACTTGATTTTATACGTTGTTGACTCATTTTAATGTTGAATGAAAAGTTAATTGTTTGACTGATGAACTGTATTACTTTGGAGGCTTCCACATCATAAGTGTTCATTGGTTTCTACTCCATATTTGTTAAAGTGGACAGCTGTGGACCTCCAGGTGTTGTTGGACTTCACCTACAATGATCCCTCAGCACTGGTTGTATTAGATTTAGTTTAGTATTAGTTTGGTATTAGTTTTATTATTAGTTTGGGAACTACAACCCAATAACATGTAAAGGACCACAGTTGGTCACTCCTATATTAATTTGGGTGTCTCTTTTTCTTTCGTTGGAGCAATCTGCATAGGAGTATCTGGTAATGTATATGCCATTTGAAAGTCTTATGAATTTATCTTGGAGTCAGAGGTTGTGTATGAGTGGTACATGTTAAAGATGATATAAAAGTTCTGTAACTTTATATTTAGATTAATGCAACTTTATATTTAGATGAATGTTAAAAAGAATATACAAGGTAATACAGGAGGGCCATGGTGAACACAAAGAGAATAATAGAATCTTAGAGTTGGCAGAGACCCCTAGCAGGTCCAGCCCCTTGCTGAATACAGGATTTCTAGCTACAGCATCCCCAGCAGATTTCAATTGAACATTAGAAGGAACTTGTTGACAGTGAGAACAGTTTGGGAATAAAATCAATTATCTAGAGAGGTGGTGGGATCTCCTTTGGATATCTTCAAAAAGAGGCTGGACAATTTTGTCCAGCCTCTTTTTGAAGACATCCAAAGGAGATCCCACCACCTCTCTAGGTAATTGATTCCGTTGCCAAATTACTCTCACTGTCAACAAGTTCCTTCTAATGTTCAATTGAAATCTAATCCCCTGTAACTTAAAACTATTACATCTAGTTCTATCCCCTGAGGCAGCAAAAAACAACCCTGCACCTTGAAATATTTAGAGTACAAACATGTCACCCCTCAGTCTTCTCTTCACCAAGCTGAACATGCCCATTACGTCAACCTCATATATTTTGTTTTCCATACCTCTTATCCTCATTGTCCTTCTCTGAATTCACTCCAAGTTGTCTATGTCCTTCTTAAAATGAGGTGCCCAGAACTGAGCACAGTATTCCAGCTGAGGCCTGACCAATGCAGAATATTGTGGGACTATTACTTCCCTCGACTTGGAAGCTATTCTTCTATTAATGCAGGCTGAGATAGCTTTTACTTTCTTTGCTGCAGCAAAATATAAATTGGTATATGGTATTTCATATGTAAGGAAGGAGGAACCAATAAAGTGTCATATGTGTTGCTGTAATAAAATTTATCAGAAAACATTTCATTTAGGAAATAGTTTAACCTTCGATCATTTGTGATATATTTCAGATATGAAAGTCCTTATATCCATGTATACTGTGTATTTATTACTGTGTGTCTGCAGCCCACACAAAGAGAACACTTGAAATTTAATTTCAGTGGGAGAGTTTAAACATGTGCTAAACTATCCGTCCACTGAAATTAGCGAGACTGTACTTTGGCTGTATCAAAACCTGTGTTGATAAAAAGATTGCTTAATCTGAATTTATGTGTCTTTATACTAGGCAGAATATGAAAGAGAAATTAAGAGTAAATGGAGTCTTAACACAAAACATATATTAAAAAGGGAGGAGAGAGATGATGCTAAAAATCAGGTAAGTGAGAATATTTCAAAAGCATGGAAGACACATTCATGCTGAGTCCTTAAAGCTTAATACTGTATTTCAGAGTTCCATTGATCTGAATAGGAAAGTTAAGGACATGTTTCAGTCTCTCTCATTTAAATCATTGGGAGTTGGAAGTATTTAGCTCTGACCAGATTGTATTCACAATCTTACTCTGGCTAGATCATGCTCACAATTAGTTCAGTTTCTTTTTTAAAACACACATATACTCAGAGTCAGTCTTACTTTATTGAAAAACTATTCCATGAATATTTCCACCATTTAGCTACATTGCTAAAATGCATTCTTTCATTGTAGAGTTAATAATCAAGAAGAAGAAAATCACCTCCCAGATTGTGTTCTATTCATCTAGTATTCTTACATTTCAAACTGAAAAGTGTGACAAAATCTTCTAAATTTAAGTCTAAACATGTAGCATTTATAATTGTGTACATTTTGACCTTTCTTTCCCAAAAGAAGCCAAGAAAAAATAAAGATTGCATATCTAAACCACAGACAAAGCCTGACAAGGAATACTCAAATATATTCTGCTATATATCTGCAGTAATGCAGCCTTCTAATCCCTCCTCCTATCTCCATATAAATGATACAGTTCAAGACCAGAGCTGTTTTTCTTCCCTAAAAGCAGGAAAGCTCTTTTAGATGAAATGTCTAAAAACATCTTGTAATAACTTGGAGCATGCTGGCAAGAGTAGTCACTTGTGACTATGTGTGAAACCCCCTCAGCTAGTCGATATTGTAATAAGCCAAAATGGGTAGCATCACTCCATTATTCAGAAAAGCCAACAGCATGCTTGTCCCTTAGGCTACAGCATTCATTAAGGAAAGCTTACTGGGCTGAAAGCTGGAAACAGATGATAACAGGATATGATTTTCATATTTAATGCATTCCTTGGAAGAGTATGTGTGCTGCAGATTGATAGAAGAATCAACTGCTACTTTACTAAAAGACTTTCTAGTTTGCCCTATAGCTACCGATGGAATCATTCAGCCAAGAAATTAACTTTTCCTCCTTTTACCTGCTTTATGTATCAGCTAAGCAGGCTGTCTTGCTGCCAGTAAATGTTATTATGCATTTAACTGTTTGGTATTTAAGACTCTTATCAGGAAAGAAACAGAGGCAACACTATTTTGTGTGCGCGTGTGGGTCTGTGTGCGCGTGCATGTGTATAATAGTAGGAAGGTTTCTATTTTTCTTTCTTCATTGCATTAGTAGGCATTAATCTGAGTTTATAGATGTTTTCACTTGCCATAGATTAAAAAAAGTGAAGAAACCTTGAATTTAGGCCACTCTTCATCATATACAGAGCAATGAGCTTCACCATCCTTGACCTGTAGACATAGGCCTTCCACGTTGAATGAATTGCAGTTATGAAACAATATAGATAAGAGTTCAGAAATACTAACTTACTTTCTGCATGGTTGTTTTTTTCAAAATGTTGTCTGAAAATGTTTGTCCTTGGAATCCTTGATCTTAAAGAAAACTGCATTTCCTCTGAGTATTAGAATTTCAGTTTCTCTTCACTACTCTTGTACCCCTACATTATGAATTGTTGTCATGGTAATTTAATCATTTTTTAAAAAATTACATGCCCTCTGTAAGGAACCATGTACATTATAAATGAGAGTATGCTATAAGTAATGGTTGGGATCCAAAAATACCAGTCACAAGCAGAAAGTATTTCTGTATATGCAGGGCTGGTGGTGGTGGTGTGGGGGGAGAGATTAACAAATCCTTCCATAAGCTGCATTTGCCAGTTTTGAAGGAGGGTGGTGTAAGCAATTTTAGGGAGGCTAGGAAATTCCCTTTACTCTTGGCAGTTCCATACATAGTACTTTGGAGCCCAGCTGATTATGTTGTATTATATAACACACACACACATTCTGTATATAGTATAACATAATATCATCACCATAATAAAGTCTTGGGGTCCTTTGGATCCCAACTCATTGTATTCCATTCTTTTTCTAACATCAGTGTGCTTTTACATAAAAGCTAACAATTTTTGAAGAATGGGAGGCTGAGTGAATAAAAAACAGAAAGGAATTTTATTTTCCCTTTAAAAAAATTCCAGAATTGCCTGAGACTTTTGTAGAAACCCAGAGAACAGCTGGCAGACGTGTTAAGGGAGGAGGTGGCCTAAATTTTCAGTTGCTGTCAGTGTGGTGTCCAGTAGGTGGGGAATTTTGCTATCTTGCATTCAACATGAATCTCCAGTTGGAAGGGGTCTGGTGCAAAGAGCCATATTGAATAATTTCAAATAAATTAAAATTGCATATGTTCATCCTGCTGTTAATAAACCTTAATGCTGGTATCTGTTTTAAGAACATTACAGGTCAGTTTATTGTTTGAATGCCTTTATGACTCAATACCAGACAACAGAGAGGTACCGTGGGCTCAGTCCACTGGACATCTCTGCACCAGTCCTATTAAAATAAATGGAATGGGTACATGAATACAGCAGTCCATCTAGTTTAGCGGAGCTTAAGTAGGACAACTTTGGGACTCATACAGAAGTTTTATACTGACTGCACAGCCTCTCTATTTGGCAGCTTTGTTCCCTAGTTATGCTTGCACCAGATTCTTTCCATTTTTGACCTATGCTTAGCTTTCTTTACAACGCTACTCCCAGTTCTTTCTGTCCACTGCAGCTCATAGCTGGCTACAACGTTTAATGTAGTTGTTAAAAAAACAAACAAACAAACAAAGCAACTCTTGTGCTCTACTTACTCCTATTGAGCAGGTGAATGACATCTTACATGTTTGACATAAAAGAAAGATAAGGAAGAAAGTTAAGCAAATAATATTTTCATATATGAAGGCTTGTTTCTGGTATTGTCACACTTCATATATTTTACCACATTCTAATGTGGCCAGGAATTTATCTGGGCCATGACTGAGAAGGGGAGCAAAACCTCTTCATAATAGCAGGATATGTGCCTTCCATGTAGAAGCTCAGTGGTTCGGTACCTGCCACTTCTGCTTTAAGGAACCGCAGCCAGAAAGAATTAGAAGGACTACCAAGACCTTGGACAGCTGCTGCTAGTCAGAGTAGACATACTGAAATAGGTGGACAAAGGCTGCCTCTCATACTGTATTTTATATTTGCTTGTTTGCAGAGCTACTTCATATCATTAATTTGTGATTATCTTTCTCCTTTTTTGAGCAAAATATTGTGTTTTCATTTTCAGTGACTTCATTGCAAATTGGAAAGGTTAAAAACTCGGGATGTTTGGCAATGTAGAGTCATTTGCCAAAATGTGAGGCAGAATTCAGTGGAAAATTCTCTGTGTTTTCCCATTTATTTGAACAGGGATTGAATAACAAATCTTCAGGGAGATTTGTGCCTGTATGTTTCCCTTGGGTCATGAAAGGCTTTCATGTGTAGTTGTATATTTTAAATGGATAATACCTTCTTCTCCCAAACAGTGCTCCATCTTTTAAAAACCAGAACTGCAGTGACAAAAAATTATTCTGTTGATTTCACACACTGTTTTTGCAGAAGGTGCCAGAAGCAAGACAGGCAGGAATTAACACCAGGACAGCCATGTCAAGAGGACTCTATCACACAGCAACAATCTTCATGGGCCGCCAAATGTCAGCTGTCTCAAGCGTTGAAGATTTCAGTGCGCTGCAGAAATCTTCCACGCTCACAAAGGGCTTTTCAATTTCTGACCCACATTCACGTAGACAACCATCACAGAATAGTTATATGACAGACAGCTGTGTAGTGCAAACTAATAGTGATCTACAGCGCTCAAATAAGTCTGACAAAATAGATGGGAAGTCATATCTGCTGATGGGCAAGGAAACGCCAGTCACATCCAGTGTATCACCTGCGGATGGAAGAACTTGCTGTTTAACTGCGGAAAGCAAGACAAATAATCGTGGTAGTAATTTTGTGGAAAGTAAAATGTCTGCTGAACTCAACTCCCTGTTACATGAAAGATTAAGTCCTGAGAACAGAACTGCCGATTTAAAATGTGACAGTTTCCACAAATCGGAGGAAGAAATACTGACACATAAGCACTCTGTAAATCAACAGGGACCTGAACGGCCAGTCTCATTGGCGTGTTGCCCTGAACAGTTTGTTTCTGGAAATGAGCACTTGAGAGAAAAATTCCCAGGTATAGTGATGATTTATGAAATGGTTTTCCAGGGTACCTGGGCTGTTGGTGGTGATGGGAGACTTTTAACTTGCATCAAGCTTGGTTTACTAAGTCTGTAAGGATACATGTAAGATAACAATGTTATTTATTTGTTCCATTTGGAGACCTCTAGCATAGAGGCATTTTCCTCTTTAATCTTTGTTACTTTTACAGGAATATAAGAAGGCAATAAAGCAGAACCCGAGAGCCTTTAAAGGGGCAGTTCAACTAGAATACACAATAATGTGGCCTCTCCAAAGACTTAGAGGTTTCACCACCTCTGATCTTAGATCTGTGTTTTATTCAGGGATGGAAGTCAGACTTCTTTCAATTGGTCCACTTATTACTTGGTTTTCAAATTGGATTTTTATTCATTTTATCAATGTTGTAACTAACTTATCTCTCTTTGTAGATTGGTAATAATGATTTACCAATCTGTTGTTGTTTTTTCAGTTTCAATGATAAGAGATATCTAACTTCAGATATAGTCCTCATTTATGTATTCATATTGATACCCTGTCTTTTGTGGTGGACAGGGGGAGAAAATCAAGGGGCCTAACAGAATTTAGACCAAATCAGGCTGGGGGATGAAGACTTGTGGTCTCTTACTGTTCTACAGAGCAGCTGGTTATTTATGGATCTTGGTGGAAATTGACCCTGTGAGGCAGACAGAAGAATACAGTTGTCTCCCCTCCCCACTTCATTTTCTTTTTCTGGTATTTTATGGTTTTGTATTACATTTGGAAAATACATTGATTTCTAAAACATTCCCCTTCAGAATGGCTGTTGAGATGGTTTGGGTTTTTTCCAAGTTTTTAAAAATACTTGTCAAATATTTTGGCTGTTTTAAAAACATTTATTAATAGTGTATTTCTCTGTTCTATTGAGCATTACCTTGAACAACATTTTTTGAAAAATTATTTATTTATTTAAAAAATGCTATGATGATCATCTATTCTATGCGAACCTGATGGGTTATTTTAGGATGTATTTTTAAGTATTTGCAATATAAATTAATATTTTCAGAGGCAAACTAATAATGTTATGAAGAAATAATATTGTTACTTTTTTAAAAAAAACTAGGTGTTAAAAATAGCCTACATCTGGATACAAACACACAGGAAGAAGAAGAAAGTTCAGATGGAAGCAGTGATCTTACGGTTTCTTTGAGTCACAGTGAAGAAGATGAAGAAATCAATCCACAAATACAGCAAATTGGACAGGATGTAGGCTACAATATATCTGTAAAATTAGCTAACACAACATATAACAAGAAAGAAGAATATCCATGTTCACAAACATCATGTTGTGATACCTCTAGTGGAGGTTCATCCCCTAGCCCTGCAGAAAGGTAAAACTAAGTTATTAATGTCTTCATTCTTTTCCAATTGCTATGATATGTTGCACTCCTCCCACCTGTTGATAATCTAGCGTGGGGCTGTGCAGTGTCTGCTGGCTACTGTTACCCTTCAGCCTTGCTGTCTTCCAGCAGCATCCCTTGCTCTGTATATCGCAGTTCTGTACTGACTGAAAGCAGATAAGTTACTACATTGAGCAGCTAGTCAGCTGTTCCACCGCCCCTTGTGGCAAGCCACTGAGGCTTGCAGAGAAAGCTGAAACAGTTGCATTAATCCCCTAAAACTCTAACATAACATCACCACCCAGGTGACCTGGCCTAACTATACATATTCTTAATAGCCAGACTTCTTTTTTGTTTCTTTGACTTTCTTGCTGCTGTCCAAGTATCTGCAGCTCAGCTTTCCAGCCTGTTGCCATCTGTCTGCTTTGTTCTTTCTTAAACATGAGCTTGAAATACTCATTATCTCGCTCAGTGTTACATTGGAGAGGAGAGACTTTTTATGCCTTCTTGAGGATAGGTTTTGTGGCAGTATCCACTGTAGCATTCATTGACATTGGCATTCTTTGCAGCTTGCAGTCACAACTGCTCTGCTTCTCCCTGTATCCCATTTCTTTTGGTTGTTGATGGGGTTTGGTTTTTTTGGACAGAATGCATGTGGTAAGCTGGATCACCACTTGCCCAAATCTGTTTTAGTATGATCATAGATAAGTCAAGGAAGTCCCCTTCTTCAGATCTTTTAAATATTGCCTTAAAAACCACAAGTCAGATCAATCTTTGCACATTGCGTAATGTAATTTTGCATGCCATTTGTCAACTGGATAACTTCTGTGATGCACAGTTATCATCCAAAGTATAGCTTAATTAGCATTTCACACTTTTCTAGAAATTGAATTTGTAAAGACTCTGCCAGTATATATATATATATATATATATATATTTATAAGTTTGTGGTTGAAGTGGCATATTATTAGCTATGATGGAGTCAATTTATAGATGCTGTTATGTTTTTATGTATTTTAAATCTATACTTTCCATCTTCCCATCCAAATAAAATTATTTAAGACTTTACTTATGTGTGCAGTTAAGCAGCTTAATTCGCACTAACTTTAATGGGATTTAAGCAGCCTGACAGTGTACTGAATTGTAGTTTAATACTTCAGCCATCTTTGAATCTTACATTTCCTCTTTTTATTGGCCATCATTACATTATGTATCTTCAAATTCTGCTACTTTTTAGTATGTATTAGTACACAGAGGCTTTTCCCCACCTACGCATTTTTAAATACCCTTTGTACAAGATGTCTATATTGTGACATCTTGTAGTTACCAACCTACTGCTATTGGTACTTTTAGTCTCTACCCTCCTGCATAAGATATGTCAGTGAACAAGCTACTGTATTGTGTAGGATAGGCTGTTGTGAAATTTGCTACATGTCAGTATTACTGGACTTGGAGGTAAAAAGCTGCACTTTGTCAGTTCCCATCACTAACCTGTTCTTCATTTACAGCTTTAAAAAGTCCAGCCTCTTGGATTTAGCACTTAGGAAGATAATGAGTATTTCAAGCTCATGTTTAAGAAGGAACAAGGCAGAGACCTTTTGCTTGTGCTGCTTCAGCTGCATTCAAGAGGACTTAGCACAGATGGATTGTGCATTACAAAATGTAACACATAATTCAAGCTGTCAGCTTAATCAGACTGTTTCCAGGAAGCAACCTGTAAAAGAGAAAGACCCCTTGTTTGCTGACCCCTGATCCATAGCCTGCTGCACCATGTCATCCATTTTGCTTTTCTTTATTTATGTGTCCCTTCCTTCCCCTCCTTTTTATTAATGTATTCCCTTCAAGTGGCACCCTGGAAAGACCACCCAGAGGGAGGAGCACAATAGGGAATGAGCTAGTTGAAATAGAGATTTTGTAAGACTTGAGCGCAATGAAAAGCGCTGTTGAACTGCCTGTGTGTTCTCACTGGTTTGTTGTGTGTTAAATCTAAACTTGAAAACTTCACTCCCACACCATCTTCATTTTCCACTGTTCCCAGTCACTGTTGTGGAAGTACATTGCTGTTGTGTCCAGCAGTTTGAATGAAATAGTTCAGTTCTGTGTGGGCAAACAACAGTACAGTATATGTTAAAGTTGAAGATATTAAAAAAAAATCTTGATAAGGCTACTGAACATTGCAGTGGTATGGTTTATAGGCCAGCTGTGTGTTTGCTTTGTAGAATTCTGCTTCTGAATGCCAGAACAAAGCAGGCAGTGTGAAATAAAAATCTGAATAGCTATTTACACCTCTGTAAAAGGATTAGCAATACCCCATTGTTAAAATGCTTAAATCTTAATTTGCATCAATATAGAGATATCACTTTACTACAGTCCCCCTTAGGTCCAAGTTGTGTTTTGTACCTGTAGGGGGCCACTAGTCTTTTCCATTCATATACGTATAGGGTTGTTGTTGTTATTGTTTTTTTAAAAATACAGTCATATTTGAGATCTGTTCAGTTACATGCTAAGTTGGTTTGACCTAGTTTTTAACTCACTGCCTCATTGCTCATGTTTGTATCTGAGATCTTGTCAGTGCATTTGCCAATTATCATGAACACAGTTTCCTGGAGAGAAAAAAGAAATCAAGTCTCTTGTGCTAAAAAGGTCTAACAGAAAAGAATTATAATGTGTATTAATCAAATTAGCAGAACCTTTCTACAGATACATTTTTACAACTCTGTGACATACAGTATAAACTTAGAACTAAAAGTCCTGGTAGACACAGAGGTATCACTTAAAATAGTGGCACATGTGCTTTGTTCTCTTTTTTCTCTTTTCCTTCCATGTAACGTCGAGGGATGTGCAGCCTATACAGTGAAGTCTTCATACAATGGGTTTTCCAGCTCGGTGCCATTGATGGCTTCTTGGGATTGGTTGGTTATCAGATGATGATGTCACGTCACACAGGTTGATCTTAGAAGGAAGAGATGAGATGAGACACAGCTCTTGTTTTCAGCTGTAACAGTGTGATAGATGTAATATTTATTGTACAACAAGGGGTGCTCTGCACTTAGCAAATGGTATTCCATATCGTAGGTACATTAGTTCAGAAACAAAAGATTCCACAGCAAAAATCAAAGTGAGGTCAGAGTAGAAATTGTAAGACTGCTGTAGGAACCTGTTAGTGTACGCACGTTCAGAAAATGGCTTGATACATTTCAAGCTTTTTCAAGTATATTACAAATTTCTTCTTTTTCAATGATGTCACTACACAATCTATATATTAAGCAGGAGCAAGTGTTTCCATTGCCATTTTATGCACTCATTATGGTCATATACTAGATTTTGGCAAAATGCTGTTTTTGAACGAAAGCCAACGTGTTGTAATTGAGTTTCTAAAAACTAGTTTGTTTTTCCATTGAACAGAATTAGGCATAACATGTTTGTTTGTTTTATGTTCATATATGAACATAAATGTATGTATAGTGTGCCCGCCTAATCAAATTACGTGGGTGCACTACGCGGCTTCCTGCTTACGCAGAAGCTGCACAACAATATAAACAATGGCACGTGCACCTGCACGCACACACTACACAGCCACTGTGTGCATGTGCCCATTTGTTTCCTATAGGGCGTGAGCATACATGGATTTTTCCCTACACCGGGGGGGGGGGGGTCTGGAATGGATCCCCTGCATAAGGAGAGGGCCCACTGTATATATGAAGAGAAGGAGTCTTACGACAAAAAGGAATGATAAAACACTGAGTGGGAAAGGAATCATCTCATTTTTTGCGAAAGAAATAGATGCTATCCTCTGCTTTATACCTATATTGGAAACAAATATGAAAATGCAAACATGATTCTTGGCTACTTCATATTTCTGCATTTAGACTTTTATACAAATATTTTAAGGGATTGTAAATAGCATGTTTGTTTATTTCTTCAGAGTATGCTTATCCTTTGAAGGATTTTCTCATCTCCTGAAATTCATAGAAGAATCAGTGGTTAGAGCAGCTTCTGAATGCCAAGTATTATATAGATACAAAGCTGTGCCTGCCCCAGAACTGGAGACCCTTATAAGGTATAATGCTTAATTTTATTTATTCTGGAGAAATAATTAGTACTGTCTATGTAATCTACTTTCGTATGAGTTTTGCTCAAGTTAGACTCCCTTCACAAGAATCCTGGGTTCCTTCTGCCTTGGCCAGGACAGTATAAAATAACAATATAAATAGAAACTTCACAAGTGAATCTGGCATAGTATATAGTACTAAGCATTCATTTTTTGCTGACTTGATTGGTATGTAAATGTCTCTGTCTGTGCATGCTACTGTACTTAGAATCTGGTTCTAGATGAGTATGAGCTCATAAAGGTTCTAATGAAGAAATTGGCAGGACTATTTCTTCACAGGAGACACACTTAGCTCACACTTTGTTCAGTCCAGTAACATCACTGGGGGCGTGTGGGGGTGCAGACCACACCAGGTGACACCCCAGGAGGGTGACACCACAGAAGAGGGGGTGACACCCAGCTGGTCCCTCTCCCCCTGCATGGCCTTGCCCAGGCCTTGGGCCTGCTCTCCAGGCTGGCACAGGTCTTTCTGGGCAGGCGTGGGGGTGCGAGGCCTGATCTCCAGGCTGCCGTAGGGCTTTTTGGGCCAGTGCGGGGCTTTCTCTCCAGGCCTGTGCAGGGCTTTAAGGCTGGTGCGGGCCATGCACACGTTTTCTGATGTGCACATGCACGCTGCCATGCAGTCCTGCCCCCAGAACCCCCTGCACTGGATGACACCAAGACAGGGTATGCCACTGCTTCAGTCGACCTTTTTCTGCTAGCCAACAAAGTGGCCTTTGTTCCTCCCCAGTCAGTAGCAAAGAAAATATTCTTCTTCATTGTTAGAAACGGAAACTACTGTACTGTATTGTTGATTCATACATCTGATGGCCTAAGGAGGCAACTGCAGGGAGACAGACCAGCAAGTGAGCCTTTCTTCAGTATTAGATCAGTGGAGCCTTACCACTGTAAAAAAGCTTCTGGATTAATTTTATTAGTCTGAAACCTGGAAGAAATTCTCTTGGTGGTTATGGATTGCTTTTCCCTTTGTTATTAGCTGTGCTACCTTTCATTCTTCAACAACAGCTGGGCCCAAGTCCCACACCTCAAGTTAACGAATGTACATTTAACAGTCCAGTTGAAATATAGAAGAGCCATTTTCTTTCATATCATTCTGGAACAAAGAGGCAAGTAGGAAGGGATGTCTAATCCACTTCTGTCTTTTCCATACTAAAAACCTTTCCTTGCTGCTCCATTTGATTTTTAAATAATTTTTCATCATATTTTAGATTTTAGAGGAGGAGCAGTTTGTAACAGTTAAAGGGCTATATTCTTCTCTAGTGCCATTTTGTACACTAAAATTTCCCTGCAGAAAGATTTTGCCATACTCAACAAGGTATCATGTTATGTCTAGTTTGTGCCTGATTTGTAGCTAGGAACAGTAGGTTACTGTTCACCCATATCTCAGCAATTTGCTGTTAGGGTTACTTTTTACCATGCTACAGTCAGCCCTCCATAGCCACAGATTATTTTATCAATGGATCCAAGCATCCATAGTCTGAAAATATGTTTAAAATATATAAATTCCACAAAGCAAACCTTGATTTTGACATTTTATATAAGAGATACCAATTTACTAGGCCATTGTATTTAATGAGACTTGAACATCCATGGATTTTGGTATCTATGGGCGGGCCTGGAAACAAACCTCAGTGGATACCAAGGGCCCACTGTACAGTATTGGGCTACTTCAGAGCAAAGGTGTATGCATTTGGCAGTAGAGCTAAGCCTTTTTGCTCCTAGATTTCCACACTTTTATAATGTGTTAAGCAGTATCCAGTCCATGCTTCTGTAGGCTATTGCTTCTTCTATTCTGGGCAGAAGATGTTGAAAGAACTATGTAAATGTCTTGCTCTTAAAATGAGTACAGAAGACTCTTTTCTAGTACACTCATATCCTAATCTTCCATTTTGGTAATCAGCTGAAGAAATTAGAAATATGATGCTGACTTTGAAAATGCCTCATTGCATTCTTAGCTGAAGGAAACCCAAGTATGTGACTAAAGACAGTGAAGCAAGTATGTGACTAAAGACAGTGAAGCATCATATCTGGAGGTGTGGTGGTTCTCTTGGTGGTCTTAGAGGGGGAAACATTAACTTTAACATGTTTGGCAACAATGAAATAACTTTTCATGATCCTAAGGGTATAATAACTGAGGAGACTTGTTTAATTGATATTTGATCTCATCCAACTCTGTTCTTTAAAGTTTATATTAAATCTGTGTGCTGAGATAACTATTGTACATTCCATGGATAAGTGTAACTGCTTATAATGGGCTTAAGTAAACATTTCATTAAGTACCCTCTTTTGTTTATAGCCTCTGTAATGAAACTGGCAGCTTGAAACTAGAAGACCTTGAATTATGTGAAGCACTTGTCCTTCATCAACTGCAGAGATTATTGCAAAGTACAGAAAATGCATGTCTTTTACAAGAGAAACCATTTAATGACAAAAATGAGATGCTGGATGAAAATCAAATCAGGTATGCTTATTGTTTAGACTTCTACAATTAACATTCTTATAGGTCATGGGTATGATTAATAATGAAATCAAACAATTTCAGGTGGGAACTGTCTTCATTTGAAAATGTTGGTATATCATTTAAACGTTCAGACTATACCATATATACTTGACTATAAGTCGACCTCATGTATAAGTTGAACTCACGTTTTGGGGCCAAAATTGTGGATTTTGATATGACCCATGGATAAGTTGAGGATAAAACCTAGCGGCATCATCTAAAGGATGATGCAAAGGAAAAGGATGCCGAAGAAACTGAAGCAAGTAAGAATTCAAAGGAGTTTAATGTTGTTTTTTAAATTAAAAATATCTTAAGCTACACATTTTAGGAATCATCTTTGATTGATATATGCTGTTTTGTCTATCATATTTATTTGCATCTTTTTCATAGGCCTAAATTGACACCTTATTTTGCAATGATGTGGAAACTTTTAAGCGATCATGTCTTATACCTGCAGAAGCACCATGTTTTACTCGAAGAAGAAGCGAAAAACATGTTTGGTACATTATTGATTTTGGAAAAACCTGAACACAATGGCTTGGTCAGTGGTTGTTCTATTTGCTTCCAATATAGTTTTTCTTGATTGTTTGCAAGGCAAGAGGGAGACTTCTAGAGAAAGACGCTTTTAACTTTTCTTTTTTAAATGCAAAAGATCTTTTGAATATTGGATCTGTAAGGAGCTGAACAACAAGGATATTTTAGGCATTTGGCTGATGATGTTTTGTTTTGTTTTGGTACTATGAATATACTTGGCAGTCTTCAGAGTCTCAAAATGTGCTAGTTTGAAGACAGAATATGAAGCTGCTTCCTTGGGTTTTTATCCAAGACTGAGACTAAATCCAACTGGGATTTGTATGTTGAGTTGCAGCTACAGTCATTTGGATATCTTCTGTCAGGGATAGCTGATTTTTAGGGACCACTCTACCACATTCTCAGCTGAGAATTATCCAGTCCTGTCATAGCTGGTCAGTATCTCTAATAAAACTGGCACCAGGTAGCAGCAAGGGTTTCACTGATATAGAATCTAAGCCAGTGGTTCCCAACCTTCCTAATGCCGCGACCCTTTAATACAGTTCCTCATGTGGTGACCCAAATCCACAAAATTATTTTTGTTGCTACTTCATAAGTGTAATTAAATAGGTGTTTTCCAATGGTCTTAGGCGACCCCCATGAAAGGGTCATTCTACCCCCAAAGGGGTCCCGACCCACAGGTTGGGAACCACTGATCTAAGCACTCTCTGATAATATGAGAAGATGAATTGCTCTCTCGCTCTCTCTCTGTGAACTTTTGCTTTTTTGAGAGACCTTTAAGAGGCAGCCTGGTCAATGACATGTTGCTTTTTCAGGATGCTAGTAAAGCTGTAAAATATTTAAAAAATATGAGGCTCATGAGTCAGGCAATTTGTTCAGCTGAGGGGGCTTAAGCTGATTCCTTTTTAATTTCAGAGATGTTATTTAATTATCCTTACCGCTATAATATTGCTTAAAAATAGTGGTAACAACATTTTTTCAAAGCTTCTCTTGTGAAATGGGGGCTCCAAAAGGAAGAGATCTGTAACTGTTTTATCCTTTTTAATGTTTTTATTATGTTTTATTCCTACTGCTATAGCTCACACCAGCATTGAACGAGAGCTTTCCAGAAGAATATGAAAGCAGGTCATTTGTTTGTAGAAATAAAGCCTCTTGTAATTCACAGATGAACAGTAGCCTAAAAAAGCAAGGTAAATATGCACAATAGCTTGGACTAATTTTGAAAGGAAACTATCAAAGAAACATTCTTAATTTGGAATGTTCATTAGCTCAGGATGTACTTCTAGACTGCAGTAGTAAAAACTATGCAAGATATAACCCATGGTCTAGTGACTGCAGTGCATATGGGTGCTTCATAGGTGTAGGCACAGGAGCTGTGTCATTTATATGGCGTTGCTCTCCTCATAAAAAGCCTTTAAATGTGTGATTACATGTGTGGAGCTTCTCTGCAGTAAAATGAAAGGATACATATTTTTGACATCATATTTGACTAAGATGCCTTTGTCTCTGGCTTAGTAGTAGTAATTTTTTTAAAAAACACACATATTTTTTCTGTTCCAGATATAAATTAGAAATGGAATCATGAGTTTTTCCAATAAAATATTTTATGTAGAGGATGTGTCTGCAGATTGCATTTCTTTACAGAAACATTGAAGATAGTACACATTAAGGAATACATCTGTAGCTTGTTAGTGCAGAGGAAGCATAGATAGATCTTCTTCCTTCTTAGAAGTAAAAAGCTCCATACTGAGAAAAGCATGTGTTGAATTTTTCCAAATTTATATGAAAAAAATGGATTTGTTAGATGAATTTGTTTGGCTAAAGGAAGTAATTTGATTTAGGAGCTGGAGATGGGGGCTTGCTCAGTGTGTCCTTACATCAAAGGCCAAAACAGACAAGCAATTAGGACACAGACTCCTTTACATGGTAAACATAAGCAATCCTGTTAACATTGCCTTGCTAGATTTTTATCATTAAAAGAGGTTACATTTTAAATTAATTTTCTGCATTTAGTTAGTTTATGTATAACAAATATTGCTTCTGCCTTAATGGCCAAGATGATGAAGTTGACACTGTTTTTAAAAAAGTCTCAGGCCCAAAACTATACAAGGTATTTTGCCAGTTTACTGTTTTCTTTGGCAGCTTTGAACGGAAAGAGTAGCAGCATATTTGACTAAAGTTCACAGTAGGGTCCTTTTGTAAAGAACTGTAATGGACAGTTTAGATCAATAAACAAGAGATAACAAAAATGAAAAATTAAAGGGAATGGGGCTTAAAAAGAAAACAAACTGGTCTGATCACTGTGACTTTGAAATGTGCTTCATTATTGTGTGTTCACATACAGAAGTCACAAGCTGGTGTGAAGATGAGAGCAGAGAAGAAAGCCTGGTGGAAAAGATTCCTATTGCAGGTAAAAGTAATGGCTGCATAATAGCCTCAAATGCAGGGTTTGACTTTATTATATAATCAAAACATTGCATTTCAGCAGCTTGTGAATCTCCCTAATAGTGAGTAAATTCAGCTACTACATACTGAGCACAGAGATTAAACGCAAGATCATAAAGTCCACGCTTATGTTAACATAAACCAAGATGGAAAATAACAGTGCCTATTTTAATTCCTTGTAATCATGTTATATGTTTTAAACCTTGTGAATATCCTCTGTCATTTTAGCCTTTCAGGTCTTGGTATCGGTGTTACAAAGGTCAGTCTCCATGGGGAAGAATCAGTAATTATATGGCAAACTACAGATGTTTCTGATTTGACTCTTTTCTTTTCTGTAGTAATTGAATGTGTATCATTAGAATAAGAGCAGGGGGAAAGTGTGCCAGACAAGAAGCTGGGGTTTTGCCTCAGTAACAAAGAAGCTCTGATAATTTAAAATATTTTGCAATAATGTTTCATCAGGACCTGTTAAGATCTCTCTTTCTGGCAGCTATATTATATTTGTTTAGAAAGAATATCAAAGATAGCATGGCAGTTTTGGTCTGAGGATATTGTACACATTAGCATTCTTGACGGATGCCTATTTGTAGTAACTAAATTTAGCAGTCACTTTCTGTTATAAAGAAGAAAAACCTTAATTGCATATGAGACAGAAGCTATGCCCAGAGAAAGAGAAATATGTGCAAATAGTTACCGTAACAGAGTTGAGAAATAATTCTTAAAATAGTTATTATGGAATTTTAATGTGAACATTGCTTAAATTGTGTGCACGCATGCATGGTTACTTATTTTGTGAAAGTTTCCACATAAATATTTTATGTTAGCTTTCCACATGCTCCTACCAAAGGTTAAAAAACAAGTGTAAAGGTGTATGGGTCTCAGCGGTAAAGGTAAAAGCACTTTCTTTCAGAAATAGATTCCACCAGTAAATCTTGATGAGTTACAACTTGTTTTAACATTTACACAACTAATTGGGCTTTCAGTGACAGAAGACACAGAATTGATTCTTACTGATTGAACATATTTCAAATTGGCATTGTGTATGTGAGAAGGATCTTATGGTAATGCAGAGATAGTCTTATGGTTTTGGCTTCTGGGCTTCCTCTTGGAACAAGGTGGTGCTAACTTTCCCACACTGTCTCTCCCAGTGTGTCTCTATAAACTGAAGTTGCATCTTTGTGCCATTTGCTTTTGGGAGTATTCCTGCTCAAATAATGTTGTCCACACTTTGAATTTGACTTAGTTTGCCTTCAGTTCAACTTGATTGGCTGCGTAGGGTTTTTGTTTTGTTTTGTTTTCTGTTATTAGATTCATTATGAGATTGTTGATTGGCTGCTCTCTTGAGTATCACTAATCATCATTCACATCATCAGTCCTGAAAACAGTCATCTGGAGCAGCAAAGCAATTTAGCACCAACAGTATATAGGGAAATAGTAGTGTGAAACAGTATTTAAACTGATTAATTTCTTAAATTTCAAAAATTGAAATTAACACCACTTATTTGGAAAAAAAATAGCTTATGTGTCTATGTACAGAGAATTATATAGCTTCTGAGCAAGAAGAGTCAAGCCAAAAATAGAGATAAATGCAGACAGCAACCATTGGAGTGCAGATATATTTGTGGGATTGTTTTAAATGTCTTTCTCATATGGAACATACTTCAGGGAAAGAAAAAGCATAAAGGCCATATGTATGATGTATTGATTTTTAAGCCATTAAAAATAGTAGCATAGTAACATGGGTTCCCTAACATAAAATGGCAAAATCAAAGTTTGCTTATTGGAATTTATCATTAGTATTATTATTGTTGTTCTGAATTTTTGAACCATGGATGTTTGACTCTGTGGATAGCGAATCTGTGAATATGGAGAGTCGGCTGTACTTTTCAGTAAGAAAAATGTGAGTGCTTGCTTAATTAATTGCTGTAGGAGGCTTGCAGGCCAAGACTGTATATGTTTGCTCAGAACAAAGTCCACTAGGTTTAGTGGGGCTGACCATTTAGTGTGCCTAGTTGGATGGGCACAGCTTATTCTGTTGTTCTTGATGTTGTTGTTGTTGTTGTTGTTGTTGTTTAAAAAAATAAAGCCGGATGGGAGGCTAGCATTTGTTCTGGTCCTTGGCACCATTTTCATTTTCAAGTCTGCCCCTGGAGCTTAGGAGGGCCCCATAGACATTTTTAGAAATAAATATGATGGGCCACTGTAGCCCAGCTATGCATTTTGAAGTGGTATTCAGCTCCCCAGAAAGGCGAAATGAGGTGGTGGAAAACTAGAGAAGTTGGGGAAACAAGGTTTCTGTTTTGCCTGTAGGGTATGTGTACTTTATGTGGTAGTTTGGGATTTGGGGCTCAAACCTTACTTTTGTCTTCTTGACCCTATTCCTTCTCTCTCAGCCTCATTATTTTGCCTTTTGTGAAATGGGTAACAAAAAAATAAATTAAAAAACCTAAACTTTTAAAAAATGGCATTTGGAATTCAGACTATTCCTCTGCCTTGTGCTTAGATCCCTGAATAAATTACTTTTATCTTAAACTTACCCATTTAGCTTCTGGGAAATATGTTTCATTACTATGGCAAACATCATGCGAAAGGACAAACTCTCACCTCCCTTATAAGCCTGTTAGTGTTGCCATAGCACTTAACATCTCAGATATGCCCACTGGCTCCCAAATTTTGAAGATTCCTGGATAGGACTGGAACTTTTGTCTAGATTCAGATTCTTAAATACTACATGGAACATCTTATATTTTAATGATCAATGAATGTGGCAGCTAAAAAAAATGCAAAGTTAAAGGAGGTGGAAAAATAACTAAAAAATTATAATAAAACTCTGTGCTATAAATTATGGGAGACCAGAACACCCACTATAAAGATTAAGTGAAGGTAAAACTTACACAACATTCAGGTGTGGATTTGTTTCTTTTGGCCAGCATTTCCTCTTCCTCGGTTGTCATGAGAGGCTGCTAGATGGTATAAATCGAAATCCTTTCCAGTCCTGGACTTTGACGTGTTAATGTTAGTACAGGCATGTTAACATTAAACCGTAAGAGAAATGTATGCAATTAATTCGTTACATTACCCATTGATAAAAATTTAAATTGGATCACATTTGAAATGACTAAAAGTGGTCAACCCTACATCACGCTTAAAAGTAAAAATTAAAATAACATATATCAGTAACCAGAATTAAAAAATGGCCAGCCCCAGTCGCCCTTAAAAGTAATGATTTAACATAGTGTGTGCCAATTATCATTACGTTTTAAAAATTGACATTGTTGGAGTTTAAGTGATTTTTTGTTGAAAATTATAAAAATATATTAATAACACTTTTTAATTAATTATTTCCAAGCTTTACTCTGAGCTTCTTTAGCATTACTGAGGCTTTTGCTTCTTACAGTTTTCTTTCCAGTTGATTAACTGGTTTATTATTTCCCATAACAAACTTTTGTTGTGTACTGTGCCATGGCCCTGGCAAAATTGTAAATATGTTTACCGGTACTCAAAAGATAGTTCCTAGTTCTGTAAAGTGTGCGCTGGATTGAAGGCTTCAGTTTGTCAGTTAGTGTAGCATAATGCAGGCTTTGTTGCTGTATTACTCACAATGTTTTTTAAATATGTTCTTGTTTCTAGAGCAACTCGATCTCTTGTTGCTCTTTCACTGTTTTGAGGGGGAGTTAGTAGTGCAATTGCATTCCCCCCCTATTTGTATACTCACATTTTAGGACAAAAATTAAACATTTTTAAGGCAGAGGAAGGGAAGTGTAACAGCATACTGGTAATGAAGTGAACCTATAAATGCAGGAGGGCAAGCAATGGAGAAATGCAGGGCATGACCAACTATCTCACCAGCTATCTGATGGACAATTCCAGTTCATATTGGACAGGATAATTTTGCCAAGGGAGAAAAACAAATATACTACTACATTAGAAAGATGGAAATAAAAGCATGTTGTACATTGAGCCTGTTGGATCCACAGGGGTTCAGTGGATGAATACACCTGATATTATTAAATTGTTGTGATGTGAACATGCATGCTTCAGCATGTCTGCTTTTATGTCACTGCCACTTAATAATATGAGGCATGACCATCCACACTTGGTCAAATTCATGGATCAGAAACTTGTGAATCTAGAGGGCCCACTGTACCACAGTTCTTTAGCATAAAAAATGAGTGATCCAGTCATGCCAGTCCCAGAGAAAAAAACAGCTAATGCAGAAGCACCCAAAACTATCTTTTAGCCTCTTGAGTGCTAAGTATGATTGTATTCAATGTGAATGTTATTAATAGAGAATGGAAAACAGAAGAATAATGTATTAAAAAGTAAAATGTTCATTACAGTGTAGGCTAGATTGCCTCTGAAATACTGTCCTGGACATGGAAAACCTAATTTAAGTATCATGTGGAAGTAGCCTTTTGAAGGAATACTTGGATTTCAGGAGATCTGGGATAGAAGAAATTGAGAAAAGAATGGTGTGCTTAAGTTTGATGTATTGTCATTTGTCCTTTTATTTTAGATTAGATCTTTACTGCAGTATTGAAAGGATGAAAGGGTAATTTTCAGTTAAATAGACAGCAGAATTGTCATTTTTCATAATCTTCATTTCACAGCTAGATGATATATTTTTAAACTGGTGAATCTAAACCTGTATGTAACAATAGAAAAACGTGTGTATTGAAAGAGAAATTGGGGCTATTAATAACTTGGGTTTGATAGAATATTTCCAACATAGGCTGATATCTAGTGTGTGTGAGAGAGGATGTTCAGAGGGAGAGACAGAGAAGGATTATATATTACTATGATGTCCTACTCTGGTGGGCCCCGAACTTTAAAGGTTTCTTTTTTTTTTTGGTGGGACCCAAGGGCTGCTTTTTGGAACTTGCAATAGTAGTAACCTTCTTTTAAATTAAATTTAAATTAAGAGCATTGTCTTTCACAATGTAAAAATTTGGGAACATGTGATAAGTGGTTGTCTCTTCTACCACTGAAGGGAACACCTCAACATTCATTTAATTCAGGATAGTTATCTTTTCATACAAAGATATAGCTGTGTTAGGTGCTTCTGCATTAGCTGTTTTTTCTTTGGGACTGGCATGACTGAATCACTCATGTAAATGCGTCTGAGGAAGAAGAATGAAGTCTACAAAAGCACATGCTGCCAATTTCTTTCTTTCAGTTAGTCTCAAATGTGCTACAAGATCTCTTACGTACTTACCTTTTAATCATTCCCTTTCTTTCCCTATCTTCCATGGCAGTACTTGGAAATCAATGATAAGAACTGGCAATAGAGTGGATTTTTTTCACATTCTTTTCATTACCTATTATTAGAAAAGTTTCAATTTGATCTTACTTTTATGCTTAAAACTGCAAGGCTCCAAAATAATAATGAATACAAGGAGATGTTCACTTGTTCTTGTCCAAATGTGCCTAAAGGAGATGCTATTTTTTGTAATGTAGTGAGAGCTGTATTTTATTTATTTATTTTATGGTATTTATACCCCGCCCTTCAGCCTTAATGGCTATCAGAGCGGCTTACAATTATTATTTTTAATTAGACGGTTCCCTGCCCTCAGGCTTACAATCTAAAAGACATGACACAAAAGGAAAAGGGAATGGTGGTGGGGAAGGGGATGAGGTCCAGTGGTTCTTCTCTCCCTCTGAGGCCTGGACCAAGGCCGATGGACTGGAGGGAGGGCTCTTCTTCTTCAGGCTAGCCCTGATGGAGCTGGGCCTGCCTGTTCACTCCCTCACAGGCCGAAAGATGACAGTTATTGAATTATCTAACACAAGAATTGCCCCCAAATATCCTCTGCTTGTAGTGTATTTAGATAAAATCTTTAGTACAGTGGACCCTTGTTATCACTTGT
This sequence comes from Sceloporus undulatus, assembly GCF_019175285.1. Lineage (NCBI taxonomy): Eukaryota > Metazoa > Chordata > Lepidosauria > Squamata > Phrynosomatidae > Sceloporus > Sceloporus undulatus. The sequence goes on from NC_056525.1 coordinate 139,117,997, forward strand.
TCCAAGATCCCCCATGGATAACAAAATCCAGATGCTCAAGTCACATTAAATATAATGGCATAGCAAAATGGTGTCCCTTAGAAAAAAAATGGAAAATTAAGGTTTGATATTTGAAATTTATACTTTTTTTGAACATTTTCATACCATGGATGCTTGAATCCGTGTATAAAAAAACCCGTGTATAAGAAGGACCGACTGTATTAAGGGAGATCTTCAGGATTTTAGAGGATGTTACATGTGGAGAGGGATCAGGGACTATGTTTCTGGTACTTGAATGTGTGGTATTGGTTGTAAGAAGTGATTACTAAAAATGCCCTTTATGTGATCTTAGGAAGTCAAGTAGCTTGTTTCCACTTCAACTGCAGCACCATCTAGTGTCCAACAGTCACATTATACTACTTTGGAATGAAATTTGTATAGCTTTTCACCCTACTCTATTTGTAACTCTATGTTTTTAGCTGGGGGCATGGGGATGTTTGCTAGGATACTCCTGCTTTCACCTTGAACGTATTTTCTTCATTGATTCTTGCAGATGTGGATTTATATATCAACTCAAAGAAACTGGCAGCTGAAAACTACCTAGCACGTTCTTTTCAGAGAAGTAGCCATATTAGTCTCTTGCAGGTTGCAGTATAAAAAAGAGGAAAGGAGGGGAAAAAAAAGAAAAAAAATGTGGCAGGATGTTTAAGACTAACTGTTATTTTTTATTTTTATATGCGTTTTCATGGCTATAAACCCACTTTTGATGCAGTGCTGAGTACCTTGTAAGCATTTTCTATTATTCTCTTGTAGCTTTGAGAGGCTTAGACTTTGTAGGGTGGAGTGTGGTGAGGTTGGTATTCCAAATCAACAGAAAGTACCTTAATGATTCTATAATAGCTCTTCTCATCTTTTGCATGCTTTTTATTTTATTTTATTTTATTTTTTTGTTTGATTTTCAATACTTTGTCTAGTGTTAAAATATTTATTGTTCTGTCCTCATTTTACCCATTTCAGCGTGCTTGGTGACACATCTGGTACTCTTTATATCTGCCATTTGCTGTTTGACCTTCCCATGTGCCCACAGTACTGATGGTGATGGTAATTTTAAAACAGATGTCCAAAAAAGTAATACATAAATAGTAATAAAACATCTATAAACAAGAAATATACCCATTAGAAACCCCAAAGCATAGCAGGTTTAATGCTTATTGGAATATTTGAAAAGAATAACATCTTTATCTTTCTGTTAGTGAAGTAATGTGTCACCATATCATAAATTTTAGAATGATGTAAAATGCTTTCCTACATCAGATTGGTCTAATGGATGATGTTAGTGTATTTGGAAAGCCCCTGTTCTGGGCAGTATAACTGGGTCTGATTATTTTATTCCATTATTGTAAAGAAATTTGGAACGGGTTTTCTTTCTGTGTAGTGATTCAAGCTAAAACTGAGCCAAATCGCTTGTTCATCCAGAATCACAGCTGTTGTGCCTACATTTCTGCACTTTCTTTTTTCCTCTCCTCCCAGAGTTGCTCAGAACATTATCAGAATAAACGTTGAAGTGAAAAACTATTAAAATTCAAAATGAACTGACAAGATAAAAACAATAGGAAATATTGTAAAATTGAAAGTGTAGTAACTGGCATAAGGGTCATCCAGTATTATCTTTGTGGGACAGTTGGTTCAGTAGATGTGGATGATATGAACAGTTTGTGCCTCCAGTGTCCACCGGGGAGTACAGTTTTGAGTGGGTAGAGTAGTAACTGTAGAAAGTCAACAGTGAGTTAAAATTAGCCACAATTGTATTGGCTACTACAGCATTCATGGTTCTGCTATAGAACTATAGGGGTCAGGAATGTGTTATTAGAAAAGCCTGAGTGCTGGCTGATTTACTACCCTGAGCTGTGTGCTTGTAAACAATGGGAGGAGCAAGAAATTTGAGCTGACATGGTGTACATTGATAACTTAGGTCTGTCTTGCCACCTAGGTGTTTAGCTGGGCTGGGCTGAAGCTTTGGACATCACCCCAATATCCAGTTTGGAGAACCCTTTCATGATGATGGATACCACAAATCCTGTTTATCCTAAAATGGATTTGACCCAGTGCCTTTGGCACCACAAAAGTGCTAGGCCAGTGATGGTGAACCTTAGAGACCGAATGCCCAAACTCCAAGGCGTTCTCTCACCAGGTGTTACCTGGTGCTAGGGGCAGGACTTCTGGGGGATGGGACTACTGGGGATGGGAACTTCTGGGGGCGAGACATCCGCCTTCTGGGGCGGGACCTTTCCAGAGGCAGCTGAGGGCCCGGGAGGGTGGGGGGAAGAAAGGCAACAGGTGAATGCCTGTTCCTCCTCTTGCCCCCACCCCCGGGCCTTTAGCTGTCTCTGGAGAGTCAACTAAAGGCACAGGAGGGTGAGGGAAGTGGAGGAACAGGCATGCACCTGTTCCTACTCTTCCTCCACCCTCCCATCTCTCCGCCTGCCCTCAAAAATGGCTTCATGTGCCAGAGAGGCCATGTGTGCCATAGGTTTGCCACCACAGTGCTAGGCTATTTTACTATCATACCTAATGCAGTTGCAGCCACTCAGGCAGGCCCCTTCAGATGTCCTGGATGTGGAAATCCTAGCCAGAGTTACAGGAGCAACTATTCTGAGATACTGAACAGCTTTGGTTTGAATGGTATTTCTTGATATTGTACCAGATTGTCTCTTGATGCTGGTACTTAGCATTGCATTCACCTCCTCCTGGCTTCCATGATGGAGCTTTTTTACATTTAGGGGTTTTATGTATTTCAAGGGCCTGGGACAGACTGCCCCAAAAGGGTGGGCTGGCAGTGGCCTGTTTCCCTCCGGAGGAACGCTACAGCAGCCAAATTGCCCGGCATCCCTCCGCTCCAAAAAGAACCCGGAAAAACTGGGTTCTTTTTGGGTCACTGGGCACACGTCACGGTCCCTAACCCTAAAATCGGCAGCGGCACACTGCTTCGGGACCATCTGTCCTGGGCCAAGGACAGACCAGAGAGGGAATTTCCCCCAGGTACACCTCTTTTAGGCCTCGCCCAATGATGTGTGTTTTCCAGAAGAAGTGGAACCAGAATTTTTTCTGTGATCTAAATAATATTAACTGATTTGTCATATACAAAGTTTTAAATGTTATGTTCAAACACACTGAAATCTTTATGTGGAGATTATTTTGTTGGAATATTTGTAATAATGTAAAAAGAATAACATATAGTTCCGATATATTTTTAAAAAATGACTACATCTGAGAGAACAGTTTTTAGGAGACATACCTAATGATATGTACCTGTTTTTTTAATGATTTAAGTTTAGTTTGCTGAAATATAATTAGAACTTTTAGTCGCACTGACTTGCTCTCTGCACTACTTATCAGTTCCATTTCAAGTTGAGGAAAAAATTAATTCAGTACAATTAATTGAACACTCTTTAACTAAAGGATGCATGTGAGTCTGTGGGTACAGACAAGATACTGCGTTCTCTCTTGACTGCTTGTGTTTCTGACTGATTGAGAAGGAAGTGATTTTGCAAAACAGAAACAGACTTAGCAGTTCATTCATTTGTTAGTCTTTTCCTATGACCACAAGTGTTTGTTAATGCTTGGGTCTTTAGAAGAATAACTAGACATACATATTTAGTCCATCTAAAATGACAGCATAAATAAATAAATAAATAAATAAAGCATTTGAAACTTTTCCAGAAAAGTTTCCACCTCTCACCTCTGGTCTTGCCATTGGGAACAAATCATTACTGCTGACTACTGCTCAGCCCCACCCAGTGACCATTCCCATTATATGGCAGCAGTAAAGGCACAGCTTCCTGGGATGTTCACTGATCTTCATGGACCAGAATTGAGCTATCCCATCATGTGAACCTCATGTGAGAGCAAACAGATATCCAAGGGAATGGTCAACAACCCTGGGTTAGTTATACGTAGTGGCACTAATACTGAAGGAAACCAAGATGGTGAAGGTTGTTTTGTGCTCCCCTAGTGCTTAAAAAGAAATCTTACAAGGACATATGATGTCATCCAGAATTGCCACCGGGGTTTGCTGCTGCACTTTTCTACTGAGAGAAAGAAATCTATCTGTGTATTTGTGTGTAATAAATTGAATTCTTAAATATGTGTGACTCTGGAGATTTTTCTGGAGAGTTCTCCTCTGCTTTGGATCTTGAACTTCTCATGCTTGTTATGACCTCTTCCTTTGCAACCTCTTGGAATAAAAAGAAATTTATGCGAAAGTCCTTCAGGGCCTTACAGTCCTTAAACATAGAGCCTACATTACCCAGAGCAGTTCTGTTGTTGCTCCAGCTGCTTCAGTTAGCTATCTGAGATTCAGGTAGCTTTAAAATACAAGTCAGAGAATTAATTTTTAAAAAAATGAACTAAAGGGGAATTTAGAAGATGATAATTGGCATTATATTAATTAATTGATATTTAAATTTTTATCAATACTTAAAACTAATTATTTTAAGTCATTTTATTGACCATCTAAGAACATGCAAAAATCCCACATATATACTTACATATCTGAACTAACATACATTCCCCTTCCAAATTTCATTGTTTTCCAATACCCATATGACATACATCTTCTCTTATTTTAATCTTCTATAGTCCTTCTTCAACTCCTTCTTCATTTTCCCTCTCATTCACACATACCTGTTTTCCTCTTTTAACATTCATAATAACCTCCATCCTACTTAACTCATACCCTCCACTATCACTTACACCCTCATATAAACATACTTGAACCTTCATTCAAATTTCCTAATACTTAGAACTAATTATTAGAGAATAGTAATAGAAAAAATATATGAGGTAGGAGAACATATAAAGCATTTCAAATTTATTATGGGGAAGTACTGATATTTATTATAATTACATTTTTAATAATGATAATATTAATATTTTATCATATTTTTACTCTAAACTCCACCCACATACAGTAGGCCATGTCCTACACAGCCTGGTATCCTTTTGATGTGTGTGGCTCTTGGCTAATTGGCAGATCAGGAAAAATGCCCATTACCACTTGTTACTCTCATTACATCTGAAGTGCCACATTTTCCCCAGCCCTACCTCACAAGTGTAAATTTTAGTTAAAAGATCTGCTTCTTAAACTGTCTAGGAAGTATGTATCTAATAGGAAAGGGGTAAGGGATGCAATATACCAGCATGTTGTTTTCCATCTTGGTTGATGAGCTTTTAAAATAGACAGCATTTTTGCCTGTTTATTTTTGTGGTTTTAGTAATTTACATTTAATAAACTTTCATCTTGTAAAAGAATCCAGATTGTTTGGTTCCCTCCATCCATCTCTGCTAGTTAATAGTATGGTGGGCCTGCTGGGTTTTGGTTCCTGGAACCTCCCATGGATATCAAAATCCGTGGATGCTGAAGTCCTAGTATATACAGTAGGGTAGTAAAATGGTGTCCCTTATGTAAAATGGCAAAATCAAGGAATTTTGGAATTAATATATTTTTAAAAATATTTCAAGCTATGGATGGTTGAATCCGTGGATAAAGAATCCATGGATAGGGAGGGCTGACTATCTATTTACTATGTATAGACTACAGTAAAAGGGAAGGGAAAGAAACCTTTCTGTAATAATAATAACTTTATTACGGCCAATTGGCCAGCACGATTACAAAATTCCAGTTTAAAACACAACATAGGTTCATGTACAGATTGGAGAGTATAAACAAATGATGGTCTATGAAAAGTAAAGATAAAAAGCAAGGATAGGACTGCACGATCAGGCAAACACACAACAAAAAGTAGGCTGCCATCACCTCGCAAACAACTCTATCATATTGTGTAATAGAGCACCACATTCAAGACATATAAGTTCAAAATCACAATCATATTTTTTGTTCTGTAATGTAATGTTTTAGACCTGAGAAAGAGTTTCAGCCTGTAGCCTAATGGTTCTCAAATGGTGAGGCCGAATGCCCAGGGGGAGCATAAGAATTGCTCAAGGGAAGTGTGAGACTCGGAGGCCCTGATCCCTCCTCCTTTGCTTCCCAAATCTTTTCTGATCTGAGAGGAAGAAAGGAGGGTGCTAGGAGCAGCCATCTCTGTCTTTGGTGGGGGGGGGGGGGCTCACTGGATCATGGCTTTTAGCAGGCCCATCCTGAGCCACCGCTTTTTCTTCCCTCACCTTTTCCATCACTGCCCTGAGGATGAATGTTTCTGTGTTACTCTACAGTATATGCAAGAAGGTAAATGCGTATGTGTATGAGTGAAAGAAGGAATGAATTCATTCTCCTGAATCTGCTCTGCAGAAATGATACAATTCAACATCCTTTTAACTGCCATGGCTCAATCCTGTGGAATTCTTGGATTTGTAGTTTTGTGAGATATTTAGCCTGCTTTGTCAGAGAGCTCTGGTGCCACAACAAAGTACAAATGCCAGGATTCCATAGGTTGATAGTAAACACAGTGTCAAATTGCATTATTTCTGCAGTGCAGATTCAGCCAGGGTGTGTACATATCTGTGAGCATTGGTGCATGTAAGTGTGGCTGTGTATGAAGCAGTGTATGTGAAATTTACATGTATTAAGTATTACATTTATTGAAATAAAACTCCCAATTTGAACAATATGATTCCCTTATAAAATGTTAAAATATAAACATATGAATGAAAATACACACACTAAACAAAATTTGATTCACATGTTATGTGGAGGGTGTGTGTGCTCCATCCACATGTAAAGGAGGTAGCAAGGGTAAAAAGAGAGAGGACTGCTGTAACCCATAGTCTCACAGGGATGTTTTATTAAGAGAGAAACAGAGTACAGAACACCTTATCATCAATCTGAGCCTGGACCAATCCACACAACAACTTTACTTTCTTGACACCACTGTGCAACTGTACAGTGGGCATTTAAACATCACATTTTGTCAACAGGACACATAACATGCTTAGTAATACAGGAACAAGACCCTGCCACAAACTCAGATGCCAACTCTGTCTCCACATCTACTCTGTGAGCAATATTAGAGGGGTCAATAACATCACCCACAACATCAGCGGAGCTTTTACTTGCTCCTCCAATAAATCTCTACACTCTATACTGGACATACAGGATAGTCTATACAAGAGGAAAAGTGGACACAAATCTGACATTAGAAATGGCAGTACTCAAAAACCAGTTGCAGAACATTGCAGGCTTTCTGGACATACAGTAAGGGATTTACAGTTTGTAGTGCTTGAACAAGGAAATTACAAAGAAAGATCGAATTTTATTCACCAATTCGGATCTTTTAGCAGAAGTATGAACAAAGCAATAGCTTCATGGTCCAATACATATATTACAAGAATCCTTACTACTGCACATATAAGAAAAAAATATTATCAAAAGAGTTTTAAACCCAGAGAAACTGACTTTTGGTCAGCAGATTTATTGCTTTGACACAGCACTGACCACTTTAAAGATCTAAAATACCTGTATCACCTTGCCTAGCCCTTTGAAAATCTAGGGCAAGGGGCATAATTCTCTTTCTGGATGTTGTTGTATTCTGTCTCATTCCCACAACTGCATAAATATGCTTTGTTTCTGAGACCTTAATGTCACTTTGTACTGCATTTGAAAAAGTGAGTTTATATTCACAAAAACACATGCTAAAATAAAATAAAAAAACCAGCCTTAAAGATGCTGCCACATTCCTTTTTTTTCTCCCCCTCCCTTCTTCCTTTTTATAGAGTAAGGAAGAGTAATCAAAGTACTTTAAAGACATTATTAAAGGAATAAGGACAATAGCTGCTCTTGGGAGTTTCCAGTTGCCTGTGGAAGTCCTGTCTGGTCTTTGGAACAGAGAAATGGCCAGGGGCAGTGAACATGATTGCCAAGTCTCCCTTACCATAAAGTGGAGCCAAGTAAGCTCCCTGGTTCACTAGGGAGCTGTTGGTGATTAAATGAGAAGGACGGAGACTAGAATGACAGTGGCCACCATTATATTTGCACAGTATCATCCAGTGGAGCTGTCTGGAGTGATCAAGGGCCATTTACACTCTGGCCCACAAAGAAAAAAAAGACCACTTGACAGCCCACTGTGACAAATGTGCAAGACACTTTGCAGACAAAATCTCTTGGATTCACTTGACTTGGATGTGTAGTTGAGACAAGTCCAGTGGCTCTAATCTTGACATCTGCTTATCCTCTGTTATTGGATTGTGCAGCCTGAGGACGTGGGCAGGATCCCTGGAGAAGCGAGAGCCATGTATACTGGATCCTTGTCCTTCCTGGCTTCTGAAAGAGGGGTATTGATTGAGTAGGTATTGTTCGTTTGACTAGAAATCCTGTACCAGATATGAGATACCTGCATTTTAGATATAATTTACATGTGTTTTTATACTGTTATATTGCTATATGCATTGTTGTATTGTTGTGCTGTGCAATGACCTTTGGTCAAAAGCAATAAAATTTGAATTTGAATTTGATTGAGTAGGTAAGGGAAGTGATGAATGCCTCACTGCAGCAAGGGAAGTTTCCATCCTGTCTAAAAGAGGCTATGGTGAGGGTGGTGCTTAAAACGGTCTTTCTGGATTTTTAAATAATTATCGGCCAATTGCTAATACAGTATTTCATTTTTGGGCATGGTTCTGGAGCTTGTGCCTCCCGGCTCTGGGAGTTTCTGGATGGGATGGATTATCTAGCTTCATTTCAATCTGACCTCAGGCCTAGTTTGGGATAGAGACAGCTATGGTCCCTATGGTGGACTGGACAAGTGGATTGTGTCCCTGTTGGTTCTGCTGAACCTCTCAACATGTTTTGACACTATCAAACATGGTATCCTTCAGAGCCAACTCTCTGGGAGGGGACTTGGAGGCATTGTTATGCAGTGGTTTCAGTCTTTCTTAGAGAGAAAACCGTATCCTGCTTTCCATGGTCTCCTCTCCACAACAGATAAATATTACTCCCTCTACACCCCTAAACTCTGCTTTCCAGTTTCCATATCTTCCTTTTGCTTAGTACTGAAAGGTGTGACTGTTTGAATTAATATGGTGTGTTTGAATGCTCTCTTGCATATTTTTAAATAAAAATCTTACTATTCACCCAAATTTGGAGTCATCCTCAGTTAGTACTGGTATGAACAGGTAGAAACAATGCTCATGTTACCCAGCATCTCACCAACTTCCTTGAGTTAAGCTCAACATTTAAAAAGAGAAGCTGACACAGTTGGTGGAGACCCCCCAGTACCCCCACCTTTTTTGGGTAACATATGTTTCTTGCCATTTCATAATTGCCATGTCAATTTGGATATACAGTGGTCCCTCCACATTCACTGGGGATTAGGGATTAGGGATGAAGGACCCCCAAGGGAGCCAGAGTAAAAAGTTTTTTATGAAGGTACCAGTCTAGCTCTCCAGAGCTCACCTTCCATCTCAGCACACTGGGGAGTTGTCTGCAGTAACAAAAAGAAACAACTTCAACCTGACTTGAGGCCTCCCTGTTCATATGATTGCACAAGCTGGAAATGGGAGGAAATGGGGACGAAGCCATGGTCTGGGGTGAAAAACTGCCCTTTTGCTCCACTCTAATGCAGAATTTGCACTTTATTGTACTGGCATTTATACAGCATGTCCCAAGTGTGGGAATGTGGGAAGGCCCAGGCAATTTACAGAAGCTGTCTGGAGCATGCACCCTGGGCCTAGTGAGACGCAGCCACCGGTGCCATTGATTGCCATACTTTTTTTTCCTTTTGTTGAGCATGCAGGTGCACAAGTGGCTAGGTGTGCCACTGACCCATCGAACTATTTTAATGAATGGAAAATTATACAAGAATGTGGGTCCCTTTTGAAAAATGAAAATTACTAATACAAATATATGCAAGCTGTGCTCAAGAGTAATTTTAGGTATGTCATGCTGTATCTAAAACTGTTTTTGACAGCTATCAAGAGGCTTAAAATTGGGTAGTGTTGTTTCTTAACAAAGGAAGATCACAGAGAGCTTCTTAAAAACATGTTCCTGTTGATTTCTAGGCACATTTTAACATGATGGTTTGATCTGTACAGTTCAACACTTTGGATACTACAGCCAGTGCTATTCAAAATAGTGGTCCATGGATTGCTGTCAGTCCACAGTCTACTAGCTGCTGTTGCAGTGTTTCCAGGAAAAAAAGAAACAGTTGTAGGCAGTGAGCAGAAATATGGTGCCAGTCTCTGACACTCTGGGAAAAGGACACTGCTGGTACCTGACATCAAGTCGGTTAAGATGTACAGCTCTAAGTGGCTGCTTCCGTTTCCCTAAACTGAGATTTATCAAAAATCCACACCTTTGCCATTTAGGAGTGCTGTTGATGTTTTCATGCAGTACATTCCTGTGGATGTTTATTCAAAAATAAGTTCCAATCTGTTCAGTGGGAGATACTTCTTAATAACTGTGTTTAAAATTCCAGCTTGATTTTATTTTTATTTTTTTAATTGAACGGTAGAAAGTTTGGGTAGATATTGAAACAAACATGAATCTCCCTTATACTGAATCAGACTACTGCTATTAATTCACTATAATCTATTTTGTCAGTGACTCTCCAACATTTCAGATAGTGACTTTCATTCTTTCTCTCTGATCTCCTTTTTGATTGGCGATACCAGGACCTTCAGTGTGTAGGTAGCAAAGTGTGGCCCATCCCTAATGCAAGAAAGATCAATGTGCTTATATCGTTAGGAGTAGAGAGCATTGTTGGTGCAAGTCAGTGAAATAGTTTTAGTAAAATAATTAGAAAAATATCTATAAATTATCCATTTCTTGTGATAAGAAAAGTTATTGCTTTGTTACATGAAAAATATCTGACTAGATGGGTTTTGTGTTTGACCAAGGGAACAAAGTGAAGATTAAAAAAAACAGCTTAAAATATGATGTGGAATTGTACATTGTACATTCATAGGAATTTGGAAGGTTTCTGTGAATTCTACACAAAATGATTTGAATAATAATTCTCTTTGTTACAGTTTTTAAAAACAAACAAACTTTGAGCCTGTTATTTTTGGTATAGCCAATTCAGTGGGTGGTATAGTGGTTTGAGTGTTGGCCTACAACTCTGGACACCAGGGTTTGATTCCCAGCCTGTCCATGAAACCCATTGGGTGACCTTGGGCAAGTCACATGCTCTCAGCCTCAAGGGAAGGCAATGGCAAACCTCCTCTGAACAAATCTTGCCAAGAAAACTCCATGTTAGGTTCACCTTAGGGTCGCCATAAGTCAGAAACAACGTGAAAGAACACAAAACAACAACCACTTCCTAAAACCCTTGACAGGGCTTGTAGTCTTAGGGTGTCTTCCCTTGAGAGATTCACCATGTTTAAATATTATAGTAGTTAAAACAACATTATGCTGTCATGTAGATTCCTGATGTTATGCCAGTGCATTAAAAATAAGATACTGTTTCCATCAAGTATGTATTACTCTTTTTTTAACTGTCATATCCCACATCATTGGACATTGGTCCAGAGAGATCCGAAAAGGTCATTTATGTTGATATAGGGCACATATTTTCAAATGTCACATTCTAATTCAGATTTATATGCCCGTTTTTGCCACATGGATAGCTGTTGTGGATGAAGAGCGGGGTATACATGCTCCAAATAAATACATACAGAATTTGATAAACAAATAAACACAACAGTACCAGCTGCTGCATGTCTATGCAAATTACAGATGTAGACGAAAAGTTTAGATTAGGAGCAGAAGTTGGAAGCAAATGACAGCCATGCCATATCCTGAATTATACCACTGGTCTAGCAGTCCCAGTATTGTCAGCTCTGTTTGGCAGTAACTCTCCCAAGGTTTCAATTGGGATTCTTTCCTAGACCTGTATGGAGAGTCCTGGTATAACCTAGTGGTATCCCATGCCAGTAATTGGGCCTAACTGCTTAGCTTCCAGAATCAGATGTGCCCAGTTTTGTTCAGGATAGTATGGCATAGAGCATGCCTATAATATTTAACGGTACTGCAAGACAAAGACCATGATAAATTGAAGAAAATCCAAGGGCTGTATTGCTTACCAGGGCTTTGTCTCACGATTTTAGCATTTTGTTTCCTTTTCAGTAGTATGTTCAGTAGATCTCAACATCAGGAATATCTTATAATGTGCTTTTGGAAATGATTTGATCAGAGAAAAGTTTATTATTAAAAATAAAATATTTTTGAAGCTCTATGAAAATGTTGGTTTTATTCATTATACCCCACTGTTCTACCATCAAGTAAATATTAGCACTGGAAAATGTCAAAAAATTGTTTATAGGCTAGTTAAGCTTTCTTACATTGTTTTTAAAAATATTCTTCTTAATATATTGCTAATTTTTCTCCTCCCCTGTTTCCTATATAAGAATCTATTCCTGCTGGCTTCTTTAGGTCAGAAGTTAACTTTGTGTGGTTGCTATTAATTTAATTTAGCCAACAAGTAATTAAAAGTGTTTGGTGTTTATTCTTTTTAAAGGTTTGAATATTGATGGCAGTGGTTTAAAAGAACAGAAAAGCGATGGAACCAGTTCAGAGCCTAGTTTTTCATCTCCAGAAAGAAGAAGCCCTTTGTCAAGGTAAAGTCATTAAAATGTTTTATTTCCGAATAGTTTCAACCTAGTGAGAAATGCTTGTAGTAAGTTAATGGAGCCCTTGGCAACAATATTTTGATCCAAGGGCTACGGTTCAGATGTTTGTTTCTCTAAAACAACAATTTAAAATTTTATACACCTTAGAAAATATTTGCACTAAAGCCAGGTATTGTTTTGCAGCTGTTGTTTTCTCATTTTAAGACTCAATTGACATCTCAGTGAACCACAAATTAGCGTGTACAGCTGCTCTCAGTAGGACTACTTAGAGACCAGACAATGGAAGTTGTCAGGAAAAGGGCAGACGTAAAACATAAAGTCTTGAAGAAATAAAGTGGTGTGTCGTCTTCTGGATGTAGTTGAAATGTAAATGAGCTTCAGCTCAATACCTATTTTTGTGTCCTTTAAAGAAGTATTTGATACTAGATTATTTGTTACTTTCTTCTTTTGTATTTTCAAATTGAGAACATTTAATTAATGTCCTTGCTTTTTCCCAAAGAGGTGCAATTTATCTTTTTTCAGTTCTTTGAGTAATGTTTTGTTATACTTTTTCCCCCTGCTAGCAGCATGAATCAAATTACTAGCAATCAAGGCAATAGCAAATGAACCACAGTAAGCAATTGTGGACTTTAGATTGGCTTTAGATTGTTACATAATAATTATTAATGCACTTTCATAGCTTGGCTCTGCTTGTGTTTCTCTTTCTTGGAAACTCCTATTTATGATGCCTGATATGTAACTTATGTGTTTATACACAGACGTATAGTATGATAATGCCTTTTACTGCTAAGCAGTTCTCGTGATGATATGTTTTATCTTTCAAGGTTCTTTTCTTTTCTAATTGCGAAGAACTGATTTTCTGTACAGGGTTTGGAATAAAACTAATTGGCCAGTATTATGTGTTACAGTAATGCATTTGCATGTTACATAGTATAAAGCATTCTGTATCTGATCTTTAGGAGGTAGGCTTGGGAAGTAACACTTTCAAGAGCTTATTTATTAAAAAGAATTAGTTAAAATGGCATTTTCCAGAGGGCATTGCTATTTGAAAGAACAATAATTTGAGGAAGCTATATCTAGCGTCCTAAAATTTGAAGGCATTCTCAGCTATTATTTCCTGTATAAGAGAAGTGGCATGAGCATAAATTACACAAACCCTTTTTTAAAAAATGAATGTTCTAGAGGGCAGTTGTTTGCATTATAATATAAACCGGCAGTTTCCAGCATTTCTGAAATGCAGTTCATACAATGCACTGAGTAGCACTGAGATTATTTCTAAATGTTTATATGCATGGCAGACAGATATTTGGGAAACATTTACTGCACCATATCATTTCTTGCCCTAGCCTTGGGAGAAAATACATTTCACGTTACAGTATGAACTGTTACTTATTTTTTAAAATGAATAGTGTGCATTTTATTTCCCTCAATAACAGGGAAATACAATGCCTTTTAAAATCAAATCAGTTAGTAACACTTGCTATTTTACACTTGACATCTATCTTAGAAAGATGTTTACAAGCACAATGTAAGAATAAAGTGTGAAAGAATGGGAAATGACTCAAGTGCTTATTTGCAATTGGGACACAGTGAAATTTCTTACAGGCTGATGTCTAAGGATTCCACTTATTGTCACTTCTTGCGCTTTATTGCTTTTACAAGTGGTCTCGAAACCCAGTACTTGAAAATAAACATAACAGTCTAGTACCACTGTGGTACTTTTATTTTTCCCCCCCTTCGCAATGTTTAGTCACTGAGCTGATGAGTGACCTCGAAAAATACCCTGATGGACCTAAATAAAAAAATGGCTTCCTCTGATGTCCTAGAGACAATAATTATGATGTGCTAGTTAAGCCCAAACTACAGCTGAGGGATTTTACTTTAAAGCAGAGGCTTGGGCACAAAAATGCATTTATAGCTCTTTGTCTGGCACCTCATTATGCGTGGGCCTGATTCATTAAGTAATTGGTTTGCAGTTGTTTACATGAGTATTAAGGCTTTCTATTCAGCAGTCTTTGAGAGATACATTGTGCAAATGTTGCATGTTATGAATGCAGAATGAGGGGCGGCCTAAGAGTCCTATTGGCTAAACACTGCACTCTGTTGAAAAGCAAGAGAAAGAGATTGGGTGCTGCTTTGCATAGCAATGACTTTCTTAATAAGCTTTACAGATTAATACACACAAGCTATAAAAGATGCAAAGAGATACTCTTAGCACATTTATCCATGCTCATTTCACTATTATGGCACTGGAGATGGGAAGAATTGAGTGCTTTCATATTCTTTTTTTTTCCAGTGCAACTTCAGTGCATGAGACTTAATAGAATCCAATGTTTATTGTATTATAAATCATGGGGGAAGTAGGCAGACCTGCAACAGTTTATTATTAAAGATTCCTTCAATGTAAATCTTTTTCCACCATTGTGTGGCCTACAGCAAAATCATTTTGTGGTTGAGTGGGGATGAAAGGCATAATGTACGAAGGAGTGAGTCTTAATAGGAAGCTGCTCTTCGATTGAAGGCCACTTGTTCCCTTTTGTTTGGAGATGCATGCCACAGCTTCCTCTGCTCTAGCAAATATTACCCTGTTGTATCTTAGCTTAAAATTGTTTTCTTGCAAGATTTCTGCAGCTTAATACAAAGATGTTTAAACTGAGCTCTGACTCACTAATGTGATGGTTATGATATATAGTCAAAGAAAACAGATTGTTTTTAAACAAATGAAATAATTCGGAGAAAAGGATATCTTTAGCTTTGTCCTAGTCTCTACACCAAGGGCTGCACTGCAATGTGTGTGGCATTTTATAGTTCTGTAGCCATACAATTGACCAGTGGAGGTCAGTAGCATTCTATTGTTGAAGGTTTGGGGTAGAGGCAATGTCTCTTTCTTAGCTTTTTACCTTGCAACTTTTGAGTGTCAAAGCTAAATTATATACAAATATTCTGATGTATTTCACTTGTAAATCAGTGTGCACTGTTGACTTCCAGAAGCAAGCCATTACAGCT
This sequence comes from Sceloporus undulatus, assembly GCF_019175285.1. NCBI lineage: Eukaryota > Metazoa > Chordata > Lepidosauria > Squamata > Phrynosomatidae > Sceloporus > Sceloporus undulatus. The sequence goes on from NC_056525.1 coordinate 139,133,558, forward strand.
GCGGTTTTGTATACACATAACAGGCAATAAATCTACTTATTTCTGAGTAAACATGTATAAGATTATGCTGTAAGTGCCCACCGCCCAACAAAAACCAAGTTTTAAAATGGTTTGCACATCTGAGTAAAGCATTGGTTGATTAGTGATAGCTGCTTGACTTCAAATTGTGATGTTTAAGGTATCTGTGTAATGAATATGCTTCTGATAATGCCTTCATTCATTCTTTGCACAGAACCATGATGACCATTGGGGGTCACTGTTTCTTTACTAAATTGCATTGGCTTTAATTTAAGGTCTGTTTTTAAACCAAAGTTACAATTATGTAATGATGCAGGTCATTCAGTATAATTTTTGTGGCATTTTATTTACTTTTTTATTGTTTTAACTGCTAGGTTGTTGAGGAAGCAGACAATATTTTCTGTAAAATATAATATTCCCCAAAGTTTAGCCACGTGCCTATTAAAAGTTAGTTATTTCATGGTATTTTATATGATCCTCAGCTATGGAAATAACAGGCATTTATTCCTGAGGATTTTTTTGAGCATGTTTTGTTTGGCTGGGTGACTAATTCAAACAACTGTAAAATCCAAACTTCCTCTACCTTTTAGGATTCACTCCACTCCTGTTCCATCTCCTTAGCCAAAAATGCCCTTGCCCTTCTAGCTCAAAGAGTTTTTCAATTTTAAATGTGAATATGTAATGTTTTTAACTTTTTGAAATTGTTTAATTGTTTTTTTAACTTTGTATTTTTAATGCTTTGTATTGTTTTAACTTGGACTGTTAAATTTTATTAGCCCCCTTGAGTCCCTACACCAGGAGGAAGGTGGGATATAAATACATAAAATAATATAAGAATAATAATAATAATAATAATAATAATAATGGTCTTCTACACTTCCCTTTGTCTCTCTGCTTCACTCCCTTAGGTTCCCATCCTCCCATCCATTCTCTGCTATCAGTGATGAAGCAGATTATATGTGTGTTCTGTAACCCCCATAATGTATACTATTATCCTAAGCTGAATGCTAAATATGCTTGAAAGCTTATGATATTCCATAATGTTTGCTTGATACTCTGTACAAACAAAATATAGTTGTCCCTCTGGATTCGTGGGGGTTGGGGCAGAGGACCTCATGAATCCAAAATATTTGTGAATAATGGGGGGGAGCACTAGTGCGCAAGCGGTTTGAGGCACTGGAAGGGCAAGGGAGCGTGTGCTGGCCGCTTCCTCCTTCAGTCCCAAGGTTTGAGAGAGGTCTCATCCACAGTGTTTTTAGTTTGTCATAAGAACACAGAACTGTGTTCCATTACAAAGACGATAGCAGTATAATAAATGAAGCACTTTAAATACTCTGAAATGCTATTATAGGCATGAGCAAAGAGCCTGCTTAACTGTTTGGGGGCAGAAAAATAGGAGAGGGATACTTTTACTGGATTTCTCCAGGAGAAAGAGTTTCTCAAAGGTAAGATTTATTATTCCCAATGGCTGTAGCAGAGGTTTTCTTTTTCCGTAAGGGTTTCTTTGTTTTCTTTTTGTCTCTGCAAGTAATAACAGAAGCAGCTGCATTGACACTGAAACATAGTCACCATTTTGCATACTCCAAAACACTTAGCATTGCTTTGTGACGTTTTGTGTGTGAAGGGGAGGTGGCCCTACCCTTGAGAAGAATTCTAGAGCAGTGCATACTTCAAGGACTTTTCTCCCAGCCTGGCTTACCTTTGGTGACAGTCTGGGAACAAGAGGGGTTCTCTTGATGGGATCATGGGTACATAGGGCAGGGGGGAAGGGTTCAGCTCCTCTTGAATGCACACTCTTTTAAATGTTGAATATACAAACAGACACATACATATACACACATCCTTTGTACATGGATCACATTTGGCCTTGAGTTCACATTGCTTCAATAATGTTTAGAGGGGTGTTCACAGGTTCATTCCTCACTTGCATATACTGTCATTATAGTGTCAATTATGAAAGAGTGAAAAGCTTTGGAGATTGTTTTATCTTCTTATACTTTGGTACATATACTTTGGCTGATTCCTTGTTTTTCAAGCTTGATATCTGCAAAACAGTGGCTATTTATTTATTTACTATCCCACCTGTATCGTGACATGCCATCCAAGACAGCTTATACCAAGGCTGAAACAAGAGAAAGCTAAAAAAGGATGATAAAAATTAAAAGACAATTGAACAAGTTACCATATTAAAACACCATTAATTTTAAAAAGCATAAAATCATTCTAGATTTTAGGAGAGCTAATTTTAGTAAACTTAGCGAAATACTGGAGGTGATCCCATGGTCAAGAATACTAAAAGAGGAGTGAGTTCAAAATGGATGGGAGGTTCTCAAAAGGGAGATACTGAAGGCTCAATTTCAAACAATTCCAATGAGGAAGAAAAATGGGAGGCATCTCAAGAAACCAGGATGGATGACTAAGGAACTTTCAACTGAGCTAAATTTTAAACAGAACATGTATAAGAAATGGAAAAGGGGGGAAATTTCCAAAGAGGAATTCAAACAAATAGCAAGCACATGTAGCCCTGTTTAAATATTTGAAGGGACATCATATTGAGGAGGGAGCTAACTTGTTTTCTGCTGCTCCAGAGACTAGGACCCGGAACAATGGATGCAAGCTCCAGGAAAAGAGATTCCACCTCAACATTAGGAGGAACCTCCTGACAGTAAGGGCTAGTGGATAGTGGAAGATGCTGCTTTAGTGAGTGGTGGAGTCTCCTTCCTTGAAAGTCTTTAAGCAGAGGCTGGATGGTCCTTGAGGATTCTTCCAACTCTATGATTCATTTAAAGACATTATAGCGATAACAGTTCAGCACACACCCCTTGAAAAGTGTGTGTTTCTTGAAGAGTCATCTCCTCCCTCAAAAAAAAAATCACTTAGAACTATCTAAATGGTGGGATGAGCTCCTGTCACTAGTCCCAGCTTCTGCCAACCTAGCAGTTCAAAAGCATGCAAATGCAAGTAGATAGATGGGTACCATTATTCAGTATGAAGGTAACAACGTTCAGTGCAGTCATGCTGGCCACATGACCACCAGAGCAGTCTCTGTACAACACTGGCTGTTTGGCTTAGAACGGAGATGAGTACCATCCCCTATAGTCGGTTATGACTAGACATTCATGTCGAAGGGACTACCTTTACCTTTACATTTTTACCAGAAGATGGTAAAGAGCTAGGAGTTGTCATGAATTTTAAGCTTTTAAGGAATTTTAAGGAAGCAAGTAAAACAAGAGGGGGGAGATTTTATTGTGGTTGTTGTTAACTGCCTTCAAGTCAACCTTGATTCATGGTGACCCCATGACACACCTTCAAGTGCCTCTGTCCTCAACTGCTCTGCTCAGGTCCTGCAGGCCCAATCCTTTGGCTTCTTTGATTGAGCCTATCCATCTAAAATCTGCTCTTCCTTTCTGTTGCCCTTCACATTTCCTAGCATTATTGACTTTTCTAATGATTCATTCTTTCTCATGATATATCTGAAGTACGACAGACACAATTTGGTCATCTTAGCTTTTAGTTAGAGTACAATCCTGATCTGTTCTAGCACTCACCTAGGAATTGATTCTCCTTCTGTCAGCCTTCTTCACTTTCTGTCTCTCACATCCATATGTGGTGATGGAGAATACGATTGCTTGGACTATCCTAACTTCAATAATAATAATAATAATAATAATAATAATAATAATAATAATAATAATAATAAT
>NC_056525.1:139137376-139141779 GCF_019175285.1 Sceloporus undulatus
AGCAGCATCCTCTGACTTCCTTGCCTTGAACCTGCGAATTCTATCACCGCGGGGGGGGGGGGGTGTTGCTGTTTATTTCTCCCATTCCAATGAATGTCACAAAAGAAGACAGATGCTGAAATGTTTTATGCTTTTGATAAACACTTGCTTTCAGTAATTTTTAAAAAACTTGATTAAAGTTTTACAGTGCGTTTCTGGGATCCACATTCTATCTGAAAGCAGTGTTTTATTTTTCAACTATAACAATATACATGCATATAAATACAGTGCCGCAAGTAGGTTTTGAATTCACTGTAATGAGAATTTTTAAAAAAATCATTGTAAGTCAGATCAGTACGTATGAGTGACAACTATATTATCCATGGATTTAGCTGTCCCTGTTTATTAACTTTCAAAAGGAAGCTATTGCACTTGAAGGAAATGTAAATGAACCTATGTCTTATTAGGTTCCTAAATAAAGACCGGATCCTAAAGATGACTTGGAGGATTACTTTCAATCAACAGTGTAAATGTAATACAAGACCTGACCTTTCAAATGCATTTTCACTTGAAGAAGGATCTCCAAGATCAATTTTATGTACTTTAAACTGTCCCTGACATATGCAGCTGCTTTGCAATTGCCTGCTAGGACTCTGGGGTACTAAGTTTTAACTCCAGAAATCCTTACAAAATGTTGATCAACATTTATGGACCACAAAGTGCCCCTCTACATGCCAATTTGTGCCCCCCCCCCCAAATGTTGTTGCTCCTCTCCTTATTGATCTGTGTTCTCAATATTTGGTTTTCCTCTTGATCCTCTTATTCTCTGGTGGTATGGTGGAATCCAGTAGCTGGAAGAACTGTCTTCAAATTGCACCATGGCATCTACTATGATCTTGAACACAGGAGGGGAAAGGATGAGCCCTTTGCTTCCTACTCTTCCAACAAGTTATATCAACAACTTACTTTTAAAAACTAATGAGCAACAGGAAAGGATCAGAAGGTAACTAGCCAAGCTCTGTGAGACACAGAGATCACAGAGAATCCTCATCACACAGCTGACATTCCCTAGGGGATTCCTTTCATTCATCCTCCTGAAAGGAGACTGCTGCAGCTGGAGGCCTTGTGTGGTGAGGGAACAGTTGGTGGCCCAGTCAACCTTGCTGGGGAATGCAGGGAAGGGACAATGCCCTTCCTTTCCAACTTGAAGGCAGCTGCCAGGTTGGAGAGCAAAGGGCAAAACAAAACAAAAATAAGAGATAAAACAGTATCTTGGTTAAAGAGGGAAAGAGGCAATGTGTATGAGCATTCCTAAATGACAATCCACACTAACTTATTTTCCTACCTTGACAAGGCCCTTCCTTGCTTGTGTAGACACCGTCAAACAGCCACTTTCACAACCAGAGCCTGGGAGAGTTACTTTTTAGAATCCCCAGAGGATTCTGGGAGTTGTAGTTGAAAAGAAGTAACCTTAGTTTGCTCTTTTCCCAGCTGTATATATTCCATTGGACATCTTTGGTGGTACAGCGTGCACTTTAAACCAGCAGAGTATGCAAAGTTTGGTGACCTCTGGTACAAATCTTGATTCAAACTAAGTACCATCTGGGTAAACATCTCCTGTTTCATCTTGTCTTAATCCACCCATGAATGAAACATAAAGCCTTGCTGGCTTAAACCAAAATAGGATCTCTCTTTGGCCTTTAGCGCTGGCTTACCTTTAGTGTTTTAAAAATATAGTTTCGGACTCGCTTTTTAACACTTTATTTTTTGCCTTGATTAAATAAAAATATGAATCTTGATTTACCAAGAGGAAAACAAGAAGTGGTGTCTCTAGTGAAGACATTGTTTCAAAATAAATGCTCCTCCCTCCAAAAGGATGCTAGGATTAATCGTGTGTAAAAACCCACTGGAAAAGAAATTACTCCCTTTGGCTGTAGGAGCATCTGCACTGATCTGTGAAAGCTTTTCCATTGTCTCAGCATGCCCCCAGCTGGCAGACGGGTTGAAGGAATCTGGGAGGAAACCAGCATTCTAGACCTTACATAAAATATCTTGCAATAGGCACACAAGTGATCACTCCAGCAGGAAAGATATACTGAAGCATGTTGACTATTCATTATCAATTCCTAATTAGGCTCCGCTGCTACGAAATAGTAGCTTCTTTTTTATACTGTGCTTGGAGACCAGGATTTGCAGAAGGGCTCTGCATGCTTCACTCCTAAGCACGTTTCCTTGAGAAGAGTCATAACCACCAAATGTTTATTGCTTAACCCAAGATTATCATAATGGCAAGAAATCAGAGCATGAAGTATGGGCAGGTGCAAGCATGACTGTGGCATAACTTGAGAGCTCTGCTTTCATCTAGGAAAACATACAAGCACACAAAATAAGCTGATTGAGTACCGGCATGGATGACTAAAATGTGGCATGAAACTAGGATTTCAGATCCCCAGATCTAGAAGAATGAAAGCCAACTCACTGCAATCAAGTACCATGAAAATAAAGGCCTAGGAAAAGAGGATGGACCATTAAAGATGGTTGTAGAGATAATTATGGCCCAATCTGCAGTGCAGAAATAAAAAAGTTTGACATCGCTTTAACTGCCATGGCTCTATGCTATGAAATGGTGGGATTTGTAGTTTGTTGTGGCAGAGCTCTCTAACAAAGAAGGCTAAATATCTTACAAAACTACAGATCCCAGGATTCCATAGCACTGAACCATGGACGTTAAAGCAATGGCAAACTGCATTATTTCTTCAGTGTAGATGAGACAAGCTTTTGTCACCAAGGAAATCACTGCAAGCAAAGCAAGGCAGGCTTCTGTAAAAAATCTCACTTAATCATACCCTCCAACATTTTACAGATGAAACTTAGCCTTGCCTCAAGCCAAGCAACATCAGAGTGTTGTCAAACTGGCAAAAGGTAAGACTGAAGAAGAACAGAAGAGCTGCAGCAGTTTGCTTTTGCCTGAGCCTAATGAGAAGGACAGGATTCTTGCTTTTTTGCTTCATCTCCTCGCCTTTCTGCTGAGTACAAACTACTTTTGCACATTGAACTGATTTTGCACAGGCTGGACAGAGAGTGAAAACAGAGGGCGGAGGGAGGAGGATAGAGAAACTGGGACATTTTAAAAGCAGCTTCAATGTAGGATGAGAGAGAGCTACAGTCCTTATGTGCGAGGAATGAATGGAGGAAGAATAAATGGGGTACATGCCCATGGTGTGTGCTGGCACGCTCCCACATGCCCGTACTTATTTCAAGCCAATGGGGCTTGAATATATGCGAAATTCCATTTTCGCAAGGGGGTCCAGAATGGATCCCCCAAGAAAAAGGAGGGACGACTGTAACTGGAACTGTCCCAGCCTAATTAAAAAAAAACTTTAATCAGGACCGTTTGAGGATATACTTAAGTAGTAATTAAATGAGGTACCTGTTAGCTTGGTGTTCATGGTGAAGTATTTGAATAGGGGAAACCTGTTGCATTGAGTAAAGGCAAGAACACAGAGTGGTGTCCTGAATTGTTATTTTATTGATTTTGCTATTTTATATAAGGGAGAGCACTTTACTCTGCCATTGCATATAAGGGGCCTTGAGCATCCATAGATTTTGGTAGCCACAGGGGTCCAGGAATCAAACCCAAGCGGGTACCCACTGTAGTGCTAATCGGTATCCCCAGAAACACACACATCTTGTTATTAAGATGCGAGTGGGCAAAGTAGAGCCCATGAGCCACTTAAGCACTCCTCGGGCCCCAGTGCACACCCCCCCCCCCATCTCTCTAGTTCTCTCCCCTTTTTATTGTTTTAAAAAACTGGATGAAAAATATCGTCACACACCAGATAACAGAACTGGTAGCTCATGAGAACAGGGAAAATAATTAGCTCATTATTATGACACACCAGGCCACTTGCATATGCCCTGAAAGGAATGGAAAAGGAATGAAGCTGGCAGGGACATATTGGGTAAGTGCTGGCCATCAAAATCCTCTGCTGTGGACCTCCAAACAGCAGCAAGTCATCCTGATAAAAGCAGAACAGGGTGAAAGGTCTGCAGGAAGAAGCGAATTACTGAGAAGTCCAGAAGTTGAACAAAACTGAAAACTATAGGACAGGGCCATTAAAAAGAAATGGTTATCAGGTGTCCATTCTCCTTTTCAATAAATTCATCAGTGAAGGTTCTTCCACTGGCATTCAGATTGTGTTGAATGTGATTGTTTTTAATGGAGGAAATCAATACAGAGCAGCAAATACATTTGCACAATCAGCATTTTAGCAATTGTTATCCAGCTCACCACTAGAAAATATTTGAATTATAGAGGATAAAAGTCCCTCAAACTGTGACCAAAGCTGATAAAAATGTTTAAAACATCAATGATCTGGGATCAATACAGTCAGCCCTTCTTATACACGGATTTTTTTATACAC
>NC_056525.1:139141804-139162915 GCF_019175285.1 Sceloporus undulatus
TTTTGGTTGTTGTAGTGTGATGTGTTTTGTTGATGTTGTTGTTTTGATGATCTGTTTTTCGTGATCGTGTGATAGTTGTGTCTGTGTGTTGTTGTGTGTGTGTTTGTTCGATCTGTGTTGTGTGTGTTAGTGGTTCTGATTGCGTGATTGTGATGCTGTTTTGTGTGATTGTTTTGTTTGTATTGTTGTGTTTTGTGGTTTGTGATTAGTTTTGTGTTGATATGTGGTGTGTTGATTTGTATGTTATTTGCTTGTCTGGGGTTTGTCGTGTGCGTTGATGTTGTCGTTGTGTTGCTGTTGGTTTGTGGTTTTGTGTTGTGTGGATTGTATTGAATAGTTGTGGTGTGGTTTTGTGATTTGTGTGGGTTTTTTTTGTGTTGTGCTTTGGTTGATCGTGTGTGTGTTGTGTTGATTGTGTTGTGTTTTTTGTATTGTGTGTTGTTGTAGGTTTGTGTTTGTTGTTTTGTGATTTGTTTGATTGTGGTGATTGTTTTTGGTGTTGTTGTGTGTTGTGTGTGTATGGATGTTGTCTGTTTGATGTGTGGTGTGCGTGTGTGCTTTTATGATTTTTGTGTGTATTGTGATGTGTTTTAGCTTAGTTTCTGTATGTCGTGCTGTACTGGTTTGCTGTGTTGCGTGCACTTGGTTTTGTTTCTTTTTTTGTGTGTGTGTGTGTGTTTTGTTGTGTATGTGATTGTCATGTTGTTGATGAGTGTTTTGTGTGTGTTGTGTTTGTTGTGTGGTGTTTGCTGCTCTTGTTGTGATTGTGGTTCGTGTTGTTGTACTTTGTTGTTTTTTTGGTTGGGTGTGTTTGTGTGTTGCTCTTGTGTTTGTTGATTCTTGTGTGTCTGAATTTGTGTGTGTGATGTTCGTGTGTGTGTTGTGTTTGTGTGTGATTGTGTTGTGTTGGTGTTTGTTTTGTAGTAGCTAGTGAGTTGTGATTTCGTGTGTTGTTTGTGTGCTGTTTTGTTTCTGTGATTGATGCTGATGGGTGCGTTTGTTGTTGTGTGTTCTGTGTGTTTCGTGCTTGTTGTTTGTTGGTTGGTTTGTGCTCGCTGTTTGGGTTTTTTTTGTTGGATGGTTGTGGTTGATTTTCGTGTGGTGTGTTTTTTGTTGTTCTTGATTGTGTTTTGTGTTTTGTGATTTGTGTTGTGTTGTTGCTAGTGATGCTGTTTGTGTGTGGTAGGTGTGTAATGATGTGTGTTGTTGATGTTGGTGTTTGATTTTTGTTTTGCTACGTGTGCTAGTTTTGTTTTTTGCTTGTGATGTTGGGTGTTTGCATTTGTTTATGTTTTGTTTTTCGTTGTGTTTGCTGTTTTGTGTGTTTGATTCGGCTGATGTTATTTTTGTGTCTGAGTGGTTGTTTTTAATTAGTGTTGGATGTTGTTGTGTGATGTGTGGTTTGTTGTGCCTTGATTTTTTGGTGATTGTTTTGTGTTTGTTTGTGTCTTTGTTGTGATTGTGTTGTGTTTTTCTGTTTTTGTGCTTTTTGTTTTGCTTGATGTAGTTGTGTATGTTGCTGTTTGTGGTGTTGGATGATTGTCGATGTGAATGTGTGTGTGTGTGTGTGTGTGTTTGTCGTATGTTCTGTTCGTGTCGTGTCCTGTTGATTTGATTGCTGTATGTGTTGTGTGTTGTTGTGATGGTGTTTTTGTGTTTTGTGGCTTATGTGTGTGCAGTTTTGGTTGTCTTGTTGTTTGTGTGATGTTGATGTGTGTGTGTCTGGTTGTGTATTTGTTCGTTTTGTTGATGTTTAGTGTTGTTGTGATTTTTTTGTGATGTTTTGTGTTGTGTTGTATGTGTGTTTGTGTTGTTGTCGCTTGTGGTGATGTGCTGAGTTGTTTGTGATTGTTTTGATTGTTTTGTGTTGGTGTTCGTGTTGATCGTTTGTTGGGGTGTTGTGTGTTTGTTGTCGTGTTGGTGTTGTTGGTGATAGTTACTTTTCGGTTTTGTCTTTCTGTTGTTATCGTTTTGATTGTGTGTGGTTTTGTATTTGTTGTGTGTCTTTGGTGTGTGTTGTGTGGTGATGTGGTTGTGGTTTGGTTTGTTTTCGTGGTTGTGTTTGCTTTGTTTTTTGATTGTAATGTGTCTGTGTGTGTTTTTATTTGTGTTTGTGTGTTTGTGGGTTTGTGATTGATTTTGTGATGTTGTGGTTGTCTTTTGTTGTGTTTTGTTTTGGTTTGTTGATGTTTTGTTGGGTTTTTTGTGTGTCTGTTTTTTTTGTGTTGTGTTTGGGTGTGTTTGTGTGTGTGTGTTTGATTGCCTTTGTGTATTGTTTGTTTTGTGTTTTGTCGATTGTGTCGTGATTGGTTTGTGTTGTTTTTTGTGTGTGTGTGGTGCTTTTGTGTTGTGTGATTAGTGTTGTTGTGTTGTGTGTGTTTTGCTCGTTTTCGATGTTTTCGTTTTGTGTGTGTCTTTGTTTTTGTGGGTGATTTTGATTGATGGTGTGGCTTGTGTTGTGTGTGTGTGTTGTTGTGTGTGATTGTTTGTGTTTTGTGTGGTGTGTGTGTTTGTGTGTTTTGTTGTGTTGTCGCTTGTGTGTGATGATGTTGTGTGGGTAGTGTGGTTTTCTGTCTCTGTTTGTGTGTTGTGGTTGTCTTTGGTGTGGATGTGTAGCTGGTTTTGTGGGTCTTGTGATGTTGTTGTTGATTTGTGGTGGTAGTGTGGTGTTCGTTTTTCTGTGTGTGGTTGTTTGTGTTTTTTGTGTGATGTGTGTAGTATTTTGCTTTTTGTTGTGATTTTTCGGTTGTGTGTGATTTGTTTGGTGATTTTGGTTGTGTGTGCACATTTGATTGTGTTGTATTGATTTGTGTTGTTTTTGTTGTGTGTTTGTTGATGTGTGTGTGTCTGTGATGTGTGGTAGTTGGTGTGTGTGTGGAGTTGTGTTGTGATTGATTGTTGATGTGTTTGTTGTTTTGTATTGTGGGTGTGTTGTGGTGATTTCTTTTGTAGGGTGTGTTGGGATGTGTGTTGTGTTTGTTGTTTGTTTGTGTGTGTTGTTTTGTGGTGTTGTTTTGATTGATTTCCGTTGCTTGTTTGTCTTATGTGTGATGGTGTGTGTCTTTGTTTTTTGTGTTTTTTTATGTTTAGTGTTTCTTTTTTAGTGTGTGTGTTCTGTTTTTGGTTGTGTCTCGTGATACTTTTGTTTGCTTGTGTTTTGTTGTGAGTTGTATGTTTGTTTGTTTTGTTTTTGTTTGTTTTGTGGTTTTGTCGGTGATTGGGTTTGTTGATTGCTGTGATTGATATTTTTTGTATTTGGTTGTTGATTGTTGTTGTGTGTTGATTTGTGTTGGTTGCTGTGTTTGTGATGTGTGTGTTGTTGTTGTGATGCTGTTGTTTGTTTGGTCTTGTTTATGTGTGGTTTGTGTTGTGATTGTTTGTGATTGTTGTGTTGTTCGGTGTTTTGTTTTCTTTGTTTGTTTGTGTTGTGTGTGTGTTGTGTGTTTATTTGTTTTAGTTTGTGTTGTTGTTTTTTGTTTTGTGGTGTCGTTGATAGATATGTGTGATTTAGTGGCTGAATTTGTTGTTGTGTCTTGTGTGTTCGATGTCGTTGGTTTGCTATGTGTGTGTTTGCCTGGGGTGTGTTGTTATGTGTTTTGGTGAGTTGCTTTGTTTAGTTGTGTTTTTTGTGGTTGGTGTTTTGTGTATGTGTGCTTTGGTTTTGTTCTCGTGTGTGATGTTAGTGTTGGTTTTGTTTGTGTGTGCTATCGTGTTTGCGTGGTGTGTTTTGTTGTTTGTTGTTTTGTTGTTGATTTGTGGTGTGGTGTTGGAAGTTTTTTGTTTGTGGTTTGTCGTTTTTTTGTGTTGTGTTGTTCTGTTTGTGTGTGTTTGTGTAGATAGTTTGTTGTGTGTGTGTTGTTTTTGATTGGAGTGTGATTGTAGTTGTGTTGTGTGTGGCGTTGGTGTGTGTGTTGTTTTGTGTATGTCCTTTTGTTGCTTTTGTGTGGTTGATTAGTGCTAGTTGTTAGTTGTTCTTGCTTGTTTTGTGTGTGTGTCTTGTGTATGTTTGTGTGTTGTGTGTGTTTGTGTGTTGTGTTTTTGTTGTTTGTGTGTGTTTTTGTGTGTGGTTTGTGTGTGTTGTTTTTGTGTTTGTGTTCTGTGGTGTTGTGATGCTTTTGTAGATGCTTTTTTTTGTTTTGTGTTTGTCTTTGATTGGTTTGTTCGTTGTTGTTGTTTGTTGTGGTTGTGTGGTGTGTTTTGTGTGTGTTTGTGGTTGTTTTGATTGTGTGTTGCTTGTGTGTTGTGACGTGTTTGTTGTTTGTTGAAAAAATTGGGTTGTGTGTGTGTGTGCTTTGTGGTGTTGTGCTGGCTTGTTAAGTTGTGTTTTGTTTCGTGTTTGTTGTGTTTTCGATTCTCTGTTTGTGATTGTGTGTGTGTCTTTGCTTTGATTGTGTGTTGTTGTTGTGGATGTTTCGTGGTGAATGTTTGTTTTTTGTGTTCTTTACTTGTGGTGTTGTGTCCGTGTGATGCTCTGTTTGTGTGTTGTAAGTGTTGTGTTAGCTGTTGTTGTGATGTTTTTGTGTTTGTTTTGTAGTTTGATGTGTTCTGATTGTGTGGTTAGATTGTTGATCTCATGTGTTGTTTGTGATGAGTGTTTTTGTTGGTTGTTGTGCTTTTTCTTGTGTGTGTTGTTTGTCTTGATTAGTGTTGAGATTTGTTGGTTGTTTGTGTTGTTTTTATTTTGTTTGTTGTCGATTGTTTGACTGTGATTCTGTGTTGTGTCTTGTGTATAGCTTGCTGCGTTTGATGTGTGTGATGTTTTCTGTGTGTTTGTTGTGATTTTGTTGTGTTGTTTGATGTGTCTTTTGTGTGTTGTGGTTCGTTTGTGTTTGGTTATTTGGGTTTGATGATTGATGTTTCTGTGTTGTGATGTGATTGTGTTTTGTTTTGATTGTTGTGATTGGTGTTTTTATGTGTTTTTGTCTTTGTTTTGTGATTCTTGTTGATGTTTTGTTTGTTGTTAGTTGTGTTTTGTTTTTTGTTTTGATTGTAGTGATTTGTGTGTGCTGTGTTGTGTCGTGTGTTTCTTGATGTGTGTCTGGGTTGTTTGATTTGTCGTTTTTTGTTGTTGTTGTGTTGTTGTAGTGTTGTTTGTTCTTGATTAGTTGATTGTTTGTGTTGTGTTTTTGTTTGTTTTTTTGTGTGTTTTCTTTTTTATGGTGGTCTTGCATTTGCTGTTGTTTGTGCTTGGTTGTGTTGTGTATGTGGTGTGTTCGTTGTGTGTTGTGCTCTGTGTTTGTGATTTGTTGTTTTTTGGTTGTTGTGTGTTGTCAGTTTGTGGTGTCTTGTTGTTGTGTTGATGTTCTGTGATTTTTTTTGTTTCTTTGTGTTGATTGTGTTTTGTGTGTGCTTTTGATGTTTGTTTGGGTTGATTGTGTTTGTTGATGATGTTGTTTGAGTTGTCTGTGTTTGTGTTGTGTTGTTTGTTGGGTGGCTGCTTTTTCTGTTGTGTTTTTTTTTGTGTGTGTTGTTTGTGTTGTTTGTGATTTTTGTTTGTGATGTTGTGTTGGCGGTTGTGTTGCGTGTAGTGTGTGTCGATTGTTGTTTTTGTATTGTGGTTTGTTGTGTTTGTTGCTGTGATGTTGGGGGGTGTTGTTTGATTTTTTTGTGTGTTTGTTGTGCTTGTGTGTGTTGTGTTCGTGATTGGCGTTTGTTTTTTGTTGTTTTTGGTTGTTTTGTTTGTATGATTTGATGGTTTGGTTGTTTATTGATGCTGTTGTCTGTTTTTTTTTGTGTTTTTTGTGTGTGGATGATTTACTGTTTTTCGTTTGTGTGTTGTGTTTGGTTGATTTGTGATTTTGTGTTTGTGTTGTTGTGATGTGGTGTTGTTTGTTTGTGTCGTTTTGTTGTGTTTAGTTGTCGATTTTTGTGATGTGTTTCTTTGATTGTGTGTATGTTGTTGATTTTTGTACGTGTTTGTGTCGTGATTGTGGTGTTGTCTTGATTTGTGTGTGTTTTTGTGAATGTTTGTCTGTGTGCTTGTCGATTTTTGTTGATGGTTGGTCTTTGTTTCTTATTTTTGTATGTTGTTGTGTTGTGTTGTTTTTGTTGGTTGGTTTTTGATTGTGTGTGTTTGCTGTTTGTGTTGTTGCTTGTGTTGTTTTTTGATGTTTTGTGTGTTGTCGTTTTTTGTGCTTTGTTTTTCTGTTGTATTGTGTTGTGTGTGTGTTGTTTGATGTTGTATGGACGCTGTTCGTTGTGTGTTTTGTGTTGTCGATTGTGTGTGTGGTTTTGTGTTGTTGTTGTTGTGTGTGTCTGTGTTGTGCTTGTGTGATTGTGATTTGGTGTGTTGTGTGTGACTCGTTTGTTGTGTGGTTGGATTTGTGGTTTTTGTTGTGTGGTTGTGTGTGTTTTGTGTTTGTGTGATTGTTGTGTGCTTGTGTGTTGTCTTGTGATTTTTTGTGTTGGTGTTGTGGTTGATGTTCTTTGTTGTGTTGTGTTGTTGTTGTTGTGTGTTGTTTGGTGTGTTGTGTTGTGGTTGTGTCTTGTTAGTTGTGATGTGTCTGTTGTTGTGTGTGTGCTGTTGTTTTGTGGTTTGATTGTTTGTGATGTGTTTGATTTTTTGTTGATTTGTGTGTCGTGTCTGTGTTGTGATTTGTGTGTGTTTGTTGTTGTTGTGATTTTGTGTGCTTGTGTGTTTTGGTGATTTTTTTGTTTTATTGATGTTTTTTTTTGTGTGTTGTGGATGTTTTGTTTTTTGTTGTGTTTGTGTGTTGTGATTGTTCCGGTTGTGTGTTGATTGCGTGTGTGGTGATTTTCTCGTTGTTGTGTTGGTGATTTTTGCGTGTGGTGATTGTTGATGATTGTTTTTTGTGTGTGTGTTTTGTGTGTCGTGTTGTGTGTTTGTTCGTGATTGTGGAATTGTTTGCTGTGTGTTGTGGTCTTTAGTTGTGTTGTTGTCTGTGTTCTTTGTGCATGTGTGTGTTGACTGTTTTTTGTGATTGTATGTTGTGATGTGTGTGTGGATGTTGGATTGTTGTGATTGATGTGTGTGATTGTGTTGTTGATTGATGTTGTTTTGTCTATGTGTGTGTTTTGGTTTTTTGTTTTGTTTGTTTATGTGTTGGAATTTCTGTGTTGTTTTGTGTTGTGATTGTGTTTTTGTTGCTTTGTTTTTGCTGATTGTGGTCGTGTTTGTGTTGTGTGATTTGGCTGTTGCTTTGTGTGGTTGGTTTGTGTTGTGTCTTGGTTCGTTTTTGAATGTGTTGTTTTTGATTTTGTTGGGATCTTGTGATGTTTGTGATGGTGTGAGTGTTTTTGTTGATGTTTTGTTGTTTGTTTGTTGTTTTTGTGTTTGTGTGATGATTTTGTTTGTGTTGTCGTGAGATTTTGTTTTGTGTTTGTGTGTTTTTGTGTGTTTTTTTGTGGCGATTTGCGGTTTGTTGTTTGATTTTGATTGTGATGTTGATTGTGATGTTTTTTGTGTGTGGTGATTGTGTGTGTTGTGTTGTGATGTGTTGTGATTTTTTGGTTGTTGGATGTTTGGTGTATCGTTTTTTGTGTGTTTGTTTTTTTCGGTTAGTTGTTTTTTGATGTTGTGTGTGTTGAGTGTGTGTGTTTTTGTGTGTTTTTGAATTTGTGTTTTTTTTTTGGTGTTTGTTGTGATGTGATTTTGTTTTTGTTGATTTGGTCTGTCGGGTTTGGTGTGTGGTTGTGTGAGTGTTTTTGTTTTGTTTTTGTGTGTGCTTTGTGTTTTTGATTTGTGTTTAGGTTGTGATTGTAGGGGGCTTGTTTTGTGGTTGTGTGTGATGTTTGCTTCTTTTGTGTTTTATTGTTTTTGTGGTGATGTTTGTTGTGTTTGTGTTGTTGTGTGTTTGTTTGTGTGATTTTGTGTGTTTGTGTTGTTTTTGTGTGTTGTGTTGTGTCTTGTGTGGGTTTTTGTGTGTTGTGTTGTTTGTGTGGTGCTTTTGTGTTTTGGTTATTGTTTTTGTTTGTTGTTGTTTGCTTCGTTTGTGTGTGTTGTGTTGTGATTTGTGTGTTTGTTGTTGTGTGTTGTTGTGATTTTTTTGTGTGTGTTGTGGTTTGTATTTGTGTTTGTGTGTTTGTTTTGTTGTTTTGTGTGTGATTTTGTGTGATTTCTTGTTGTTTTGTTAGATTGTTGGTGTTGTGTGTGTTTGTTGGTTGATTTGTTGATTGTGATTGTCGTTTGTTTTTGTGTGTGTTTGTGATTGTGTTGAGTGTTGTGTTGTTGTTTGTGTGTGTTTTGTGTTTTGTGTTGTGTTTTGTGTTTGGTGTTTGATGTGTTTTTTGTTGTGTTTGTGGTTGTGTGATTGAGTTTTGTTTTTTTTGTTTGTTGTGTGTGTTTGTTGTTATGTGTGATGTTGTGTGTGTGTGTGCTGTTGGGGGTTTTGTGTGTTTGATTGTATTTGTGTGTTTGTGGATGTGTTTTTTGTTGTTTTTGTGATAGGTTGTGTTGTTTGATTGTGTTGTTGTTTTGTTGTTTGTTGTAGTGTTGTTTGTGGGTGTTTTTGTTCGTGTGTTTGTTGTGTTTGTTTGTTTGTTCTGCGTGCTGATTGATTGTTGTCTTGATGTGTGTTTTCGTCGGTGTGTTGTGTTTTGTTTTGTGATTGTTTGTTGTTCTTGTTGATTGATTTTGTGTTTTTGTTTGTGTTTTGCTTGTGTGGTTGTGTTGTGTTTGGTTGTTTTGTGTTTTGATTTGTTGTGATTGATTTGGGGTGATGTTGGTTGGGCTGTGTGATTGTGCTGATTTTGTTTGTTGTGTGATGTGCTGTTTGTGTTGTGATGTGATGTGATGTGTGTTGTGTTGTGATGTTTTGTGATTTTTTTGTATGTTTTGTTTTTTGTTTGTTGTGTTGTCTCTTTTGTTTGGTTGTGTGATGTTGTTTTTTGTGTGTGTTGTGGTTTGTTTGTTGTCTTTTGTTTTGTTTGACTGTTTGATGTGTTGTTGTTGTTTGTGCTTGCTTGGTGTTTGTGTGTTTTCTTTTTTGTGTGTTGATGTGTGTGTGGTGTGTGTTTTGTGTTTTGTGTTTTTTGTGTGTGTTGTGTGTGTTGTGTTGTGTTGGTGTGATTTGTTTGATTGATTTTGCGTGTTTGGTGTGTGATGTGTGATTGTGTGTTTGTTGTTTTTGCTTTGTGATGTGTGTGTTGTTGTTGTGTTTTGTGTTTGTGTGATGTTGTTTGATTGTTTTTTGATTAGTTGTGTTGATGATTTTCGTGGTGTGTTGTGTGTTATTTTTGTTGTTGTGTGATTGTGTTTGTGTGTTGTGGTGGTGATGTGTGTGTTTTGTTGTTTGTGTTTTGTTTGTGTGTCTTTTTGGTGTGTGGTTTTGTTGTTGTTGTTGTTGTGCTTGTGATGTTGTTGTGAGTGTGGTGTTGTGTTGTGTTGTTTTGTTGTGATTTGTTGTTGATTGTAATCAGTTACATAGATTTGGGTTGCTGTTGCTTTCAAACCCATTTCTGATTCCTATGCTGATGATCCTGTTCTTGTTTGATATCATTGTGTTTGTTTCTTTATTCAAGTTCATTCTTACCCATGGTGACTCTAAGTGAACTATCTAGGTATATCTTGGCAAGGTCTGTTCAAAGGAGTTTGTGCCATTGCCTTCCTCTGAGCATGTAAATTGCCCAAAGCCACCCAGTGGGCTTATATGTCCCAAAACAGGGAATCTAGTCCAGTTTTCATTTTTCTGGATGTCAGTAAAATTTGAAATGTCATCAATATGGCTCAAGAATATAGCACCAGTCCCCATTCTCCAACTATTTAATATTGTTTACAGCATTTAACTGGGTTTTCAGTTACCTCCCTTCACTATCCCAATGGAATGGATTCACTGTTAGGTTCCCAAAATCCCATGAGATCTTTAGTGTGTAAGTCTTTAAGTCTTTTAGGTGGAGAGAATATTTTCTGCGCCTTGTTAGGAAAGCCATAATATGATAGCGGTGCAATTATTATTTTCAATAGCAATTAAGTTTTTCACCACAAATTTTACATTTTATTTCCACTGAAATCCCCAATCCTGAAGACAATCTGAGCAAAATTATTTTGTGTTTAATGATTACACATATTTTAGTATTGTTTTGTTTATTTTGTTTCATTAATCTATACCACCTTTCTCCCAGTACACAGGATCCAGTAGAGTTTCCTGTTATTGTTCTTCCCTATCATTACTGTTTAACTTTAAACTTAGTCCAATATCTTTGGCTTGGACTTGTCTATTCCAATTCAACCATTTCCTCGAAAGCTTGATGTAACAGCTATGCATTAATAATCTCTTTTGTCAACTGTATTCTAATATGGTTGATAAAGCAAAATGCTATCAGCAAAAGCAAGTCCCATATTTATGTGAACTTGGCAACCTGTTTTGTCAAGATTAAATTGGTTGCTGGCACAACTCTTTTTTGTTCGAGAGACGTTATTTCTCCTTTCCCCACTATTTTCCTCTATCTTTATTGTTGTTGATAAACCAAGGTAATGCACAAATCAGTCGCTAAAACTAAATTAAGTTTTAAAGCCATATATTTAAAATAAATGCAAAGATAATGATAATGCAAAGTTTTACTATTTTTTGACAGTAACAAAAATAATGCTTTCTGTTTAATTTCTAGGTTCAGCTAGATGTTATGTGTTAATATGTATGTCATGTATTAATACCTTGGGTAATCACATATTCTTCTGCCATATAAAACCTTTTGTTAATAGAATCATAGGAATCTTAGAGTTGGAAGAGACCACAAGGGCCATCCGTCCGAGCCCTGCCATCGGAAAATCTCATAGCAATCCCCAAGTGATAGCCATCCTGCCTCTGTTTTAAAGACTTCCAAAGAAGGAGACTCCACTACACTCCGAGGAAGGAGTGTGTTCAACTGTTGAAAAGCTCTTTAACCATCATCAGGAATAGTACCTCCTAATGTTTGCAGCTTGTAGGTTGCATCCATGGTTCTGTGTTCTGTTTCAAGGATCATTCTCATCTTTAATTTCTCTCTCATTTGCCTTGAAAACAGGAAGAAGATTTAGGTCGAGACTCTGAAGACTTATGGATGGGATATAAATACCTTTTGTACTGTAGTAAATACCTTACTATTGGGAGGAAAGGAGAGACATTTGAGATACATGAGAACAGAAACTGAATGGCCACTAACTAGCGCTACCTCTTTAAGCCTGTCCAATGCACTTAAATTTTGATTAATGACTACCTGCTGTGAAAGGGTTTTTAATCAAGCCAATACATGGGATTGGGAGATTTCTTTTTTTTACTTTAGCAGTAATATGTTTTGGCCATCCTGCCTATAGTGATAACACCTTCAGATTATTAAAATAGTGATTCAGGATTTCTTTTTGCAAATTCGTTAGTAAGAAAAGATTTCAGATCATACCAAAGTCGTTACTTAGAACAAGAACCAAATAGCCACTTGCTTCTTTGGAAAAACACGAAAGCCAGCAATTATTAAAACTAATCTCTAACATGAGTCAGGAAACCCACATTTTGTAAGGCAAAACAGAGTCAGCTATTAGGAATAGGCAACGCTCGAGGTTTTTTTAGACAAAATGGAAGTTTTTTCACTCACAGACAACAAAAACTGAGAAACATACTGTGCAAAGGTTTATCAATGACATTTTAAAAAAATTGATAGAGGTCTTGGGAATGTAGATTACACATAAGAAAAGCTACCAGGGGTCAATTTTTTAATCACTCACATTCAGAATATGATTACTCATTTTTAAATAATTGTAAGCAGATATGTTTTATAAAGCATCAGATATAACACGAGTCCCTAAAGTTTTGGTAAAAAAACAGCACCAACTATTGATAAACAGTACAGTCATGTAATGTAAGATAATGCATCTGCTGTTCTTTATTCTTATCAAAGCTACTCACTGAATTTGTAAATGTGATGTTGAGGGGGGGGAAATTAAAATATTGGGGAAGGAGGATTTAAATCTGCAGTCATGTCTATAATACTGCTAAATTTGTTTTGTTTTTATAGCCCAATCTCTCGTACAAGAGACCAAGGTGGCTTAAAAGATGTTGGGAGAGGGGGGTTATGTTGGTATTGCACAAGAAGCTAGTGAATAGCTTTCCTGCTCAAGATTTAAAAAAGTATTACAAAACCATAATAGCAAGGTAGGCATGATGAAGGTGGGGGGTGGTTGTCACCAATCAGAAGTCAGCCATGGTTTTTCAAAACATCTGACCTAATGCATTATACACTCTATAGGTCATAAGCCAGCACTCTGAATTGCAACCTGAAAAACAGACTGGCAGACAGTGATATTGCTCTAACTTCTGTTGTTCTCCATAATCAGTTCTGTCGGCATCCCGCTATGAGCAATCTTGGACCTGCTTCAGGTTTCTGAATTTCCCAAATGAGAGTCTCCCAAAGCATAATCCACTTGGAATGTAACCAAGGAATGGGCAAAGACCAGACATAGAATCAAGAAATTCATAGAATGGATGTCCAGGAAAAGAAATGCATCCGAAATTATTTATCTGTTGCAAAGGCACTCAGACAAACCCACTAAAACAAACCCAGACATCCAGACTCAGGGTTTGATGCTAGAGAGTACACTAAAATGCAAAACTTGAGTTTTTCATGTGAAGTACAAGTATATTCCATCCAGCACAGGAGAACTCCCTATTCATGATTTTCCCTTCCAAGAAGCAATTGTCTTGTCTGAACTAAGTTTGCAACTTGTTCACCATTATCCAGTCCATTTAACTACATTCACATCTAGTCCTAGACTACATAGCAGCCATTTGGAAAAAACTAAATGCAAAAGACAAAAAGGACTGGATAATTGAAACAGTACAGAGCTATAAACAAATGACCATCGGTTTTAAATTATGCTCAAAACAGATGAGTACCACTGGGAAAATCTACAGCTAATTCACCCAACACATAGTTCAGGTTAGAAGTCATCTTGTGTCTTGCAAAGAATAGAAGAATTTATCTTCCATTGTCATGTATGTTTTGTCTTGAACATTTCAGTTCATGTAATTCCTTTAAATTAAATTCCCAATTGGTAACAGCTTGGTTTAAATTTTGTGCAGGATGACTATGACACAAAAAGTTGCATTTTTTTCATATAATTCACCATATGGAAGCAATTATTTTTTTCTTACTACATTTCTCTTCTCATGAGTTTGATTTGACTGAAAATTTGGCCAAGGTTTGGGGAAGGAGGAATTTGGGAAAGAGTTAGTTTCGAATTTAAAATAATGTTTAATAGCTGCTCTTGATTTCATTAAATTGAACATTTAATAAATCAATTAAAAAATTCCCAAGAAATGCCATCTAAACATACATGTTTTTACTAGTGTTATTTAAGTAAGGACAATAAGATATGTACATGTAATATCCAAAAAAATTAAAAAAAAATATCTGAAATACAGGTTGAGATGTTTAGATTGAAATCTCAGAATCTACTCGCACATTTGAAAAAAATCGCAAGAGGTATATTATAACGTCTCATGGAAGGAAATGGAGAAGAAATCGCTTTGACTATTTTTGTGCATTTACGGTTAGTTTTGTTTTTTAATTTCTTCTTAATTTTTAACTTTTCAGTCCTTACTTTTTGTTTTTTACACTTGTCTAAATTTATTATTGTTGGCGACTAAACTGTATTAGAGAACACAGTTGTTCTAAATGTTTTTAAATGGTGAAAGAAAATGAATATTTTTCTTTAAACTACTCACTTTTAATTTTTTGCAAGAAGTCACGCCGGGTTGAGGTTTTCTTCTTCTCTTTTGTGGGCCCCTTTTTCTAGTTCTGCAAATAAGGAAAATGCTTGTTAATGAAATCCAAAGGAAGCAGAAGAAGTGCTTGCTTGCTTTTGAAGCAAGGGCTGAGAAAGGATGAACCTGTTGGAAATTTCCCCTTTTCCATCCAAAGTCTTGCAAGTGTCTATGTGGGTCTTCTTTGCGCATGGAAACTAGGGACAATACTCTCTTAAACCCCTTTTGAACCTGTTGAAGAAAAACATAATAATTTCGCCATATTTAGGTAAAGTAAGGTCCCGTGTACTATGCTGTCATTTGTACACTTACTCCATGAGAGAAAAGTTTGGAGATGACAAGAAATTTCTCTCTTGGTAAACTAAAGGGTGCAATCGGAAAATGGTCAAGAGGTACATTAACTGGCAAACTAAGGACATAACTCAAGGGGAAATCTATTCCTAAACCATGGTTTTCTTCCTTTTTCCCTACCTAAGTTGTAGGCTTTGAATAAAAAACAAAAGCAGCACCAATCCAAGCTGGCAAATATAATAACCCTAGGCTTTCAATGGAAAAATGTTAATCAATTCCCATTAATACAAGCCATTGCACCCCAATCCATTTCTGTATATGTGCCCACCCAATATGTTGCCTATTGTAACAGTGTTTGTGGGTTTTTGATAGCTATTTTATTTGCTTTATTCAACCATTTCAGAGAATGAAAGAACAACTGAAAGGAAAAGCAATCCCATTGCCCTTCATTTCAGAGCAGTTATCATTATAAATGTACCCCCAAATACGTATTTTCTATATTTAATACAGGAAGGTAGCATGAATTTGAGTGTTGGACTAGGAGACTCTGAAGACCAAGTTGGATCCTCATTCATGGAAAAACATTGGTGGCCTTGGGCAAGTATTCCTCTCTCTCATTTCTCAAAAAAGGATTTGTTGTTGTTGTTGTGTGCTTCAAGTCGTTTTTTCCGGCTTATGGCGACCCTAAGGGAGCCTTCTGTCATGGGGTTTTATGGCAAGGTTGGTTCGAGTGAGTTTTGCCATTGCCTTCCCCTAGAGGCTGAGAAGTGTGACTGCCCAGGTCACCAATTATGCTGATTTGAAAACCTTGGCCTTCAGAGTCATCAGTGTGGAAACCTCTGCACCATGTGACTCTTGAAGTCAAATGGGAAATTCTGAAAAATCTGGCAAGAAAACCCTAAGTCTAAGATAGGTCTGCCATAAATCAGAAATCAACATTGAAGGAATAGATGGAGTCTTGTGAGAACCTCCCTTTACTAAAAACAAACTCCTTGGTCCTTCTTCATCAGGCATAGAATCATAGAATTGTGAAGAGACCTCAAGGGCATCAGTCCAACACCCAAATCTGCCATGCAGGAAAACTCTCAGTTCAAAGCATCCCGACAGATGTCCTCCAGCCTCTGCTTAAAGACCTCCAAGGAGGGACACGGGTGTCCTATCGCAAAGGAGGACAAGGCTCCCCAAAATGCAGGTCATTCCAGAAAAGGGAGAGGACGTGACCAAATAAAAGCTAAAAAAAATCCACTTCATATAAATACAAAAACCCATGCTTCTTAGTGATGTTTAAAAGGAGGAGCTTTGGGTTCCTCCTTTTCTCAAGATCTGTTGTACATTATCTTCCAGGAGGAATTCCAAAACATCTCATTTTGAGCATCACTAGGAAGTATGAGTTTCTATTGCTGAGTGTTTCGTACTTTCTTCGGAGCGCCCCACCGCGTTGTATCTCGAATGGCCCCCCCCAAAATTTGTGGCCAGGTTGTCCCCTTTGTTGTTGAATAGGACATATCTGGCCACCCTGGCGTTGTCCATCCATAGCATCTGTGCCCAGGAAGCCAGCCTGAGAGCATCGGAGGCTGAAGTTAGTATAAGGCCCATACAACAGGCCAAAATAAAGCTGCTTCGGTCACTTTGGGTATGGTTCAATGAACACATGCATCAAAGAGGCCAAAGCTGCCCTCCAGTCCTTAGGACCGAAGCATAGCTTGGCATGTCTCTGGCCTCTTAGGACGCATGCATCAATTTAACAGCTATCTCCAAAGTGACCTGAAGCAGCTTTATTTGGCCTGTCTGTTCAGGCAAGGAGGTATAAGCCAGGGCAAGAAGATATAAAGGTTCTTCCAAAAGCAAGGAGTTTTCCATGCTGCTCCATTCTTGAGTGTTGGAGAGACCAGGGTTTGAGTCCCAACTGGGCCATGGCAATCCATGGGATGGTCTTGGGCCGATCACACTCTCTCAGCTCAGGGAAAGGCCATGACCACCCCCCTCTGAGCCGTCTTGCCCAAGAAACCTCATGCTAGGGTCACCATAAGTCAGAACGACTTGCCACCCACATGTATTATGATGTATTGGATGAAGAAATGTAGAGAAACCTGTGGCCCCTTTGAGACTGACTGAAAGGAAGAAGTTGGCAGCAGGAGCTTTCCTAGGCTTAAGCACCACTTCCTCAGATACATTTAGTCATGCAATGTCCAATTGTATGTAGAGAGGTTTTGTGGCCCCTTTGAGACTCATTGAAGGAAGAGTTGGGAGCATGGAGCCTTCCTTGACTTCAGTCCATTTCTCAGATGCTTTTGGTGGAGGGGAGGGATTCCTTTAGATCATTCTACATAACAATCAATATATTGATGCCCCTGTATTAATATATAATTAACTGTTGTGTGTGTGTGTGTGTGTGTGTGTGTGTGTGTGTTACTGTATATATATTATATAATATGCTTCTGGGTATGTGGTGAGGTGGCTTTTGTGTGGAAGGACCTCTGGGCTATGGGTCCCCAAAAGGCCCCTGAGGAGGAGACACTCCTCGCCTTCCCGCCTTTTGCAGCCTGGCCCTGAGGCAAGAAAGAGAAGAGCTGGGTTTGCACCCAGAATAAAAACTTAAAGCCCTGTTAACCCCACAGACCTAAGTTAAACCAGAACACTGAACTGGACACCTAGGAGGCATTTTCCTTCCTGGACCCTACAACAAAACACATTAAATACAGAAGAAAGGAGGTTATTCCCCGCCTCTGAGCATTTAATTCCTGGGCTCCAGGTGACTACTGCCCTAAGCTTTTCCTGAGGAGGAACCTGTGATGATATGTTGGTTTTGGGTTTCAGACCAAATTTAGACGGTTTTTAAAATGACTAGATTATAGTCTCTACGTCTCTGACAGAGAAGCTAAAATGCCTCACGAACACTACAGTTCCCAGGATTCCCCGCATTGCGCCCTGACAGTTTCGAAACTGATGTTTTTGTTTGTTTGTTTTTGTTTTGTTTTGTTTTGTTTTGCAGCAGGCATGAGCCTTAAAGACAAACGCCACAGTCAGTTTTTGTGCCACTTTGCTTGCTTGTGCTTCCCTCGTGGATTCTGGGATTGGTGTTTAGTGAGCTCCCTCATGCGCCCTCCCTCAACTGCAAATCCCAGGATGCATTGAGAAGCAGCACAAGCAGAACGATACCGCTATAACACTCGCGTGTGGTGTGTGTCTTCAAGTGCGAAAACATAAATCAGTTTATGGGATCCTAAGAATTGTAGTTTTGTGGGACGTTTTGCCCTTCTCTGTCGGAGGCTCTGGTGCCACAACAACCTAACAGTCCCAGAATCACATAGCATTGAGCCAGGGGCGGTTGAAGTGGCATCGAACTGGATTATTTCTGCAGTCGGATTGTCCAGAGATGTTTTGTTCCGGAGGCTTCTCTGGTTCTCCTTTTTAGGGAAGGAGAGGAAACTGTGCTCTTTTCTCTCTCTTTCCTTGTTCCTTTGAGAGATCCCTTGGGTCAGGCCTGTTGTTAAGCCCTTGCCTGGCCTTTAGGTTAAAGATCCAACGTCTTTTAAGCCCTAGAGAAACCAGTGGCCACTGGGCCAGTTCAAGCCCACCGGCTTTAAACCATGGAAGTCCGGGACTTTCCCATCTCTGGAGGACAATGCGTAGGAAAACTACGAATTTAAGCCTGTAGTCTTGCATATTTTATGTATTATATGTATATATTTGGAGAGCAACTGCCAAACCCTTGTTGTTGTTCTTTGTGCTCGGAGTCGTTTCTGACTTATGGCGACCCTATGAAGAGGTTTTCTTTGCCAAGGTTTCTTCAGAGGTGGTTTTGCCTTCCTCTGAGGCTGAGAGAGTGTGACTCGACCAAGCCACGAGACGGATTCGAACCAGGGTCCTAACCCGACGATCGCCTCGCTGCCGAAAGGTCGCCTTTCAGGGCCGACATATGTCGGAAACGACTTAAAAAACGAGAACAACAACAGACAACAACACAACACTACCAACAGACTTGAAGGTCCAAGTAAATGTAGGTTTAAGAGACGACTGCAGCTGCAAACTAGTAGTAGTAAAAGATGGAAAACACGAAAAGAAAGGAAGGGGTGTGTGTGTGTGAGAAAAATGCGCCTTTGACTTGAAAATATTTTTATTATTATTTGTTATTATTATATTATTATTATTCGAATAGTAAATAGTCATACAGTTAAAACAGTTTCTATCGAAGCTTCTATTAATAGCTAAACAGTTAGAAAATAAAAAATGTGTGTAGAAAAAGAGATGATCTAAAAAGTAAGCGGTTTTCAAGAGCCTCGAAGCCAAGGAGGAAAGGTTCGCCGTTGTAGTATTTCATATATTATATTATTATTATTCGGTATAAAAAAGTTAAAACCCTTTTCTTTTCCCCCAACAGATCTCTTTCTTTAAAAAAAGGACGGCGGCAGCGGCGGCGCAGCCTCGAAAGCGGAGAGAAGCGAATCCTGTTGAATTCAATGGGGCCGGCATTGAACTCCATGGGGCCGGCATTGAGCTCAATGGGACTTGCTTCTGAACCGAGGATCGCGGCCCTTAAAAACACAGTGAAATGGCGGGAGAAAGGCATCGGAGGAGGTGCGGAGGACAGGCGCAAAAAAGCACGTCGGAAACGATATATATAGATATATATATATCTTAACACCATAATTAATAATAATAAATAACCAATAAATTAACAATTACGCATAAATCAACATATACACAGAGAGCGCGTCAAACAGAGAGGGCTCTACTATCCGAAAAAGGGACACCAAAAAGGAAGGAGGAGAAAGAGAAGGAGAAACACAAACAAATAAACAAACAAACAAACAGATTGGCAGGTCGTCATCGTCTTAAGGCAGCTTCTACAACATATTAATTTTTTTTTTGACAACGTTTTTGTCTTTTAGCTTCAACAACAATCCGGTCCAAGAAGGCATTTTGGCGGCTAGGCTAAAAAAGAAAACTCATCTCTTTGAAGCGGTTCGGTTTCGTTGGCGGACCAGAAACGGAACCAAAGAAAGGAAAAGAAATCTAGGTAAAGAAGAAAGAAAGAAAGAAAGAAAGAAAGAAAGAAAGAAAGGAAAATGTACAGTATAGGTAAAGCCAGATCCCAGCGGTTCACAAGCCACCATAAAGCTAATCAAAGGGGTCCAAAGTTTTGGAGTTCGTAGCCTGCGAAAGGTAAAGGCATCCATCATCATCACCATCGCCATCATCATCATCATCATCGTTGATTAAGACTGGTTTCTTCTTTTTGGGAAGGAAAGTCGAAAGGGGATCTTTGAGCCAAGGCTGAGTGCAGAAGTCGGAAGCCGGCGCTGAAAGAAGGGCTTCTGCGAAAGAGTCCAGGCGGAGGAAAGGGGGCCAAGGACGGGGCCCCTGTGGGTTTTGGGGCCCCATCCGAAGGAGGCGATCGGGGTCTGGCTGCGAGTGCGGAGGAGCCCCCTTAGCAGGCGGGCCGGAGGGGCACCTGGAGGAGGATGACCTGCCTGTTCTCGGAGGGGTGGCACTTGTTGATGTGGCGGGTGAGGCCCGGGGAGCTGTAGAAGGTGGCCGGGCAGTACTTGCAGGGGAAGGCCTGGGCGGCGTGGAGGAGGCGGAGGTGCCGCTCTTGGCCGCTCTTGCTGGGGAAGGCCTCCCCGCAGACCGGGCACGGGTGGCACTCCGCCACGGGGCTCCTCCGGCCCGCAGGGGCCCCGTCCTCCGCCAAGGGATGATGATGCTGATGCTGGAGAGGCAGCTGCTTCTTGAGGGGCGCAGGGCGTCGGAAGCCCTTGACCTCCTCCTCTTCCTCCTCCTCCGCCTCGTCATCCTCCTCCTCCGCCTCTTCCTCGGGGCTCGGCGTGTCCCTTTCGAGGCTCCCTTTCGTAGGCTCCATGGGCGGCGGCGGAGGAGGCGGAGGCGGAGGCGGAGGCGGTGGCGATGCTTTGGCCGCTTTGGCTGCTGCTGCTGCTGCTGGTGATGGTGGTACCCGGGGCTTGTGCCAGCGGCGGTGGGAGGCCAAGTTGGCCGGGCAGCTGAAGAGCTTGTCGCACTCGGGGCAGCGGTACTCGACGCGGACGATGCGGGAGCACTTGTGCTGGGCCAGGGCCAGAGGGTCCGGGTAGCGCTCCTTGCAGAGCTGGCAGATGAACTCCCCCAGAGGAGGCGGGTGCGGGGCGGGATGAGGCTGGGGGTGCTGGCCCTCCGGGGGGCCCTCTTTGATCCGCAGCCCCAGCACCGGAGACGTGGTCACCTCGTCCTCGAAGTGCAGCCTCCGCGCCGCCTTCCCCTTCCGACCCTGCGGAGGGCGCTTGGAGGGACCCTGGCTCCGCAAAGGAGGAGGAGGAGGAGGAGGAGGAGGAAGGGGCCCAGGGGCCACTGCCCAGAGCTTGGCCTCCCCTCCGGGGCCCAGCAGCAGAGGAGGCGGCGGCGGAGGAGGAGGAGGCTCCGGAGGCAAGCAGGAGCCTGTGGCCACTTGGGATCCCAAATCCTCCCCGTCTTCCTCCTCCCGGGTCGCCTTCTGCGAATGGGGGGCCTCGGGGGTCCCGAAGTGGGGCAGGCCCTCGGGGGGCTCCGGGACGAAGCCGGGCCGAGGAAGCGGAGGAGGAGGAGGAGGGAGGACCAGGAGCCGGGGGGTCGCCTCTTGCTCGTCCGGGAAGCAGCAGCAGCGGGTCCGGTAAGAGATGGGCGTGGGTCTGCGGCTCCGCTTGACCAAGAAGCCCCGGGGCATCCTCGGGCGGCTCCGGCCTCGGACCCAGAAGCCTCCTCCTCCGCACCTCCTTCTTTGCTCCTTCTTCCTCTTCTCCCTCTTCTTCCTCCTCCTCCTCCGCCTTGGCCTTCCTCCCCCCCTAGAGCCGCCCAGCCTGGACGCCCGCCCTTTTTAAGCCGGGAAGGCGGCATTGTTCGGGCCTCCTGCTCCGCCCGGAGCCAATCAGAGCCTCCCGCCGAGGAAGAGGAGCAGCAGGAGGAGGAGGATGCGAGGGAGGATGCTGAGGGTGATGCTGCTGATGCTGGCGCGTGCGTGGGTGGGCTTCCCGGGGAGGGAGGGAGGGAGGCAGGCTTTGATGCAGGCCAGGCACCTGAAGGGCCTTTGCAGCCTCCTCCCCTCCATTCCTTTTCTTCTCCCTTCCCTTGTTCCTCTCCTCCTCCTCCTCCCCCC
>NC_056525.1:139163015-139174192 GCF_019175285.1 Sceloporus undulatus
ATTTCATCCCAGGATTTCATCCAAGTTCTAATCCTGCAAGGGACCTCAGGTGGATGAATACTGCAAGGGGAAAGGGCAGAGCATGCAAATGTTTATGTTCCTAGAATCCATCAACTAACACAGGGCCTAAGACGATGTAGCAAAATTATTCTGGTAGATTTTGGACACCTGTATGTGAGATCCACCAAAAAATATAATACACGCTGTTAGCCAAGCTGCATGTAGAATACCACTTGCCTTTCACTGTTGTCTTGTTGGAAATCTCGTGAGGCATGAAAGATTGAAAGACCTGATATTTTAGTCACCTCCCAATTTAATCCAAAATAGAATTGTTATATTAATTGAAATTTCTTCTCACAAATAAATAAATAAAGTTGGATGTAAAGTTTCTTGCTGGGGCAAAATTCCCATAGAAGTTAAAATGCGTGTTGATGAAACTAAGGAAATTAATTGGGAAGAGGTGTGAATATGCATATCTTAAATGATTCTTCTCTTGAGACATATTTCCATATATGGTCTCTGCCATCAGATGACTGCAGAAAGCCTTTTAAGAATACATATATTCAGGTACTTCACACACAAAGAAGGGAAGCCCCGTTCCTTGATCCCATTTCTTGCATATTTCCATCACACCATTTAGAAACCAAGGTTCAGAATATGATAGCTTCCTCTGTTCCTGGCAATTTTCCAGTCCACAAAGCTGATTTTCAGTGGTTCTCCTGAATACAGATCCATGAATACATCATGATGCAGTGGGTGAATTGTCATCTTAACTTTAATTAAAAAGGAACATTTTAATGTACATTTTGTTCATGAAATGCCACTTATTTGTCATCGAAGCAATAAATGGCCAAGTATTTTAAATTCCATGAATTTATTATGCAGTGGGTTAGGTCTTAATGATTCTGAAATAATTATCATCAGGAGTTTCTGTTCTAAAATAACAGTGGAGGAAAGTTAAGAAATACCTACTGTTCGCGTGTTGTATATTTGGTAGAGAAAAATCAGCATGTTACAGGTAAAGAAGAGAAAGAACGAAAGAGGGGTGCTAGTCGCCGACGTGTTGCTAGCAGCGGTGGCTCGCTGTGCTTAGCATCTGTTCAGAGATGATGTAGGGCTAAGAAGATGGCCACATGAGCCCGAAAACTCCCCAACAGGGCGGGCCTGGTGGGGGAGGACAGGGTAGGGGGGTGCCGTGGGGTGCGACAGGAAGAGGGTCAGTCAAGCAGCCCACGGTGGGGGAAAATGTGGCAAAAAAAAGAAGTAGACAGGAAGAAAAAAAAAAAAAAAAAATGTTGTAGGAAAATGGAAAAAATAAAAAAATAAAAAAAAAAAAAAAAAAAAAAAAAAAACCAAAAAAATTTGTTGGGCAATATTCAAAACTTGATTTTCATATTTATATCAGGGGGACACCATTTTTTTGCTATGTTCATTATATTGGATATGGACTACTCCTTGAGTCATACGACGGATTTTGTCAATTTTATAAGAGGCGCTCTTTGGATTCGGGGAAATCCACATCCCCAGCGTTATTTTTTATTAGCAAGGGTCACTGTCAACCATTCTTCAAAGTTGGGACTGGATTTAACGGAAATTGAACAGCAGTCACACTGAATTAGAAAATTTTGCTAGACAGTGAATCATGTGAACCCAGCAATGTACTTGATGTTAATGACACACATGACATTTATTCGCAAGTGGATGGATTTGATCGAACTCCTCCTATGGAGAGAAATGTTCCTGCTGCCATGTAAGTTGGAAGTGGGGCACTTGCTTCAAAGAAGGGGAAAGGGCTTCTTCTCACCCAACCCTGCTTACTCCAGCCTATAGGGAATGCAATATGACATCCTGCTTCTCCATCTGCTGTGTTAACAGTGGAAAATCTCCAAACATCCCCTTGAACTGATTCTGAAAGATGGACTTTCTGTTTTGCTTCTATCAGCCTTGAAGACCCTTGTATGAAAAGCCACCATCTTTTCTCAGTTTTGGAGCATGTCTTGTGGTTGTTTCAGTATAGCCCTTCAGCACAGAACCTTTAAGGTGTCACAACTCTGATCTGCTTATTGGACTTAGGGGGGGGCCCGAGAGATGTGCTGCTCTTGTTGCCGCCCATCTTTGCCCTAGGTCCAGGTGCTGCCCACACACTGAAGCACCAACTACACGCCATAAACTAAGCTGCCTAGAGTGGCTTCTTTTTTGTGGCCCATAAACAGGAAGGACCTGACAGGCTTTGCCACTACTCTGCACGCGATGTCTGGTTGCTGTAGCGTGGCAGTGTCATCATGGCAGCCCCCTTATGGATGGGGAAGCCGCCATGATGGCAGCGTCTGTACGGACTCGGGTTTGGGAATGTATGCGGTTTTCTGCTCATCCTGAACTCAGAATCGGCACCGGCACGCGCCTTCCTGCCATATGTACCAGGCCTTATTCGCCTCCTTGTCCATCTCACACCCCACATGGCCCTACAGTCCCTAAGTCTCTAGGGACATGGTTCCGCGTCCTCTCAGGACCATTGCTGTGACACTTTCTAGCAAGTGCAAGGCCCAATCGAGTGGGAAAGGAACAGCACTAAGCCACAAGTTCAAAACTCCTTGGCTCTTCTTTCTTCCAAGTCATATTGCCTCAATCATCTGTCCTTACATGAATTCCTGTTTCCTCCTATCCTCCTTTCCCAATCTGCCTCTTTCACGCTGCTTCTTTTAACCAGTTCCCCTATCTTCCATTGAACTCATCACCTGTCTTGCAATGAAGTTTAACAACAAGAATTTGATAAAGTCATTTTTCCAACTCTGCTTATAATCAGCACTTGAGTATGGCTGAAAACAACCAGGCAGTCTGTATCGGTGTATTATGACCTTGATGCACGCGCTCCTATATTTAGAACCAAATGGAAACTTATGACACTCTTAAAAAAGTAACCCCTATGTACAGCACATTAACAGAAATCCAAAAAATGGATGTGATTACACGGGATTGACTGTTGTTACAGCTGGGCACTTTAGGCCATAACTGTAGGAAACATATACTTTGATGCTGTCAGCACAGAAAGTGGTACCGTCACCGTGTTATTCCCAAATTAAGTACTGGACTTTCAGAGGAACCCTAATCCTAATCCTTTGAATCCCACTACCCAAACCAAGATTTCTTTCCAATCCTCTCCATTTTGTCTGGGATGTAACTTCCAACTTCTTTTTTTTAGGCATCCCATATCACCCAATTGTTGTCTGAGGCAAGTTCAAGAATTTCTCAGGTTTCTGGTACATAGGGACCAGAATTAATAAAGCTGCGTACCATCACAAGTTGGAACATGAGTCAACGTGCGAGCGGCAGCTAAAACAAGGCCAATGCGACTTTTAGGCTGCCATTCAAATAGAATATCGTGTCTCGATAAGGGATATAGTAATAGTGCCACTCTATTATGCTCTGCGTCAGCCCCACCTGGAATTACTGTGTCCAGTTCTGGGATACCACATCAAAAGATGTGGAGAAACTGGAGTGTGTCCAAAGGAGGGCAACTAAACCTGGTTGAAGGTCTGGAAAACCATTTGTCCTATGAGGCATGACTTAAGGAGCTGGGACTGTTTAGCCTGGAGAAGAGAAGTTAGAGGTGATATGATAGCCCCTGTTAAAGTATTTGACGGGAATGTCATACTGAGGAGGAGGAAGCAAGTTTGTTTTCTGCTGCTCCAGAGACTAGAAACACTGGAACAATGGATGCAAGCTGCAGGAAACGAGATCCACCTAACATTAGGAGGAACTTCCTCCCAGTAAGGTCTATTCGGCCAGTGGAAACACTATCCCTCGAGTGTAGTGTGCGTCTCCTTCCTTGGAGGTCTTCAAACAGAGGCTGGATGGCCATCTGTCGGGGATACTTTGATTTAGATTCCTGCATGGCAGGGGGTTGAACTGGATGGCCCTTGAAGTCTCTCCCAACTCTATGATTCTATGATTAGTATTTATTTATTTGAATTTCTAACCTGCTTTTCTGGAAAAAACTGGAATTAAGTCATTTCACAGAAGGATTACTTTTAAAAATGTGCGGATTTACAACTGAAAAGTTATTAAAACAACGTTTAAACTTATAATAATAAAACACAACTCTAATTAAAACTAATTTGAAAATCACTTTGAAAATAAGAAAGGTTTTGGTTTGTTTGTTTTTGTTATTGATTAAACTTCTACATTAGAGATTCTAGAGTATTTATGTTTCTATTTTAGATGTTTTTTGCTATGTTTCCTTGCTGCTGTTTTTTAACATGTTGGTTCTGCTTCACAACCCGAGGATTATTTTAATGAAGCACTTCGGCGATGTCAATATAAAGAAACACTTTGGACATTATTTCGTACTGCTCGATTTTATTATTTCAGATCACGTATTAAATTATCAGCATGTCATTGCCATGAGTTGAAAAACACATAAGGATAAAACCTTCAAATCCTTTGAATAAAATTCTCTGAAACCATAATATATTTGGTGGAAAAGCTTGGGGAATCAGTGTATCCCACCAATGTTTTGCAATATTGCTAGTGATATGTTTCCTAAAATTAAATGTTTGAGGGGACCTTGGATTGATTCAAAGGTTCGTAGGTTGGATGGAGGCTGATGAAGGGGGAGGGGCGCTTATTTTCAAATACACGATTAGTAGGATATAGATCTGTATTCGATCTATGCTACATGTTTCATTTCTCCCCTCCCTGCTGTTCTGTTCCACACGATGAGAATTGTAAATCTTACATCACTGAAGGAATATGATGTGATAAGAAGGACCCTGCTGCACTCATAGGCCCAATACCAGCAACCACAGTTAACATCTGGGGTATCTTTCAAGGTGGATTCGAACAACCAGGCTAAACACAACTTTTGTGACTCTTTAGTGCCTCCAGGATCACACCAGTGTTAGCTCCAACATGACCCTGTCCTCCACTCTTGATGGGATTGTAGTACCAATAACATTTTTGGGGGAGAAGGCCATGGTTTCCCCACTCTTGCTGTGGATTTTCTGTCACGGCCCGAAAGACAGTCTTGGTGAACCACAAAAACAAAAACATTTTAGGATGTTAGACCTATGACACCTCTCCTCTACACACAGCGAAGGGGAGGATTTGCTTGCTTTGTTTTCATTTTTTGAGAAGAAAGCAAACATAAACGTGATGGGTGTTTTCTTTTTGTTTTTTTGATTTTTTCTGATGATGCTGTGGTGCTTTGCTTTGACACTTGGTGTGATGAATTATAGGGGGCAGTTGAGATATTGGCTGGAATTGGCAATAAGGATCCTGTCTGGTTTAGTTCCAGGGTGTTGTTTGAACTTTTTTAAGCGCTCTAGGGGTCTAAAGTTGAGAAATTAATCTGGGGGAATGGGGGGTGGGCGGGTGGGATAATTAAAAGATAAATTATATATAAAAATATTATTATTATATACAAATTATATAAAATTTTAATTTAGATTGAAGTTCACATCTTCAAAGCAAAAAGAAGACATGCAAAGGGAATAGGGGAGTGATAGGGGAAAGGAGGTTTGTTTGAGGGTGAGGGGGCTGGGGGGGGGCGTAGGGGACATGAGTACGGGTGGGTAAAACGCAGGGACATGGGAACGACGGGGATGAGTAAATCGAAAAGAAGAATAGACGAAACTCCTGGCCACGTCCAAAAGCAGAAAGACTCACGGGCATAAGAAAACCACCAACCCACCAAAAATGGAG
Source organism: Sceloporus undulatus (assembly GCF_019175285.1). NCBI lineage: Eukaryota > Metazoa > Chordata > Lepidosauria > Squamata > Phrynosomatidae > Sceloporus > Sceloporus undulatus. The sequence continues at coordinate 139,168,716 of NC_056525.1, forward strand.
TCATAAATCGGATGTGTGGGGCTTCCATCTCTTTCTTACCCTCTACCTTTCTCAGCATTATTCATTTTTTCTAGTGATCCATGCCTTTTCATTATGTGGCCAAAGTACAATAGGTCTCCGCTTGAGCCCGATCATCTGTTTGCTTCCAAGGAGCTGGCAGCTTCTCTGGCCTGATCTCCTCTGTTCAAGAACCCTTTTATTTGTTTCTTGGCTGGCCAGGGCCAGACCGAAGTTTTTGTTTGGACGCCGGGAACAGAAAATGCAGGTTCAGACGGGAATAGGGTGATGGGCTGTGGATAGAGGTTTTTGTGCCTGCCACGAGCCAGGGGGAGGGTCTGCAGCGGGTACGTAGTGAATTGGGGGAAAGACAGGGCCTGAATACGCGGCTGGAATGGAGGGCTCAGGGTGGGGAGGGTTTGGCGGGGCGCGGCAGGAGTCCGTTGGGAATAGAGGGCGGGAGAGCGGCCCCGGCCCAGGCGATGGCGCGGGCCGCGGCGGAGGGATGGACGTGGTGTGGGGGGGTTTCGGGCGGCAAAGGCGACCAGTGCCTGGGCAATTTGTGGGGTGTGGAGCTAGATAGGGGAATTGGGTAAAACGAGTGCAAGGTCCGGGCAGTGGGAGGGGCAGTGAAAGTGGGGGCAGGGGCGGCGGTGGGCGGGTGGGGGAGGAGGCGTTGGGGTGGGGTGGGCGTTATGGGGGGCAGCAGCCCCAAACCGTCTGTTGGCACGGCAGCGGGGACCTCGGTGGGCCTGAGTGCACTGGGCGGGCCAAGTTGCCGGAAGTCTCAGGCGATATAGTGGTGACGTGTGGCCAGTTTCGCTCGATGGCGACTTGTCTGCAGAGCGAGGGTGGGTGAATGGTGCCGGCCCCGGCTCTGCGCACGGGGCTGATACTATCCCCCGTCCTTTTGCTGAGCGGTTGAGCGATCTCGGATTTCTTATGAGGTTGGCCGTCATAGAAGGTAAACAAGTAGGGTGATAGGATGGAGGCGTGCCCTCCTGAGGGATGCAGCCTTGCCCTGTGACCCCTGTTGGCCTATTGGGAACCACTGATGCCCTGATATTCTGTTATTCTGATGACCAGTGAAAGTGGGCCCGCAGCTATCCTTGATACAGATTTTTTATCAGTCGGATAGTCCAGAATTTGTACTGTGCCTATCGCATTTCTATGCTGGGCCATTGTCTTTGAATTTTTGCATTAATAGCTTCATGAGCTGACAATCAAATGCCTGCGTTTGGTGCTTGTAGTTATAACTTAAAACACATTGCTGATCTGTTTTTGGAATTTGATTTTGTGTTTTAGATTGTTTTTGTTTCGTTTTGTTCTGCACTCCATATTAGCCCATTTGCATTTGTTTTGCAGAGGTGGGGTCACTACTGCTCCTCCATTTCTTGAGTTCGTGTGGGACCTCTGGCGAACTTTCTAGCTCCATTTGTATTTTTGGAGTCTATGCTGCAGAATTTTGCGCATTATTTGCTTGTATTGTGAGATTAGTTCTCTTGTCCTTATCGTTGCTGCAAGTCTTTAGTAGTCCCTTCTCGTGGACTGGTTATATACTGAGTGATTTCCAAATCTGTTGGCCACTCCTTTGTTTGCCATATTTGTTGCATATTCAGTTAGCACTTACAGTTGCCTCTGTCGTGGGCATCTTTCTATAGCAGTTTCAATGGGGAATCATCTGTTCCCACCTATTTATTTTGTCCCCTTTCCTTTCTTTCAGATTCCATTCCACCTCTTCGAATTTGGAGTTCCTTCATATGGGCTCCTCATTCCAAATATCATTATTCCCTCCTTCTCTTGTGTTTAATTTTTCGCGTATTCTTCCAGCATCTTTTATTTCTTCTTGTTCTTGTATATTTCTTTTCTTTCACCATAGAGCCTCCCTTGCCTTCGGTTTGAGCTTGGCTTTAATTTCTTGGATCTTTGATAGAGGCCTTCCTTCTTCCCTTTGTGTTTGTTTTTTTTTAATTCTCTGCATTGTTCATTGTAGTATTTCTCCCTATCCCTGCATATCAGATGTTGTACATGTGTCATATTCTGGTTTTGTTCCTATTTCCCTTTGCTTTGTTTTAGGTAAGAGACTGCCCCACAAAAGAATAAGTCCTGATGATTGTCTGGAGAACTGGTTGCTCGATTCTGTTCTCCTTTGTGTTGATCTGTGATTTTTTTACACAAAAAGTGCGAATAGTGAGTGCCATAAACAGATTACCTTTTGAGTGTCCTCAGAGGGATGAGATGTTAAGCCATATCCCGTAGGTTTATGGGGACAAGGCACTGCATAAAAAAACACTTGTCAGACAGTGTCTGAAGACCATTAACTTTAAGATGTTCCTACTAGTTGGATCACAAATCACAAATGGCCACTTGGGAAACCCTACTCAGGTAGCCCTGGTGTGAGTACTGTATCTAGGCAATTTTTGCCAGTAGCTTTCCACTTGAAGCAACCGCACATATATTTCCAAGAAAAACTCAAAGTAAAGGAGCAGAATCCTATTGGCGCTGGGGGAGCAGGAAACTTGGCTGGTATTTCTCTCAGGGAGGTGAAGAGGCTGTAGGTGGCCAGTTCTATTGTGTGTGCCTGAAAAATAAGACAGTGCTGCAGGTACTGTTGAATCCAATTGGGGACTTGTCTGCATAACGACTTGTCAGAGCCCTCTTCTGCAGACATCCAACGTACCAGTGGTGAGCCACAACTGGATTTGGACTAGCAGGGAACTCAACTCAGTTGTGGAGAGCTCTACATATTTATGTATGGGGGGTAGCATGTGGATTTCTGACACATGTGAATGATGGGGGGCGTAGGAGTGAGGGAGCAAGCGTGAAACAAACACAAACACTTGGGGAGAAGAAGGAGGAGTCACCCCTCAGTTAACCTCTAACCGCTGAATTCTCACGCTGACATATAATCGAAGTAGAAAATCATAGTGGTAATAAGACGCTGCGTAACCCGACCAACTTCTGCCCACTAATAACTCCTCCCACCCCCAGCCTGCACATTGATGTTGCTACAGAGGCAGTCACTATGTACGAGGGATACCTGGATTTTCCACTCAATCTGAGTAAATCCCCATTTTTTTCTCCTCCAGAGTAAAGCCCTGAGATCCGGAAAGACCCAGATTTGGTCCCAAATCATCGATAGTCTCTGGGAACTTTTTTTACTTGGCTATAGGAACAAGTGAGATTGTTTTATTTGCCCTGTGTAGACATCATGCCCAGTAGAGGGGCAAAAACAAACAAACAAACCAAATCCTGTGCCTGGGTAAGGTTACAATGTTGGCACCACTTGTGAAGATCACTCCTCTGTTTTCAGACCAACAGGAAAATAAATTGTGAGCCTGTCTTGAGGACGTTTTGTGCATGTATAGAGCACACCTTTCACCTATCTGCTTTCCAATGCAATGTATTGAGTGATTCAAAATGTACTGACAACCATGATATGCCATTTAGCGAACAAGCCACTGTGAGCCTTCAGACTGTTCAGACCTTCTTGCACCTTTCCACCACTCCTTTGTGTATGAAGGAAAAGGAGCGAACCGTTTTCATAGTTAGTAAGAAACATAGGCGGGTATAAACTACCTTCGGACGTCCTCAGGACGTCCATTTAAAAAGGGGCGTCTCTTCTAGACGCCCCATTTCCCTATCACGGAATAGTCATGACAAATGGGCGCGTGTTCCACACAGCAGCCACATTTTTTAAGTCTTGGACGCATAGCGTCCCGACGGGTCACGGCGGTTCTGACACGCGGCGTGCGCATGGGCGCTCACGACGTCATAATGCGTCGCAGGAAGGAAGCTCCATTTTGGAGTCTTGTTTTTTGTCCGCCGAGGGCGTCGCGCGGTTTGTCTGCTGCTACTCCCTCGCGGAGCAAAGCTGGCGGCGGTCTGTAAAACGCCCTAGTTTTCCTTTTCTTTAGATCAGGGGTAGGCAACCTTTTTGGGCCGGGGGCCGGGTTGCGTCCCTCAAAACTGGGGGGGCCAAAGCCAAAAAAATAATTATTAAATAATGTTTAAAAAAATTAAATATATAAATAATAGGACAACTGTGGACAAAATTTCAAATGGACGAGGACTTTTTTTTAAAAAAATGGGAGGACACGCAAAAAAAATTGTGCTGATTTTTTCAAAAATGTTATATAATGCATGTTTCGAGGCTTCTATAGACAATTGCCCCCCAATAGGCCCGCGGGCAATCGTGCAGCAGGACCGGGCTGGGGCCAGTCCCAAGGCCTTGCTGGGCCGCATCCGGCCCATGTGCCGCAGGTTCCTTACCCCTGTTTCGATTTGGGAAAACTCTGGTTTGTGCAAAGCAAGCTTTGTTCACGCCTAAGGCCTGTTACAGGACTGCCAAATAACTAAAAGCTGCTTCGGTTCTCTTTGAGGTATGCCATTTAAATGATGCAATGCATCCTAAGCTGCACCACCTGCACTCCAGTGCTTAGGAATGGAGTGTGGGCTTTGGCGCGACCTCCCGACTATTAGGACCCATGCATCATTTAAGTAGCATACCTCAAGAGACCGAAGCAGCTTTATTTTGGCAGTTCTGAACAGGCCTATTATATCAAAAATATGACCTGCTAATTTTATGATGAGTTGTGAAATTGTCTTTGAATTGGACCCCCGGGGGGGGAAATACGTGTACACTGTCTCCACTCTTTTACATTAGTGCTATACTATTTAATTTCACCCACCGAACCAATCCTTTGGCGGCATTCTAGCCTTGCAGTCTTTGTACCTAACTTATACTCTCTGATGAACATTTTTGTAGCGCTTTGGCATTTAAAAAAAGGACTATCCTATGTTTGCTTCTAGAGCTAGGATTAAGGGCCATAGCCATTGTCTTATTAGTCCCAGTGCCTACATAAATAGCAGCAGGACTGAGTTTTTTTACTGTAGCCGTTCTTGGTGGATTCCACCACACTTGCTTGTTTTCTCCTGATCCCAGCATCTATTATCAGATAAAAATGCGGGGCTAGTTTTTTAGATGTTGGCAGCCATTCCAGCTTCTTCTGATTCAAAATTTGCAAGCTATTTTCAGAGGGGACAATCTTAAGAGCCCATCCGCCCCTTACCCAAGTGAAATTTGGAACATTTGGGAGCACAGCTTTTAAAACTCTGAATCACTATGAAACCATTCTGTGGAACTCAAAAACCTGGAAAAACTTAATTCATCAAGCACTTGATTTGAATAAATAAGTATCACTTTGTGTTTGGTTATATATTCTATTCAAAGAACTATAGCCTCTGTGAAACGGCAGGTTTACACCCGTGCTTTAATATTTTTTTTAGTGCTTTGACCAAAAATATATCACTTTTCTTATATTTTAGAATCCATAGGATTTTCTATTTAATTGATTAATTTTTTCTAAGATGTTGCAGAGCTGCTAAAAGAACTGATTCAGCATCTGTTCTCATTGATCATAAGGCAAAGCATTCCCACAGTGAGCGACATACTCTGGTTGTGAAGTCAGCTGGCAGCT
>NC_056525.1:139174217-139177754 GCF_019175285.1 Sceloporus undulatus
ATAATAATAATAATAATAATAATAATAATAATAATAATAATAATAATTTATAATATATGTTAGTTATCTATATTACCAACTTTATTTCATTTGCATTGTATCACGTTGTTAATAAGGAAAGAAATGGGACATCTGCTTCATATTTGAAAATAGAAATATTTTCCCTGTAATTGCATGAAGCTTCAAGTTGATTCCTTTCTGGCTCATTGATTTCAACAAATTTCAGTTTTATTCCCTAGCATTAGCCAGCGTTGGCTAACAAGTCCCATTAATTTCAGTTGATCTATATTTAGATTGGAATAAGATTGGCTTTAGCCCCATGTCAGAAAGGTTAGCAAAGGACACTTTGGCCTTTTCCAGGATTAAACTTTATTTTATAATAAAGCATGATTGTAAAGTACAAGAGCTGCTAGTCTGTAGATTGGCTTTCCCATAGTCAACCTGCTCATTCATTTGCCACACTACATTAGTTACATTGGCCTAAATACAACTGCTAGTTCCAGCAAGTGTAGACCCACTGAATCAGTTATGGAATGGTAAATCAGCATGTTCATTTAAAATGTGCTGTAGGAGAGTTAGATAGATACCCCGTGCTGCTAAAAAAACAAATAAATGTGTCCTAGAGCAAATGAAGCCTGAACTCTTCCTAGAAGTCAATATGATTGCACTGAGACTGTTGTACTTTGTACATACCATAAGACAACATAACTTAGAACAAATAAGAGGGGAAGTAACAAAAAAGAGGAAGACCACATTGGATGTGATAGATTCAAGGCAGACACAGCTGTGAGTTTCCAAGACCTGAGCAAGGCTGTTGATAAGAGGGTGTCCTGTTAGGATTGCGGCAGGTCAAAGCTGGCTTCATGGTTACTAAAAAGTCAATATTTATGTAAATCTCAGTAGCGAGTTTAATGTTGGAAATAGCAGTTGGATTTAGGCCATGCTTCATGTCTTATTTCAGGAAAATTTTGTATGTAAGCAATTAGCATCTTATGGCAAGAGAATCTGAACTCTGTGATTAACAAATTCTATGCACTTTCATTTTGAGACATATTCTGGTTGTCTTAAACATAAAAGCAAGATTACAATTGCTCCTAATTTTTTAGTACCAGAAACTAGCCATTATTGAGACTTCAGCATACATTATTTACATATTCTCTTCACAGTTTTGATACAGACTTACTCTCACTGCTTCTAAGAGGTGTAACGGGAAGAATTGCTGTTCTCTATCAAACTCCACATACAAAACTGTCAGGTTTTCCATTTCTTTTGGTAATCTAAAATACCTCCCCAAAATTAAGAACCTAAGATCCAACGCTGGGAGTCACTAGATTTTATTTGAGCAGATGGTTCTATGAAAACTATACAAAAAATAAACACTTTCCTTTCACCTATACAGATCAATGTGTAAGATCAACGAAATAAGTCATGTATCTGGATGGCATAAGGTTGAGAATACTGATATTAAGATCTTTGGAAGGTGATGTTCAAGGGAAAGAAAACTGGAATGTATTTTGAGAGCTGCAAGGGGATATATGAGGTTGGACTTCTCTTCCCTCAGAGGGAAGAGAACTGCTTTCCCTCATGGCCCAGGCCTGCTTTCTGATTCAGGAATTTCATAATAGTATAGCAATCCACTTTACTACAAGTCTTGCCTGCCAACACCCTTTTTAATGAAAGCCAAACTTATCAGGATCCTGCTTTAGAACCTCTACTGCTATATGATGTACATTTTCCTGCACTCCTCCAAGAGTCAAAGTGTACACCCATCCTGTTACTACAAATTCTACAATGACTCTTGGCAAGATAGAAAAGTTGTGTTGTACAGTTGAAGCAAGAACATGGCCTCTCTTAATAATGTGCTGTACAGTGTCCATCAGAGAAGTTTTAATTAGCTGTAAAAAGGTAAGATGAAAAACAGTGTTAAAGCTTTTTAAAAGAATGGAGATAGCATTTAAGGTGAGGTACATAAATTGCATGTGAACCAGTTCCCTTGGCCTACCTTGTTTCAGCCCTAGAATGAATTCCCAATTCCTATTCTTGTGGTACTAAAGGGGCAAAACAGAAAATATTGCCAGTGGAAATTCAGAACTGAAACTGCTTCTATATGTGGTATTAAGATGTGGTTCCCCCTTGCGATCTTTGCTTTCCTTCAGCCTTGCTGGTCCCAAACACTGTAGCTCTGACAATTTGAGTAACTGAGACAAAGAGTAAGGCTCTCAACTGGTGGAAAATGTTTGCTTACTTTGCCATAGAGCTGAAACACAAGGTGCTGGGTTTCATTTACTAACCAGGAATATTATCAAACTGAAATTAGAATGAAAGATTACAAGCTTTTCTCATGGCTTCTTAATCCTTTAAAATCAGCTGAAAGCAAAAGAAATGCTATGTTTTTACTGATGATTCAAGCTGGTACCACAATTCATCCCACATTTGAAACATTACCAACATTTTTTGGAAATGTTTAATGTATTCATAGCAAAAAGTTCTATACAAAATGAACATAGAAATTCAAAGGTGATATTAGGGGCTGCTCTCATCAACATCCTTGTCTGGATCTGTTTCTGCACTGTCATCTTGCTGCTTTTTCCACAGTTTAGCCATTGCAAGTAGTTTGAGGTTGGGCTGATTGGCAGCATCCTCAGGGAAGATGTAATCGTAGTATTCTTCCCAGCCGGCATCAGACTACAAAGAGAAGAGTGAACATACTGAGAACTAGCAGTAAAGTTTTCTCTGTTTTGTTAGACATTTTTTGTACTCATGTTTCTACACAATATGCAATTATTCACAGCTACCTATTGAAAACGTATAGGCTTTATCTGGTGCAACTGCAGGGAGTTTTTATATTAACTCTTTGTTAGGCCATGATTATTTGTCCTAAGTGGTATTTCATATTTATTGGATACCACTTCAAGAGCTTGTGGTATGAAACTGTAATAAAACAATCAATAAATAATTGCAACCACACATAACCAGCCCAGAATAGCACAATCCACAAAAAGCTTTACTACTAGATTTTGCTGGTTGCATAAACTAGTCTCGTGTGTATTGAGATAGCAAGTATGTTTGAATCAAAAGGAGTGAGGATTAGCAAGAAAACCATGTATTTTATAAGTCCTTGGTTACTTTTTTGACACTACTAATGTTTCCTGACTCAAAATATTGCATAAAGTAATCATAAAATACAAATCCAGGTGTCTAGCCTGCATTCTCACCCCATCTTCAGCTTGAAGTTTTCGCCTCTTCTTGACCTTCTCTGGCATCAGTTTCTCCACTCGCTCTTTGTTTGATTCTGTTCCAAACTCCTCTTCAAAGTTTCTCCAGGATTCCAGAAGCATAAGCCTCTCCTCTTTCTCCTCACAATTTCTCATTGTTTTATTGGCCTCTTCATATACTTGTCGGCATCGTGTTAAACTGTCATCTTTCCCTGCTGAGAGCTCAAACTGAGCAAAACTGATCCACACCTATAGCAAAAGAAAACAATTCATATTAAGATGTATGTAAAATAAATGAAGGGAAGGGTCAGAGCAAAAGGCG
>NC_056525.1:139177854-139181254 GCF_019175285.1 Sceloporus undulatus
AAAAACTGAATGAGAGTTCTGCCGGGGCTGTAAATCACATAGTATTGAAAGAAAGTCCCAGCTGGCCTTATCAGTCTCTGTGTAAAATTGTTAGAGGTCTCCCCACCAGCTAATAAATTTGATTCAGGGTTGTTTCTGCTGACATTTGTGCAAACCCTCTGAGAATGATTGTTACTGTAGTGTGCTTTCCACAAAGTGTATTCAGAACTGAAATGCTACTTTCTGCTTTTACAGGGGTTGAAGAATGAAGCTCTACATTACTGTTTAACAGCCTTTGGTCTATATACACACCACTGTCAAACTGAGTCCATGTACCAGCAAAAAATAAAAAATAAAAACCTAACTGGTATCTTTTTTAACTATCTAAGTAGTGCTATTAATTGATAGAGCTGTAGAGGAGAATTAGTAACCCTGCTCCCCATCCCTATCATATTCCCCTGCGACAAACATATTTGCTCTGAACACTGGAAGAATCTGTAAAGGTTAACCAATATATCTAAGACACAGTGAGGAACATGCAGTATTTGTGTAGATTAAAGCATAAGACAGAAGTCTCTGGCACAAACATCAAATCAGTCACACATTCAGTAGTTGGTCTGAAAATCCCCACCATTCCTACAAAGTACAGGAACAATCACATTGGCCACCCTTACAGGACTCTTGTATAATTCAAAGACATTGCCATGTTAGCCTGGAAAATCGGCATGCAAAGGGATCTTGTAGCACCTTTGAGGCTAATTCTTGTATGTATTACGAAGATAATGTATGCAAAGCAGTGGGGGCAATGAAAATTTGTTTGATAAAATAAGTTATTTTATCATTACCTAGTAGAGAGATCTTGTAGCACCTTTGAGACTAAGTGAAAGAAAGAAATTGGCAGCATGAGCTTTCATAGACTTCAGTCTGCTTCCTCAGATGCATATTTTATCTTATCGTTGTTGTTGTAGTAGTATGTTTTCTAGTTGTTTCCAACTTATGGCGAGTTGGTGGCCCCAAAGTGACCCTGTAGTGGGGTTTTCTTGATAAGATTTATTCAGAGGAGGTTTGCCATTGCCTTCCCTTGAGGCTGGGAGCATGTGTCTGTCCTAATCCTGTGATGTTTCTGTACAGACTGTTACCTCTTTGCTCCATATTTATTTCATGCTTCTTCTGTGCTTATTCCTTGCTTAGCATATTAAATGCATTGATCAGTGCCTACTGGCCAATGGCACCAGTTACAGATACAGGTAACATTAGGGAGGAAACAGTAATGATTGAATATCTACAGGGTTATACAGTATCTGCACTGCGGCTTTAAAATGGTTTAATAATCTACCTCCACAGGGACCTGTAACTGAGAATGCTCTATGTTCCCATATGAACAGATCCCAAGATACCTTGGGAGGAAACCAGAATGGACAAATATGTATGAAACAGATTTACATATGTAGTATACATATATATATAATTGTATTTGGGAAAAATCATTCTCACAAAATACAGCTGGAATGGGTTTAGGAATATGTTCCAAAATACACCATCAAGCACTGGAATGTAGACAGTGAACAATAATATATTGCACTATATATTAATGTTTACATTTATTTTCAAATAGGCTGGACCTGCAGCTCTGTCTGTTTACGCTCTGCGGTTGGGTCCAGGAGAAGACATCCTTTCCACCTTGGTAAAATTTGTGAAGGACAGGAAGCTAAAATCTCCTTTTGTCATGACTTGTGTGGGGAGTATCACCAAAGCAACATTGAGACTAGCAAATGACAAAGCCTCCAATACTAATAAGGTATCAGTACAGATTCATAAAGGTTTATTTAATGCAAAATTGATTCCCAGAAAGATTCTCAGTTGCAACTGACCTCTGCATTTAGACTTCCTAGACTGGCTTAATAGATTGTCACTCTTTCAGAACTAAAGTCTAGACAATGCTTTCCTCAAAACGGAAAATAGAAAAACTCTTGCTTAGTGGCCATTAAAAGAAATCTGAAGATGCTTTAAGATGAGGCTTTTGTTGAGCAATTGCCCTGCCTTATTCACAGAATTTTTCAGGAAGTGGGCAGATGAGAATATCTTCCATGGCTGTTTAATTCTTCCTATTAATGCTGTTCCTGTGCTTTTCTTGTAGATCGTTCACCTAGATGAGAGGCATGAAATTGTTTCCTTGGTTGGAACTCTGAATGAGGCTCCCCACCTACATATCTGCCTCTCTGACAAAGATGGCAAAACTGTTGGGGGACACATTATGAGTGACTTGGAAGTATTCACCACAGCTGAGATAGTGGTTGGAGAATGTCAGGGCCTGCGGTTCAGCCGGGAGATGGATGGCAGCACTGGTTTCCCGGAACTTGTGATTAGTTCTTGCTCTAAAACAGCTTAGCAGCGCCTGTCCTGTAAATTATGTGCCCCTTTTGCACCCAAAAGTGAATGAAATAAATGGGGCTGGAGCATGCCTTTCTTGCTCTTAAGCAGGAGCCTATTGATCCAGGCATATTTTCACTCAGCGAGTAAGACAATCCTTCAGAGGAAGGACAGAATAAAATAATTTCAAGCTAACTCTTGTCGTTAATTTGCCTTTTGCCAGCACTTGTTCACGCCAAACAAGCTGTGTTTAGCTTTCTCCAAGTAGGAGCTGAGCAGAGCCCCTGGGGGATTTGTGGCACTGATTGGCCATGAAGAAGGGGATTGGGGGTGAGGGTCGGTGGGGGGGCGAGGGGGAAGGAAGGGTTGAGGTTGGCAGGGAGCTAATGAATGCACTATGTTTGCTCATCTTTACAGAGTCACTTATTACCACTAATTGGGAGGGACAGTTCAAACAAGCACAGAGGAGCAGTTGTCACACAAGCGTGACATGGTTTTAAAGAAGCAGTTATGGAGGATTGCACTGCCTGGTCCTGGCCCCTGATCTCCTCCTGCATCCTGGCTTAGTGCCTAGCACACATCCGACTCAAAGCGGGGTCTTTGTCAGGAAGCCCATTACAAGTCAGCAGTCTTTAAAAAAAAAAAAAGGCAAGGCAAGACAAGTCATTTGAGGGAGCTATAGACAGGCGCACAGCTGTCTCAGACACTCAGAAAGTCAACAGCTGACGGAAGGGGTGGACTTCAGTTTTGGCTCCAAAAGGATATAAAGATGTGATTTGAATTAATTTGTTGTGCCTAGTTTAGAGTTGCTCATTATTTGAAGCCCCTTTCTTGAAGAGCACCTTGTGGTGCTAATATTAGAAAGTGAATTGCTGATTGTTCTTCATCGGTGTCATGGCACCCTTTGATTTCTGTTTTCAGAAAAATAGGATATGTTGAAATAAAAGATCTTCTGATGAGTTTTTGTCACATTTTCTAAAATAAAAGGTACTTTTAATGGGGGGGGGCTTATACTAAGGAAGGGTGGGCCATGCTTGTCTCCCTTTGGCCA
>NC_056525.1:139181354-139183495 GCF_019175285.1 Sceloporus undulatus
ACCATACCTCCAAAGTGACTCGAAGCAGCTTTATTTTGGCCTGTCTGTAACAGGCCTTAGTATTACAAAATCCGTGTATGCTCAAGTCCCACTAAATATAATGACATAGCAAAATGGTGTCCCCTGATAGAAAATGGAAAATCAAGGTTTGATATTTGAAAATTATACTTTTTTTTTGAACATTTTCAAAATGTGGATGCTTGAATCCATGTATAAAACATCCATGTATAAGAAAGGCCGACTGTATGTGGGGTTTTCGAGCTATGTGGCCATATTCTAGAACTCTCTGAAGATGCTAGCCACAGATGCTAGCAAAACGTCGGGAATAAACTCTTCTAGAACATGACCACGTAGCCCGAAAAACCCACAAAAAACCATGGATGCCGGCCATGAAAGCCTTTGACTTCACTTTGTAAGAATGATCAGAATAAATAAGAAACATGGTCTGCCTCTGATCAACTCCCTGATTATAGGAAGAAAATCTGAAGTACAAGCTATACTCTTAAGATTCATGAATAAACTCTTGTGTGTTCTACATATATACATCTTTAAAGGATCTTTGGACCTTGAGAGAAGTGCATCTAGAAAGACTGGCTCCAGGAACCCACATTGACACAATGTTATTTCAAAAGTGGAATGCTACTGAAAATGCAAGAATCAAAATATACACATGGAACACTGGAAAATAAAAAGCATTATAGTAGAGCTTCATAAAGTTTAGGGTTGCCATAAGTCAGCAACTACTTGAAGACACACAATAGGAACAGGAACTCATCTGTGATAATAGTTGTCTCTATAAGAATTCTTATGAATACTGCCATTTCTTGAAAATGAGAACCTAATGTAAGCACTGCACCATCTGTGTTATCCATGTGCTAAGATTCTTATAACCCAAGCTGTTGTTGTTAACTGACTTCCAGTCAACCTTGTATTCTGTGATATAGTTTTCCACTTCAGGATCTTATCTAGTTCCTTTTGATCAATGACTGAACCAAGGTATGGAAAAACTTTAAACATTTCGATTTCTCCATTGTATACCTTAAAGTTATGTAAATCATCTGTGGTCATTAATTTTGTCTTCTTAATGTTCAGCAATAAACCTCCCTTAGCACCTTTTCCCTCGAATTTCTTCAGTAATGTTTCCAGGTCTTTAGTGTTTTCTGGTAGTAATATGGTGCCCTTTGCAAATCTTAAACTGTTGATGTTCCTTCCTCCAATTGTCACACCTCTTTCCTCTGAATCAAACTCTGCTCTGCAAATGATATTTTCAGTATACAAGTTGAATAGATAGGGTGATAGAATCTGACCTCTATTCCAGTTGGAAACCATTCTGTTTTGCTGTATAGTGGGCCCTTCCCTTAAGTGGGAGATCTGTTATGGGGAAGTTTGCGTATGCTCGAGCCCCATTCAAAAGAATGGGGCTCGTGCCTGTGGAGCAGTGCACTCACCATGGGCACACATACATTATCCCTTCCAGGGCGTGACAAATCTTCTTCTGGCATGGCTTTCAGCGTCTGTGTATGATGCAGGCGCACTGTACTTTGTTCTAACAGTAGCCTCTAGTCCTGAGCATCAAGACAATCAAATGTTGTGGCACACCCATTTCTTTAAGAGCAATCCATAGCTTTTTATGATCTATACTGTCACAGGCTTTGCTGTAATCTATAAAGCACAAGCTGAGTTTCTTTTGGAATTCTTTGGAGTGCTCCATTATCCAATGTATGTTTGCAGTACATTGCAACTCTTCTGAACTTAGCCTACATATCTGGTATTTCTTGCTCCATATATAGCAAAAGTATTTTCTGTAGAATATTGAGTATCACTTTGCTTGCATGGGAAATTAATGCAGTCGTCCTAAGGTTACTGAAATATTTTGTCTCCTTTTGGGGTGATATGAAAGTATATATGCTCAGTCTATGGTCCATCATTTTATTTTCTCTATTATTTTCCATGTTGCTTCCTGGTGATTTATTCCTCCCAAACACTCTGAGTGCAGCTTTCACTTCACTTCACTCTCTAAAATTTGAGGTCCATCTCCATATGATTCATCTCTGAATGAGTCTTTCATCTTTTCATCTCTTTTATGTAGCTCTTCCCTGTATTGTTTCCAATGTCCATGAAGCTATTTATTTATACAGTAT
>NC_056525.1:139183520-139194525 GCF_019175285.1 Sceloporus undulatus
TTTGCTTTTTTTGGCGGGGGGAGGGGGGTGGTGTATTTTTTTTTTCCTTCCCTTTTCCTTTTTAGGTGTAAAAATTTCATTTTAGGTACCGTATATACTCGACTTAAGTCGAGAAATTTTTGCCCTAAACGGCATCCAAAATCGCGGGTCGACATTAACCGGGTAATGGGGTAATTTAACCAATCCTTCCCAGCTGGCTACCTCTGCAAGAGTAGCCCAGCTGGGGAGACGCTGGCAAGGTGCCCGATTCGCCCGCAGCCCCCGCTAGGCCTCAACGCCCAGTGAGGGAGACAATCGCGCACCTGCGCCTCTCCTCCCCAGGCTTTCCCCCAGAGAAGGGGGCTGGCTGAGGTAAACGTCGGGGAGGGTGATCGCCTTCCCCAAAGCCTCCCTTCGGCGAGGCCCCTTCCCGTGGGAAGGAGCCCAGCCGCGGGGACGCTGTGGAGGGCAATCGCCTTCCCCAAAACCTCCCCTTCGGCGAGGGCCCCTTCCCTTGGGAAGGAGCCCGGCCGGGGGACGCTGGGGGGCGATTGCCTTCCCAAGCCTCTCCTGGGTGAGGCCCCTTCCCTGGTAAGGAGCCCAGCAGGGAGCTGGGGGGGGGGGCGATCCTTCCCCAAAGCCTCTCCTAGGTTCAGGCCCTCTGGGAAGGAGCCTGGACTGTGGGCGCTGGGGAGGCGATCGCCTTCCCCAGAAGCCTCTCTTAGGCGAGGTTCTTTCCTCAGCGAAGGGACCTGGCTGAGGAGACGCTGAGGAGGGCACATGATTGCCCAAAAGCCTCTCCCTGCTGGGCTTCTTTTGCAGGAAAGCCAGTCCAGTGAGATGCTGAGGCGAGCACCACCCTCAACCTATCACGGGTCATATGAAAATCCATATTTTGGGCCCAAAGTTGACTCGACTTTTACGGTGAGTATATACGGTAGGTAATTTGGGAACGAAACTGCTTTAAGCTCCCTTCTGAAGGTGGATTGGGACCATCAATAGTACTGATGGAGGCAAGGACAGAATTTTGTTTCCTATTGGGAGACTTCCAGAGAAATAAAAGAAGTTTTTAAGAGAAATAACAATATAGGCTAAGGGAATTTTTCTTGATAGATGAAGATATGGAAAGGGACATGGGTGGATTTTTAGAATAAATTTCCCAAGTATATTGCCAAAAAAGCAACAACAAAAGTGACGATTGAAGGTAAAACTGCATGTGATAAAAGGGCATCCCATCAAGAATTTATACTTTTTTTTTACTTATAGACTTATAGAAACAATCTGTAATTCTATTTAGAGTAAACGTGAAAATGAACTTGCTCTCCATTTAAAAAGAACTTTTAATTCAATTTTGGATTAAAAGAAAATTTCCCTCTTGCCTGCCTATTACCTGGAATCCTGGAAACAAGTCAGGATAACATTAATTTTGAAAGACAGAAGGAAAGAACAGAGATGCAATTTCGGACTGATTTTAACTGGTTAATATGATTACAGAGCTTACTTGAACATGGCAGATAGAATTATTAAAGGGATACACCTATATTCATTATTATGATCAATGTGGGTTTTTTTGTCTAAAGACATTTGAGGATAACGTAAGATATGCGCTCGCCATGACTGAATATCTGGATAAACATAGTGAAAACAACCTGTGTTGTTTTTAGATTGAGGAAAAGGCTTTTGCAATTTAAAGTAGAATTTTCTATTTGTGATTCTAGGAACATAGATTTGCTTTATTGCTGGGATAAAAGCAACGTATCATTACCAGTTAATGAGGATTTTGATTAATGGAGACTTCACTAAAATTTGTGACATACACAAAGATACTAGTCAATGAGGTCCTCTTCTGTCATTACTATTTATTCTTCCTTTAAGTGTTTTATTGAGTGTAGTAAGAGGAAAAATTAAAGTTTGATACTGAAGAAGAATCATTAAACTGAGAGGTTTTGGCTCATGATGTCATTATGTCCTGGAAGATCCCTCAGAAACAATGAACCCTAATAAGCTACTCAATCAATTTGGATCACTCTGGGATTAAAATCCATGTACAAAAAGGCTGCGATGCTGGCTAAGAATTTGGAAAGAAGAAATACGAAATTGGAGGTGATATCAGTTTTAAAATGGAGGAAAAAGTGAGAGTGTAGGATTACTTTGACCAATAAAAATAAAAACTGTTTCAGAATAACATGAAACGATAGGAATAGAAATTAAACAAGACTCCGAGAGAGGAACAAATTGAAATTGCCATTGTAGGAAGAATTCAGTTATAAAGATGAATGTTTTCCTTTACATTTAACATGTCTATTTCCCCCCAGACGACATCTATTTTAGCTAATAATAACACCGTTTTTATAAAATCATAGATTGGAAGAGCAGTCTAGTCCAACCTACTGCATGCAGGACTACACATTCAAACACCCCCTGACACAGTATTCCAGTGAGTTAGACCAGATAAAGTGGCACTATGTAAAGAGGTTGCAAAAAAGATATATCCAAATTTATACGTCAGAGTAAAAAACAAAAACGAAGGATAAGGTTATGTTGTTACAAGCTTCAAAGCAAGGGGGAGGTCTTGGACGCCAGTTGAAATTATATATATATTTTTTTGCATCTAGTTTGGTTTGGATGAAAGAGAGATAATACTAATTATAGATGTTGATTTGGAAGGTCATGGTATGAGCTTTGGTTGGCATGCTTTTTTATTGGTATGGACAAGCTGAAAATGACACAGACTTTACATAACCACTTTTTAAGGTGTGCTATTTTAAAGATATGAATGAGAAGAAACAAAATTATCCCCATAACTCTGTTTTGCATTTCTATTCAAGAGACTTGTACTGAACACATAAATAAACTCATGGCGAGATGTTTTAAGAGATTTATTAAAAGGGATTACAATGATGTTAAATTCAAACCAAGAGGAGCTTGTTAAAGATGGATATGACTCCTTAGTGCCATTCCAAGTAATTAATGGAAAAATTAAAACTCCATAAAAGCTTTTGGTTTTTGAAAGAGAAAAAAGTGGATTTGAATTAAATTTATGTAATGTTGAACTTTGACTGGGAAATTTATAGGTTGCTTTAAAAAATAGAATTATGCAAGAGTAAGTCAAATAATATACAATCAGTCCCCAGCTTCTTTATCATGGATTCAACCATCTACAGCTTGAAAATATTCAAAAAAGATATACATTCTAAAAGCAAACTTTGATTTTGCTTTCATATAGAGGGACAACATTGTCATATGTTTACTGTATTTAATGGGATCTCAGCATCAACACGTTTTGCTATCCATGAGGGGTGTCCTGAAACACAAACACAGCGATACCAAGGCCGACTCAAAATTTTGGATGTAACACTGAGCTGGAGTACTGGGGAAATGTGAGTTTAAAGGTATATTGAGTTATGATCCTAGAGAAATTTTTATAAGAGATGTATAGATAGTATCTGACTCCAATGGATTGTTTAAGATGTATAAAAATAATAAAAATAATAATAATAATTGTAAGCTGCTCTGATAGCCATTAGGGCTGAAGGGTGGGTATAAATAGCATATAAATAAACCTGTTCCACTGGGAAAGAATGGATGATCAAAGTCTTCAAATGGCGAGATGGACAAACGGCAGCACTCATTTAAGAGAAATCTTAAACTATTTTTTGTCTTACATGAAAGAAAAAAAGAGAAGATGTGCAGGATTTGATGTTTAATGATATGCTGTCATACTTTATGGTCAGAAGTAGTAATGAGGGTTTTGGGAAAAAACAGAATTCACCATATCTATTATTTGTTCTGTATTCTTGGATTGGGGTGGGGTGAAAAATCAATTTTGTATCTTTTAAAAGTTATGTTTGTTTTCAATGGGTAGACTGGTCGGGGACTTTTGTATGTATCTTAGTGTATTGTTTGTGTTTTTAACATGTTCGCTGTATGTTATAAATCAATAAAAATATATAAAAAGAAGTATTACTTAATTAAAAAAGGAGTAAAATACCAGACAAATAATGCATTTCAATACGAAAATTAAATTATTTCAGGTGACTAATAAAGCATCCATCCAGCATGAAACCCCATAAAGCTGTGCAGCGTTTTTCTCTCTAAGGAGTTTGAATATTTTTGACTACTAGAAAAAAAAAAGTGTGTGTGGGGTTATTTAACAGAATAAAAGCAACATGGCATACTATTCTCTGTTTATTAATACAACAGGAACAATGTTTATTATAACACACTTTCCACTAGGGTAGATTTAAATTTAAAAGCTATGTAACTCCCTGGTGTCTACCCCCATGGTATCAAAAATCTCATTCCTCCTTGGATGGTGTCATCATCAAACAATGATTTTCCCAACTTAAATCTTCACATCTGGTAGTCAAGAAGGTTTTAGTTATTATGCCATTCTTTCTTACCCCTTTTGCTTATAATAGGTTTAGTTACTGGCAGGAATACTTTTTACTCATAACACACAGAACAATATTCCTCAAAATACTGCCCACAGAGGACAAGACCCAAAAGGGACAGAACTAGTGGAGCTCTCAAGCCTCATACAGACAGGCCAAAATAAAGCTGCTTCAGGCCACTTTAGAGGTATGCCGGTTAAATGATGCATGCGTCCTTAGGACTGGAGCCTGGCTTTGGTGCAGGTTCCAGACTCTTAGGACGCATGCATCATTTAAACAGCATACCTCCAAAGTGGCCCGAGGCAGCTTTATTTAGGCCTGTCTGTATGGACCCTCAATGCCCTCAATCCCTCCTTCTGAGTTCTAGAGACAGCTTTTCCTTTCACAAATCCGACTCTCCTTGCCTCCATGCTTCGTTTAAGAAAACTCTTTTCTTCCTGCCATCATGAAAGGCATGGGAGTAAAGCTAAACTCCCATGCAGCCAAAACAGCTGCCCTGCATAGAATGGAGGGATGATGCCTCCGGCCATTTGGCCACCAGCCACATCACGGTAGCAGTGGAGTATTGAGACAGATAAGTTTGATGCCTGACATACAGGAAAGAGATTGTGTAAAAAAAGATGCCTATAAAATTACTGCCTCAATGATAGTACAGTCGGCCCTTCTTATACACGGATTTTTTATACATGGATTCAAGCCTCCATGGTTTGAAAATGTTCAAAAGAAGTATAAATTTCAAATATCAAACCTTGATTTTCCATTTTTTATAAGGGACACCATTTTACTATGTCATTATATTTAATGGGACTTGAGCATCCACGGATTTTGTTATCCACGGCGGATCTTGGAACCAAACTCCAGCATATAACAAGGGCCACTGTGCAGTATTTGTTTCTCTTTGTGGAACTTGTCAAACCTTGACAAGGAGTAGGAATTTATGGAAGTTTTCATCTTCAGGCAACTATTTTCATACTTATTTCTGTCAAGTACTTTGCAACCAGGGTGAGGAAAATGTGGCCTGCACACACCTCCCCAGGGGCTCCAGAAAGTAATTTTCAATCACTTCCTGTTTGTAACAACAACAAAAAAGGCCTCTCTTGAACCTAAAACAGGCCAGGAACCCCCAAACTCTCCCAAGGTCCCTATAGGAACCAGGAGCTTCTTCTGTTTATAAAGGGGGGGGGGTATGGGGAAATGTCCTTTCAAATCCAATTGGCTAAGGGAGAGAAAGCCAGGGTGGCATAATACTTTGAGGATTGGACCACTAGGTACAGGGAGTCCAGGGTTCATATCCGGGCTTTGCCATGGAAAGCCACTGGGTGACTTTAGACAAGTCACACTCTCTCAGCCTCTGAGGATGGCTATGGCAAACCCCCTCTGAAGAAACTTGCCAAGAAAATCCTATTACAGGTTTGCGATGGGTAGCCATAAGTCAGAAATGACTTGAAGACAAACAACAACAAGTGAATACATATGTGCCTCCTAGGCTGCGAAAGTTGTTCACCTGTGCTATTTAAGATTCTGGAACATATTCCTGGGTACATTATCAATCTAAAGTGATCGTGCAAAGCCAAGCATCCATAATGTGAATACATGTGACTGCAACCACCGGCCCTAGTTCATCTTTCTCAATCTTGCCTATTAGGGTTGCTGGGGAACTAGTGTGGTGGTTTGAGCATTGGACTACAACTCTAGAGACCAGGGTTTGAATCCCCACTCAGTCATGGAAACCCACTGGGTTATCCTGAACATGTCACAATCTCTCAGCCTCATAGGAAGGCGAAAGCAATCACCCTCTGAACAAATATTGCCAAGAAAACCACATGATAGATTTGCCTTAGGGTTGCCATTGGCTTGAAGGCACACAGCAAGAACTAGGACTGCCAGCAGTAGGCAATTCCTGCCTTTAGGTCTTCTGCAGCCTTACTGTTCACAATCCCCACCTCACCCTAACATGTATATATAAATCTGTCAACTGAAGATAGAAGCTCATGCCTTTGACAAAGTGGACTGTACACACAGAAGCTAATGGCATCATACAGTAGCACAAGAGTTTTGGCTGTTTATGTTACACCATTACTTCTACACTTCATTATTATTTAATGCTATTATTATCACACTAGGAACCACTCTTAAATGCCCTTCTCATACTGTTATGCATCATCAACAACTTTTTTTTCACTGACAACTTTTTAATCAATCTGACCATAACATTTCCTGTTCCAGTTCTGAAACTGAAAGTGTTAGGAAACTCACTATTTGCTTTTTTTTAAAAAAAAAACAGCACTTTAACTTCGGTATTTATTATCCAAAGTTGTTGTTGCTTGTTTATATATTTATATCCCACCCTTCTCTCAGGACTGGGGCAGAGTGGCTCACCATATTAAAAAACAGTACAAATGAAAGAATTCATTTACTACAATAGTTAAAACAATTTGCATGTTAAAATATCGAATAGTTTAAAAGATAAAAATGTTTAAAACACATTAAAACAATGTAACAGCCCAGACTGTTCTTTCGCCTGCTGGTGAACGGACAAAGAAGGGGCCATTTTCATCTTCCAGTCCAGGGGCAGCCACAGAAAAGGCCCTCTCTCGTGTCCCCAACAACCATGTTTGCAATGGAGGTGGAGTGGAGAGAAAGGCCTCTCCTGAAGGTCTCAGAGCCTGGGCCAGTTCATACAGAGAGATACAGTCTGCCAAATAGCCTGGACCTGAGCCATATAGGGCTTTATAGGTCATAACCAGCACTTTGAATTGTGCCCGGAAACAAACCGGCAGTCAATGGAGCTGTTTCAAGAGGGACATTGTATGGTCTCTCCAACCAGTCCCTGTTAACAATCTGGCTGCAGCTCTTTGGACCAGCTGAAGTTTCCAAACACTCTTCAAAGGCAGTCCTTAGTAGAGCATGTTACAGTAGTCCAAATGTATAGATGTACAAAAGTAGTCCACTGTACAGATGGGGCAGTAGTTACACAGCACTTGTCAATATAGACAGTTATGGGGGTTCCTGTGTACTGTAAACCAACACTCACATAAGATATTCACACACACCTATTGTGCATGTTTGTGCGTTTGAACATACCTCATAGATTCACAAACCCATTCTGGAACTCTCAATCCAAGCCCCCCCTGTGATAGAAGGCCATCCATTCTCTGTTTAAAGACCTCCAAAGGAGGAGACTCCATGAAACTCCTGCTTGTAGGGGCCGCATCCACAGGGTCGCCATGGGTTGTTGGGGTCAATAACAACAACAACAACAACAACAACAGGAAAAGGGGGCCAGGGTGGGAAGGGAGCCCATGAAAGCCACACTGTAACACTCATTCAGACTTCACAGACGTAGAGAGATCTTGTAGCGCCTTTCAGACTGAAAGAAAGAAATGGTCAGCAGGAGCTTTCCTAGACTTCAGTCCATCATATGCTTTTGGTGGAGTCCAAATGCATATCTGAGGAAGTAGACTTAAGTCTAGGAAAGCTCATGCTGCCAACTTCTTCCTTTCAGTGAGTCTCAAAGTGGCCACAAGACCTCTCTCTCCATACATTTGGACATTACACGACACAAATGCATCTGAGGAAGTGGGCTTAAGCCTAGGAAGGCTCCTGCTGCCAACTTCTTCCTTTCAGTCAGTCTCAAAGGTGCTACCAGACCTCTCTACATACAATACTGGTGTGTATAGTACCTGTCCTGTTCTATGCAGTTAGACTATAATTTCAAGGGTCACCTAATCCTAATGCTGTTACCTACTTGGAGCCATCTGTTTGGGCCCTAAGTCTAGGGAAGCTCCTGCAGTCAACTTTTTCCTTTCAGTTAGGCTCAAAGGTGCTGCAAAATCTCTCTCTATGTACATTTGGACATTGCATGACACAAATGCATCTAAGGAAGTGGACTTTAGTCTAGGAAAGCTCCTGCTACCAGCTTCTTCGTTTCAGTCTGCCTCTAAGGGGCTAAAAGACCTCTCCCTCCAAACATTCGGACGTTACACAACACAAATGCATCTGAGGAAGTGGACTTAAGCTTAGGAAGGCTCCTGCTGCCAACTTCTTCCTTTCAGTGAGTGTTGAGAGAGGTCTTCTCTCTTGTAGCCCCTCTGAGACTGACTGAAAGAAAGAGGTTGCCAGCAGGAGCCTTCCTAGGCTTAAGCCCACTTCCTCAGGTGCATTTGTGTCGTGTAATGTCCAAATGTATGTAGAGAGAGGTCTTGTCTCTTATAACCCCTTTGAGACTCACTGAAAGGAAGAAGTTGGCAGCGAGAGCTTCCCTAGACTTAACTCTACTCTCTGAGTTGCTTTTAATGGAGGAGGAGGGGGGCCTCAGTCTCAAGCCAAAGGTAACCTAACACCTAAACCCCCCTAATTCCCGGACCAAGAGGGAAGTCTCGCGAGAGTTGCAAAGACAAGAACAACAATTCGAGGAGCGCGAAGAGCGCGAGGCCCGCTCCACAAGGCCTCACCCTGGCGGCGGCTCCCTACTCACCTTCTCTTCCGTGCAGGACACGATGATGGACGGGTACTTGCGGCTCAGCCACCGGAAAAACGCAGGGACCCCCATTGCCGGATCAACCGAGCTTTCGGGGAAGGGAAATATTAATTACACCGTCGGCAGCGGCGGCGGCGATGATGATAATGGCCGTGCTGATTATAACTTCCGGGTCACCAGGTCACGGCTGGGTGGCCTGGAAGGATATAAAGAAAGAAAAGACGGCGGTGCTTTGGCCGCGCATGGAACGCTGGCGCCGTGCTCCTCGTGTCACGTGGCCAGTGACGCAATGGCAGAGCTCCGCCCCCTCTGTCTCAGTTCAGCCCTCATTGTCGTGTCTTGGCTCAAGGCGATGGATTCTGGAGTGGAGTTTGTTGTGGGGCCCAGAGCAGAGACGCTCTGGCCCCACAACAAACTCCAACTCCCAGAATCCCATCGCCTTGAGCCAAAGACACTGAACAGTGAAAGCCTTAACCTTACCTGAGAGGAATCCTCTCTAGGAATCTGTAGGTCCTCCAGCGCAACTCTTTGGTCCCCGCCTGACAGACATTGACCATAGAGTTGCGCTGGAGGAGCTACAAAGCTTAGTGGAGAGTGTCCTCTCTAGGATCTCTAGGTCTTTCAATGCAACTGTTGGTTAAAGTTGACCTAGAGTTGCGTTGGAGGGACCTAGATATTCCTAGAGAGCAACTATTGATCCAATCCTGTGAATAATCATATCGCAAATATCAAAGCCACAAATATGGGGGATGAGTGTACATTATTTGTTATTTGTACACAGAGCAGATAGAAAGGACTACAACCTTACGGTAGCTGGCTAACACAGTGACATCTCCGGTGGTTGTTAGGCTAATAAGGTCCAACAAAACACACACAGCAGGAATAATAATCCAGTTTGAGACCGCTTTAACTGCCTTGGCTCAATGCTAGGGAATCCTGGGAACTGTAGTGTTTGTGAGATATTGAGCCTTCTCTGTCAGAGAGCTCTGGGGCCACAATAAACTACAGTTCCCAGGATTCCCTAGCACTGAGCCAAGGCAGTTAAAGCGGTCTCAAACTGGATTGTTTCTGCAGTGTGTTTTCAACTTCTGCCTCTGCAAGGAGAGTGAAAATACTATTCCTTTTCCTAAATACCATGCTGCACCGTGACATCGGTGATGCTTCACGTGGAGATTAAATAATACGCTTCAGATTGCATTGATAATAGAGGATACTGCAAGCTGTGAGGAATGCTAAGCGGTATGAAGCTAGAAGCCTTTTCAAAAATTACTCACAGATCATTGAGACTAATGCTAATTTTCCAAGAAGTGGTTCAAGACTTAAAAGATATGGCAAAACTAATTCATAGAATCATAGAGTTGGAAGAGACCGCAAGGGCCATCCAGTCCAACCCCATTCTGCCATGCAGGAAATCTAAATCAAAGCATACCTGACAGATGGCCATCCAGCCTCTGCTTAAAACCTCCAAGGAAGGAGACTCCACCACTCTCCATTGAGGGAGTTTGTCCCACTGTCGAACAGCCTTAATGTCAGGAAGTTCCTCCTAATGTTGAGGTGGAATCTCTTCCTGCAGCTTGCATCCATTGCTCTGGGTCCTCAAAGTCTCTGGAGCAGCAGAAAACAAGCTTGCTCCCTCCTCAATATGACATCCCTTCAAATATTTAAACAGAGCCCTTGAAGATCTCAGAAGCTGCAGCTGTTGCGAACAATAGCAACTAAATTATTTGCCATAACATTATGTAGAAATCATGTAATACTGGTCTTTTTTTTAAAAAAAGTGCATTGGCTTCCAGTACACTTCCAGTCTGAATTCAAGTGGTCAGTGATGATCCTTGGAATACCTGAAAGAGTGACTTTTCAAGGACTGAGATCCACTAGAGGATTCCACCAGCGAGGGAAATACATTGCATGAAGAAGAGCCTTCTCTGTTGTGGCACCCTGATGGTAGCATTCCCTCCTATTGGATACTCAATTGGCACTAGCTTGGCTTAATTTCACTCCAAAGTTGAATAGGGTCTTAAGGTTTTTGAGTTCTAATTACTTTTTAAAATCCAATTTATAACATATATGGTTTTAATGTAGCCTAAATTCTTGTATAGTTGAATGTTTTAGGCTGTAATTTTTTTTACCATTTTAACTGTGTGGTTTTTTT
>NC_056525.1:139194550-139219043 GCF_019175285.1 Sceloporus undulatus
GTTTTTTAAAATGTTGTCCACTGCCCTGAGCTCTTTGGATGAGTGTGTATTAAATATTTTAATAAAAGTGTAAGCTAATCTAGAACATTTGCAAAATATGATGAATTTGGGAGAATGCCAGCTGCTGCTGTATCACAGTTATGGTGCCCAATTTTTTCCCGATTTCATTAGTTAAAACAGTTTCATAGAATCTCAACATTAAACAAGCAGAAGAATCTCCATGATAGAATCACTTATTGTTATTGCCCGAGTCTAACTTCCTAAATCCATGGTTCTCAGAGCAGTTTTGGCTACCCAGATGATGGGAATCATAGGAACTACTATTTGAATTAAATTGTAACCTCCTCACTCAATAATATTCACAGGACACGGAGTGACTTGACCTGCTTCTTCTGAACATCAGAGGTCCCCCTTTCTCTGAAAAATAATTCCTGAAACTGAGTTGAGGTAAGCAAATGTTACAAGGTTTCTAGTTGCTTCCCTTTATAGGATATCATCGAACTACAGTAATTCATTTCACCAAGGACCATGCACACTGTATGAACCACCATCCTATTTTAGCCCTACTGTCTAATTTAATTTGCTCCCACACACTGCATCAAAGCTCTTACACTGAACAGAGTCCCATTGCAGCACTCTAAAACTCAGCCTGGATTTATCCAAATTTTGTAAATACATAAATCATGAACCTTGGAAGATAGTACAATGAAAATGTAAGTACAAGAATAGGATATTAAAGACATAAAATATTTATTGTGGCATAAGCTTTCCAGAATATAGCTGGAATTTTGTAGATGTGAAGTTGAATTTCTTTGGCACAACATTTGGAGAATGTTGTATATGGAAACTTAATAAATACAACACTCAAGGCAGAACTGAAAAACTACCAATGGATTTCAGTACTAGCAAGCATAACATACAAAACCGTAAGCATCTCTCAATATATTCCTTTTTGTAGGATACATCTTACTATTTCAATAGAAGGCTTGTATTCAAACTAGAGTAGGGCTAGAGGTATTTCTGCAAAATGTTCACTTAATGTTATGATTTACATCTGCCTTTAAGAACAACAAATCCTGATAATTTACAGGCAAAGTAAATGTATTCATGTAACCACCGTGAAACAATATTTAACTTAACAAGTCTTCTGACTGAGAGATTTCAATTATTTTGAAACAGCAGTATTTAATAACACGTACACATTTCATCATATATACCACCAATAAATCTCTTAAAAACAATTGATAATGTTCTCCCTCCCTGGTGAATTGCTAAGATCTATGTTTATTAGGAGACATGACAAAAAATGGCCCTGACATTTGCTGGTGAGGCATACATATAAAAAAAAACCTAATTTCTGATTGTTAACACATACATCCTATTTGCTTAGTATTTAAATACGACAATTACTAATTGTATGAGTTTTCAATTAGCAGCCACTGAAAGTGGAGCATGAGCCACTGTGACTGAGAAAAAGCAGGGTTTAACTCCTTGCTTCTAATGATGCAAATCTCCATAAAATGGAAAGTTGCACTTCCACTTCAAAAAAACTGGGGAGGGGGGGTCTAAATGGACTGCAGTGGGAGCACTAGGGCAAATAATCCTCACCTGGATCAGGGCCTCTAATTATTCCTCACCTCCACCCCCTTTTAAATTAATCTAGTGTAAAATATTCAATAACAGCATATCTGTTGGGCCTAAAGGGGGTCCAGTCAAGTATTATATGAAAACACGGTCCTTTTAGAACAAGAAAACCTGCATTCAGTGCAACACATCATACTGTTAGTTCTCACTCCAAATCACTATGGATTTCAACAACACACAGTGAAAGGGATTAAGTTTAGTTCTGAATATGTAAACTAATTTATTACCCATTTACAGAAGATACATTTGGAAACCCCGCAGGGAGGGAAAAAACACACCGAGTGATCTGGAGTAAGATATGGCTAAAAGGGAAAAGTACACAAAATAACACTAGGCCCTGTCATTGCCTCCTGATCTTCCTGTGCATGGAAATACTGCCAGAGGATCTTTAGTGTAGGCTTCAGTCATAGAAATCATCAAATCACTCGTATGTGAGCAATGCACTTGAGGACGCAGATGCTTCAATTTCAGAGTTGCTGTCATCAGAATCACACCCAGAAAGCTGGAAACAGGATACAGAGAAGAGAGACAAACATAATCATTTAGATAAAGCATAATATTTAGAATATCCCTAGTTTCTAATATACAATAAGAGGAACACAGAAAAGATTAAATAATATTAAAAAATGAAATACTTATTGATCGTAATCTAATTGTAGAAGAATTCCTCTTATCAGCCCCTGAGTGGCCCCAGCCCAGTGAGCCTTCCCATCCCAGCAGTTATGCACCCAGCCTCTTCTGCCTCACACTTTCTTTCTGAAATTCTTACTGAGATTTAGCAACTGAACATTCAGAGAATGAGACAGAGATAGCGAGGGTATATGCAGAAGCTAAGGGGCTTAACTACAAGGCCGGCTACAAACGGTGTCTTTCAAAGGAACTACATCCGGGAGACTTCTGAAAATCTCCCCTTTCCTCACCAAATCAATAGAACAATCACAAGGTTCTAAATTGGAGTAGAGATCTAAGGCACAACATGGTAAGAGCTCAGTAGTTTTCCTGGAGTTTCTCTAATGCAGCGCAAACTCTCTCTGAGCAGATCTCTCTAGCAGGACAGATAAAAACAGACTGGGGAAAAGTTGGGTGTTGGTATGGTGGCCAAATTCCCTTCAGTCAATAGTCGAGTGAGCTCACTCCCACTTATTACTCATGTCTCTCCAGGAAGTCACAGGAATCTTCCTTTTGTCAATACCATCATAGTTCTATGTACTCTCTCTACTTCCAGTATGTTCATGTACTCTGTGTGTAAGCTTGCTTTTTGTGTTAACTACCATTAGGTCTGCTTTGAATATGGTGGCCCTATGAATGACAGAGACTCCAAATCACCCTATCATCAACTGACCTGCCCAGGTCCTGAGACCAGGGCCATGGCTTCCTTCAGTGATGGCAAACCTATGGCACGCGTGCAGGGTGGCACTCAGGAGTCCTCTCTGTGGGCACATGTCCCATCGCCCCAGCACAGAGTTTGCAGAGTTTGTTACTAGAAAGCCAGAGGGGACTGGCACTTTGCAAAATAAGTGGGGTTTGGATTGCAGTTTGGGCACTCGCCTCCAAAAGGTTCACCACACTGGCTCCTTGATTGAGTCTTCATCTGTAATGAGGTCTTCCTCTTTTTACTGCCTTCTCCTAACAAAGTATTATTGGCTTTTCTAGTGAGTCATGTCTTCTCACTAGAATCCCATTTTTCCCAGCTCAAGCTTTATTGCATTTAGCGTGAACATGCTACTACAAGCCAACACCAAAGTCTGTGTTTCGCCAGTCCCTCAATACCATCCCCCTAATCTTGATGCTGCCTAAATATCTTCCAGTGACAAAGGATGAGGAAGAAAAGTAAAGGCTAACAGATGTTTAAAAAAAAAACCTTTGGAAAGAAGCTTCTTAGAATTTGTTAATTGAGGTAATTGCCTGTATTTAGCTATACAAGAATACTAAAGAACACAGAGGAAATTGGACTCTAGCTGTGTCAGCTTTTTCAGATGGTGAAAAAGCCTGTACAGAATGAAGAGCTGCCCAGAGATCTTTCCAAAACCAGAGTAATAGGCAACAAAAGGGCAATAAGGTTCAATGTTGTGCACACTGTATACAAACAACATCCCTAACTTCACATGTCCATACTCCTGGGGCCTCAGTTACTGATGATTTCCAAGCAAGGATGTCATGGTGAATACTTTTTGAAATCTCAACTTCCTGTGGCAACCAGTGGTGAAAAAGAAAAAATCCATGATCTGGAGAGGCTGGGTAAGAATTAGCATAACAAATATGTGTGTGGTTATTGTTATACTGTAATCTGGACTATTATGCGCAGTTTTGGTTGCTCATGTTTCCAATGATATTGCGAAGCTGGAAAAGATGCAGAGAGCAGGTCAAGCAGCTGACCAGCAAAGTTGGAATATTTCCATGATGAAAAGCAAAATATCTTGGCAGCTTAGAAAAAATAAAGGGAAGATGTAGAACTGTGTATGGTGTGCAGAAAGTAAAGGAATTTCTCCTGGTTTTTATCCTGAAACTTGCACAGCAGATTCAGGACAAACACAAAAAGAACTACTTTTGCATGTATACAAACTGAACATAAGAGGGATTGGTACAGATGTGTGATGACCAACTGGCTGTATTTAAAGATGCCCTTAAAAGTGTACTGTACTGATCTGACAGAAGACAGATCCATCTATTATTCTCGTGGCAAAAACAGGCTGTCCTTGCCCAGGAAAGACACTCTCTCTGTATTCCAGTTACTATGCTAAAGGGCAGTAGCTTTCTGGTTTGTTTGGGATTTCTCAGGAGCATCTGTCTCTCTGAGAAACAGTGTGGTGAAATGGTTTGAATGCTGGACTACAATTCTAGAGACCAGGGTTTGAATCCCTTGCACATCCTTGGGACCCCCCTGGTGACATTTGGCAAAGTAACACTCTCTCAGCCCTGAACAAATCTTACAAAAAAAAAAAACCCTTATTGGGCCACTGTAAGCAGAAAACTAGTTGAAGGACAGACGACGACAACCACACCAACAACAAACAACAAGAAACTATCTGTCTCTCTAACCATGTAAGCATTACGATGCTAAGTTATGTAGATCCTTTGGGTTGGTCCAACAAGTCTCTTATGTTCTTAAAGACCTTGCCAGAAAGGATTGTGGTAAGGAAATGGGGAAATGGCAATCCAAATTGCTTCAGTCATACAAATTATGGTGGACTACTTTGGATTATTGTAGAACAGTTGTCCGTGGTTTGCACCCATAAAAATGTTTAAGAAGGGTTAGCAAAACAGACATTCACCCATGCTCTGAGGACTACACTAACACATACTGAATACAGTATGAAGCAGAATGCTGGGAGGGAGGGAGGAAAGGCGGAAGAGGAAGTGACGAGCAGCAAGTCAGCTTGAAAGCATCTTCAGCTTAGAAACCATTATCTTTTGTTGTTCGACTGTAAGCTCCGAAAAAACATTGATAATAATAATAATAATAATAATAATAATAATAATAATAATAATAATTTTTATTTCTTTCCCACCTCTCCTCAAGGCTTGGGGCAGGGTACAACATGCTAAAATATAAACTATATATAATGTTCAACTTGTATGCAGAAAACAAGTTTTATATGTATTATAAAATCATAGAATCAATGGCCATATTTTAATGATTTTGTATTATTGTATTTTAACTGTTGGTTTCACACACACACACGATATCAACAGTTAAAATACAATAACATAAAATCAGTCTCTGACAAATGGCAAATGTGTAAGGTATAATGCTAGGAAATAGTGAACTTAGTGTAAGAATCAGCCACTTCTACCCATGGAGGATTGTATGGTGTCATTATTTAAGTAATTATTCATTTGCTTGTTTATAAATATTTATAAGCCACATTTTCAACAGTAGCAGTACATTAAAAATTAGATGAGTCATTTAAGCCATAGGAAACAAATGGTTACCAAAAATCTTTTTGAATACTACAACTAAAGGGCCCAATGTTACATCTCTTGGGAGGAAGTTCAATAAAATAAAAGCCACTACTAAGAGGACCTTGTCTTTAGTATTCACCAGTCTAACTGAACTTAAAAGTGATCCAATAAGCAAGACTGCTGACATTAGTCTTAAAGTATGGGCAGCTTCATATTTGTATGGATTATCCTTAACATCAACTGGTTACAAACCATTTAGGGCTTTAATAGTGCGTAAAAGAATGAGACTCCAATATAGGGAAGGGAGTATATACAATTGGGCCCTTCCCTTACCACGGGCGTGCACCCCATTACTTCTTCTGGGGCACGTGAGGGCTTTTTCTGGCGCAGCTTTCAGCGTATACTGAAAGCTGTGTAAGGTGCGCCCATGTATAACATGGGCACACTGTATTCTTGTTGTGTGCCTTCAAGTCATTTCTGATTTACAGTGGCCCTGTCTCAAGGTTTTTTTGGCAAGATTTGTTCATAGGGGAGTTGCCTTAGCCTTCCTCTGAGGCTGAGAAAGTGACTTGCCTAAAGTCATTCAGGGGGTTTCTATGACCAAGAGGGATTCAAACCTTAGCCTCCAGAGTTGTAGTTGTGTTCAAACCACTGCACCATGCTGGCTCTCTGAGAGACAGATGCTCCTCAGAAATCCCAAAACAAAACCAGAAAGTTACTGCCTTTCGCATAGTAACTGGAATTCCAAGAGAGCATCTCTGAAGAAGACTGCCTTAGTGGTACAGTGGTTAAATGCCAGTACTGCAGCCACTCACTCACAAACTACAACGTTGTGAGTTTAAGCCCAGCCAAGGGCCCCAGGTCGACTCAGCCTGGCATCCTTTCGAGGTCACTAAAATAAGTACCCAGCTTGTGGGGGCAATTAGCTTACAGTTGTAAACTGCTTGGAGACTGCTTAGTGCAGTATGAAGTGGTATATAAATGAAGCTGCTTTTGCTATTTCTATTTTGCTTGTTATAGATGGATTTATTTTCTCTCAAATCTGTACAATCCACTTTTAAGAGCAACTTTAAATACAGGCAGTGGGCACTACCACAGATTATACCAATGATCCAGGTCACCCAGTAGATTTCTATGGTTAAGCATAGAATTGGACCCCCTGGTCTTCCAGAATTCTAGTCAAACACTCAGACCACTACATACCATGCTAGTTCTCCTGTTGCAATTCCTTGCATCTCCCTCATTGCTAAAATGCCTAGATTGGCACAGAGGAGCAGGGAGTGGGGAGGAGCCACTAGCTACTACCTTCACACAGAAAGGGATTCTGCTTTCTGCCTTGGAAATAGAAACCACGGTCTATCCCATGCTGCAAAATGTTCAGATCTGCCCATCAAATTGTGTATGAAGAAAAAATATCCGTATAAAATATACTATTTGGTCCCATGCACACCACAGCTCTTACATTGTACCTCTATATGCTTACTGTTACTGTCTTACTGAGCAGTTCCTCTGCCTTCTGAGATTTCATCAACTTTTGTTCACATCTTTCCAAGCATAGCATGGAAACTGTTACACACCCAAAGGCTAGAAACTTTTTTTTCCAATTAAGATTTATAGGAGGTTGATTTCTGGATTTTTGTTCTTTATGCAAATTCACAATATCCATGTAACTCTGAACAAATCTTGGGTGATATTTCTGTATGAACCATTTGTCCCTCACAGAATAGGGCTTCACCAGTTTTAGTGCCAAGACTCTGGAGTTCCCTGCTGTAGAGGCCACAAACCAACCTTACAAGCTTTTAGAAGATACTTCAAGACAATCTTATTTTCCAGATCTCTCCAAAATTTATTAGAGCTTTCTTTTGGGGGGGGGGTGTTTGTTTACATCAGAACACCTTCTTTCCCCCCCTTTTTTTGTTTTTGCCTCTCTAATCTTTAAATGTGTTTGTGGGCTTTGAGGTTGTTTCTGGGCTTTTATTTGCATTTAAAATGCTATTACTGTTTGGTTTTGATTAATTGTATAAACTGTATAAACATATTGTTACAAAAGGTGAATGAAACACAGAAGGCAGAAGCATAAAATCCTCTTTTGCAAGGTTACTTATGCAGTCCCTCTCCCCTTTATGTCTTATAAATAATTCCATTCCTTCTGATCAGATCCTCAAATAGTGAATATTTGGTAGATAGCTCCATAACCTAATACTTTATTGGACACTCTTGTGTCAGTTAAATAAATGCAAGGGAACCCAATTTTGGATAAATTGAAAATTAACCTTCTAATGAAATTTATATCTTTGAATGTGTATTCAGGTTATATTATACAATAATGTAAGAAATGTTGGAAAATACTACCCAATTAAGCATTCTCTTTAACCCCCTTCACACATTTGCTGTTAGAACAATGGGGCCTTACACAGTAAGAGTTTCCTGCATGCCTCTACTGTCTACATGCTGTCTCTAAAACTTTCTCCATTTGCTCATTCACTTATTGTGGTGATGTATCTAAACAACCATGCCATGTAACCAGAAGACCTTCCAGGTGTGTTTGCAAGCACATAAGATGCCTTCTTCTCTTCCTCCTCGCTTGAGAGTGAAGGTCTGGATGAACGGCTCCTCTTCTCATGCAGTTAGCCAGGGATTAAGCACTGCATGTCTTTGAATGTACCTTTAAATGTAATTATGAAACTTGCATGCTGCCTGTTTGCCTTACTTTGCTAAGACTGGTCTCAGAGAGATCTAAGGGATTCAGCACTTCTGCTGTTGAACTCTGCTAAAAGAGATTGAGTCTTAATTGAACCAGTCTTCATCTTTCCCAGAAGAAGGGATGTCACTCTGGGAATCTAGTCCAACATAAAAAATGATAATTAAACAGAACTTCGCTAATGTTTTAAATGATGATTTTAATAAGTCAAGTCAACCATGGGGAGCATTAGAATGCTTAACTCAGTCCTGTCTTCTTATAAAGATACCACATGCCACCATGTTCTTAAACACCAGTTTGTCAATTTCAGATTTCATTTTACCTCAGTATTTTAAAATGAAATGCATGAAGAAGACTGTTTAAAAAAGTTAACTTGTTTGGTGGGCTGGAAAAGTCCATGCCTATGTTTGTTTTGTCACCAGCAAGTTTTTCGGTGCACAAGAGCTTTTCCTGAATATCTCCACAGCTTTTCCAATGTTTCCTTACAAGCATATGCTAAGTTGAGAATGCAGCTTTCCAAATACTTTACTCGATCCGCCTTTTTTCACAGTACAGAAATGATACTCATTTAGGCATTATTAGTCAGAATTATTCTGAAGCTATTTTATTTATTTACACTGCTCCCTCGGGTTACGAAATTAATTCGTTCCGCGCCCGCTTTCGTAACCCGAAAAGCCTTCGTAAGCCGAATTGCCATAGGCGCTAATGGGGAAAAGCCACGTTTCGTGCGAAAAAGCGCCGAAAAGCACCAAAAAAATTTTTCGTAACCCGAAAAACATTCGTAACCCGGAACAATTATTTCCAATGGGGATTTTTCGTATCCCGGAAATTTCGTAACCTGGGTATTTCGTATCCCGAGGTACCACTGTAATTGACATTCCACTTTTCTGCCAAACATTGTACTTAAGGTGACTATCAATATTAAAATATAAATTAAAATACTAACACTAGGCAAGTATAAACATGAATTTAAAACACAAAACCTATAGATTTCTTTTGAATAATGGCGCCCATTTTATTCAATTTAGTTTAATGCTTTAGGTTAATGTAAAGGAAAAAAATGTGTTTGCAAGTTGATGGGAGGACCACAGAGAGGGAACCAGATTAGTTTCCCTTGGCAAGGGAGTTCAAAAGCCTGGGAATAGCCACTTGCAAGGCCCTTTCTTGTTTCCCAAACAAAAGTGCCTCTGATGGTGGTAGTATCAAGAGAACAGCTTCTTTTATAGATCTTTAAACCTGATGAGGTTCATATGAGACAGTCTAGTCTTGCAGAGAGCCTGGTCTCAAATTATATGCTGCTTTATAGGTCATAACCAAGCAATTTAAACTGAGCTCTGAAATTGACCAGAACCCAATTAAACTGTTGTAAGAAATGAGCTGTGTCCTTGCTATGACTAGTTCTATATCCACATTCAGACTGTAGCATTCTGGAACATCTGACATTTCCAGACAGTTTTCAGAGGCAGCACCATGTAGAACATGTTACATTAGTGCTAATGGGATTTGGCTAAGGCATGTATCACTGTGATCAGATCAGACATCTTCAAGAGTATGCACAATTGGTGCACCAGCCTTATATGCACAAGTTTACTCCTCATCACTTCCAAAACCTGGGCAGTCAGGTTTAGTGGAAAAGGCAGGAGTACAACCTGAGTCTTCAAGGGAATTGTTTTGTCCCAAGAGCAATGCTATGGACTTTGGGTGTAGTAAGGCCTCTGGCTCTCGGGAACACAGCCAGAACAAAAGACTTGTCCACAAATTTCTAAAGTTTCAAAAGCTTTACTAGTTATAAACACAAATAACACAAAACTGATTTTTTCTTAATAGTCCTTCCTAAATACCTTGCTCCCTTCTTGATGTATTCAATCTTTCTTTGAGGACTATCTTTCTTCCTTTGTGGACTTATCTTTTTGTCAAAGGAAAATACTCTCTCCAGGTCTGACTTGGCTGAAATCTTACTACACACTGAAACTTAGCTAGAGGGAGACAGCATAAGACCCTGGGATTTCCCACAATCCTTGTCTTTCTTAAAGCTATAGATCTGTATTTTCCCTTCTAAACTAATACAGTGGTGCCCCGGGATACGAAATGATCGCGTTACGAAATTTCCGGGGTACGAAAAAGTTAGATTGGAAAAAACTGTTCCGGGTTACGATATTTTTTTCGGGTTACGAAATTTATTTCGGCGCGAAATTCAAACGCAAAGCGCGGCTAGCGGCTTTCCAGCGCTAACGGAAAGCCTTTTCGGGTTGCGAAATTACCGGGTTACGAACGGAACGGCGGAACGAATTAATTTCGTAACCCGAGGTAGCACTGTACATAGAAAACCTATTATAATCTTAACTAAATATATGTCTCAAGAGCATCAAAGATGCTCTGGAGGCATGACAGGAATCATGATACCATTGAACACAGGCTGAGACCCTATTCCCTGAGCTGTCTCTCAAATGACAAAGCATCCCTTTTTTATTCATATTAGGTTTCATTTTGTTTTCCTTCCACCAGGTTATTATTGACCTCAGAGATTGAGAATTATAACAGATTCCTTGGATTTAGATAGAAGAATGAGATGATTGGATGTTATCAACAGATTACTGGTGCTAAACCGAAACCTCAGTCTTTCCTAGAAGTTTCATATATATGTAAAAGAAACCAGAGGACAACATAAAGCTATAAGGAACACCATAGACCATACATAAAGTTATCATGTAAAGAAATCAGAAGAAGACTAGGAATGGGAACGGCAGCCATGAAAGAGCTAGAAAAGATTGTGTAAGGCTGTACAGCTGAACCCTAAAGTTAGAATTGTCCATGTATGAATGTGAGAGCTGGACAGTGAAGAAAGTGGATAAGAAGAAAATAAATTCATTTGCAATGTGGTGCTGGAGAAGAGTGCTAAGGAAACCATGGGTCCTTGAATAGCACTAACCTGAAATTTCCCTGGATGCCAAGAGGATCAAACTGAAACTATCATACTTGGATCATATCATGAGAAGGCAGAACTCATTAGAAAAGACAATAATGGCACTGTACAGAGTGCCAAAAAGAGGGGCTGGGGAGACGCCTCTCCTTGCTCCCCAGCAGCACTGTAGCAACCAAATTGCACGGCGCTTGTGCGCTGCAAAAAAAAGCATGCTGCCCCAAAGTGCCAGCGATGGTGCAATGACGTCCCAGCAGTGCAGCGCTGTTAGGATGCTGCACTACTGGCACGTCATCGCTGTGCGCACCATCTGGATGGTGCCGTGCAGCTGTGGCATGCCCATGATGTACTACCCTCATGGGCACGCCGTAAAGGGCCCATCTATATTGGGCCGAAGATAGTGTAGCAGAAAGAGAGGAAGGCTTGGAGATGTCTTATCCACAGGGTTGCCATGAGTCATCTTCAATGTGAGGGCAGTTAACAACAACAAATAGGCCATATGGCCATGGTGTCAAACAAGAATCCCTGAGCCCCATTTTCTGACTGTGCTCCTTCAAGAAGGAACAGAATCACTATATTTAAAAAAAAAAAAGGGTTTCCATGTCCCAAGATGTAAAATTTCTAAAAAATTTGAAGTCACAGGTTTCCATGGAAAAATTAGGAAATTTGGGAGAATATTGAAATATGTACAATACATATTGTTTTCTAAACCTAAATTTATTTTACTGCCTTAGCAACACAAAATGCTTGATTCATAATTAGTATGCAGTTGTACTATTCGGCATATTTATGAAATTTTAAAATGTGAAAGACATCAATAGAGGTAAGCATATCCTTGAAAATACCAGCTGCATGCGTCTCTAATCAGAATCATTTTCTGAAAGATGTTCTGAAACTCTGCATGTTGTGGAAAGAGTGAACAGGGAGAGGTTTTCTCTCTCTTGCCTAATACTGGTGTCATCCAAAGATGTTAAATGGTTTAAGATTCAGAACAGAAAAAGGATATAACTTAAGTACACAGTTACCAGAACATGCAGTGATAGCCACAAACATGGATAGTTTTAAAACAGGATTCAACAGGTTCATGGAGGACAAGGTTATCAACAACTACCAGTCATGATGACTATATATTTACCCCCAGTAAATGAGGTCAGTGAAATAGTGTTATCTAAAACAGCTTTAGTCAAAGAACTGAAAGATAACAGATAAAAGTCAATGAAGTGAGATCTGATTGGATGAAGTGTGTGTGTGTGTGTGTGTGTGTGTGTGTGTGTGTTAATTTTTCTCAGCTTTTGCAGAAGTTCATAAAATCTGAAGATGTGGAGATGAAGTCACAGTGGCCTACCGGGATTTTTTCTGGGTGTCCTTTCCTGCAATCTGCTTTGTTCAAGTCTCTGTATTTGAAGGTGAATGACCAAGACAGATCTGGATTTTTGTTGGTCTACTGCACACCCTGCCATTCAACAATCTTTTTCTTGAGCTAGCTAAGGTGGTATTGGAGTATTCTTGACTTGTTGGTTTGGGAGATTTCAACATCCATCCTGAAGCTGTCCCATCAGAAGGGGCTCAGGACTTCATGTCTTCCTTGATAACCATGGTTCTGTTTCAAGTGGTGTTTGAAGACACTTTAGATCTTGTTTTCTTTGCTGGATAGTACGATGGTGAGTTGAGAAGCCTTCTATAGTTCTACTGCCATTAGACAGGTCACTGTATGGTCAGATTTAAACTTACTAGACTCAGAACCTTTACAAAAGTGGGGAACATATCAACATTGTACACCCCAGGAGAATGGCTCTAAACTGTTTCCTGATTATTCTTAGGGATTTTCTTGTCACCTTGGTGGCAATTTACTGAAGCTCTATCTGATCTCTGGAATAGAGAAATGGCCAGAGTAGTGAACATGATTCTTCCTGACCATGATAATTCCTGAACCCTATTATGGAATGAAGCCAAACCAGCCTCTTTATATTCAGGATAACTAATGGCAATGAAATGAGTGAAACAGCAACTAGAGTGATGTTGACAGATATCTCAAAGTAAATTTGATGAAGCACAGACCAGGGACGTAGCCAGGATTTTGGGAAGGGGGGGTCCAGACTAAGTGCCACCATTTTGAGAGGCTAAGAGCCCCCCCCAAGACACAAAATGTAGGGAAAATGTAGGACATGATGCACGACAAAATGTAGGACAAATTGTAGGATGTTCAAAAATGGAGAACACACCCAACTAAAAGCCAAAAACATTAATAAAAAAAACAATATAAATTGATGTTTCTCAGTCATGCTCAAATGGAGAACATTTTAACATTCTTCCTGAATAGGAGGTTGGGATATATCTTTGTGTGTTAGACTAGGAGGAACTTCCTGAGAGTAAGGGCAGTTCAACAGTGGAACACACTCCTTCCTCAGAGTGAGCAGGATGGACTGCTAACAACAAATACAGTCGGTCCTTCTTATACACTGATTTTTTATACACGGATTTAAGCATACACGGTTTGAAAATGTTCCAAAAAAATATAAATTTACCTTGATGTTCCATTTTTTATTAGGGACACCATTTTGCTATGTCATTATACTTAATGGGACTTGAGCATACGTGGATTTTGTTATACACGGGGGATCTTGGAACCAAACCCCAGCGTATAACAAGGATCCACTGTATATATGTCCTATAGCAAATCAAGCCTGAACTTTCCCTAGAAACTACGATGACTAAATTGTACTTTGGCCATATCATGAGAGGACATGACTCACTAGAAAAGACAATAATGCTTGGTAAGGGCGAAGGCAATAGGAAAAGAGGATGACCATATTCCAGATGAATAGACTCAATCTTGGAAGTCACGGCCCTGAATCTACAAGACCTGAGCAGGGCTGTTGAGGATAGGGTGATGTTGACATCTCTCATTCATAGAGTCACCATAAACTGAAGCTGATTGTGCTCAAATGGCCCAAAGAGCTTCAGCAGGTTTGCAGAATGGGGCACATTACAGGGAGGAGTTGTCTTCCTTGATACAAGAGCTCCATGGGCTACTGGTCCATTTCCAGGTACAATTCAAGTTATGGTCTATGAAAACTGATATAGATCAGGTTCAGATATCTGGAGGACCATGTGTTCCTATATAAGCTTGCTCAAGCTCCTGGGTCCTGTTGGTTCTACCAACTTCACGGTCACATCTGATGGAAACACAGAAGTTCCTGTGCTGGCTGCTCCCAGGTTTCAGAACGCCTTCCTTAAGGAGGCTAGGTTGGCTCTTTGCCATCTTTCTGTTAGTAACTGAGAGTTTTTCTATTCTGGCAGGCTTTTAGGAACTGGTTGCAAGAGCTTTTAATAATGTATGTTTTATTGTCTTTTATTTGTGTCTGTGTTTGTTTTAAAAGTTTGAATTCTGGGGATAGTTTAATTGCATTATAACAACTTTTTTGTATATTTTCCTTATATCTTATCTTTATTTAATTTTTTCATAAGCAGCCTTGAGTCCCAATCCTGAGCAAAAAGTGGGATGTTAATAAATAAATAGCAACAATAGCAACACTCTTTTAACTTAGCTTGTTTCTAATGCAGCCCATAGACTGCTAAATAAAGAGTTCTGGCTTATTGTGCCATCTTCTTGGTGAGTATCATTTCACATTTTTAGCCAACATGGTCTACCCAATTATTATATTATACTAATCATTATTCCTAACAACAGAAGTGTTGCTTTTTTGAAAGGTCTTTATAGTTGTTCTGTAACAAGCTTGTTGGGATTATAACAACAGTTTCTTTCTCTTGTTTATTATCATTTAAAACAAGGATAGGGAAAGTGTAGGCCATGCCCCATTTTGCAGTCCCCTGACAGCCTCAACTCTCTTCCTCCAAAGGTTTTAAAAATCTGTTTGGCAATTCTTTTGGCCCTAAATGGCTCCAGACTGCTGCCAAACATGGCAGTTCCCTGCCCATGCCCAAAAATCTGCCAACAATGAAACCAAAAGATGTGTGCTGTCACTTCTGGATGCATTGGGAGAGTGGATGTGGTCCCTTCACAGTGTCTGAGTGTGTGTGTGTGTGTCTGAGATGGTCCACACGTTTTTATTACAACACAGGCTTGTTTCAGTTTAAAATGTAACTTGGTATAGCGAATACTTAGAGTTCCAACATATAAAATAATGAGGGAATTAAATTGTCATTTATCATATTCAGTGCTTCTTGACCAATTTGCTTTCCTTTCCAAATGATGACAGTGAAGCGGCGATTGGATTGCTGTATCACTATATATGTGACACAAGCTCTACATCTATTTTCCACTTACTAATTCTGTGTAGCTCTTGAGCAGACATCTGGAGGCAGTTTGGGAATGAATGAGAAACAAGCTGAAACTTAATTCAGACACAATAAATTGTAAGGAAGCCAGAGAGAAAGAGATAGGTATTCACCTAGTTTAACCAAACAACAATAAAAACATTCATTCCATTTGAAAGGGCAAGTTCACAGTTTGAGTGTCCCCCAGATGTGACACAGTCTGTGGAAGCACAGGCAGTAGTGGTGGATATGAGCACCTCTTAGTAAGAGGCTGTACTTGTTGCCATAGTGTCTCTGTTTTTAGACCTCATTTTTCTTGCTCTCTTTGTTCTTGTCCTTGATGTTTAAGGGCTGTAATCTTTAGTGCTTGTTTTAATACATTTGGTGTGCTATTTTGAGAAAATATTTCTATTTTGGATTAAAAGAAATTATGAAAATAAAATTATTGTAAGCTTAAACTGAGAAAACAAATTCTGACAGCACCTATCTCCTTTAGGCTGTTTGACAGCATAAGAGTAATTTTCTCATTCCAGTTTGCAGGAAGGTAGTGGGTGTTGCATGCAATAGAGTGAACATTTGGGTAGGAGCATAAACAGATACAGAAAACCATTGAGCTTTCTTAAAGGGAGGCTCCTCTTGATCTTTGGTGGGAAGCCTGAAGTGTGTAGACCTAATTTCATGTGGCATTATCTAGCTCTCAAGAAACTTATAGGTCTGTCCTTGCTTCAATGTCTGGGAATCACTTCCACATATATGGACACGCACACAATACAGAAGGGGTGGACAGAGAAGGGATAAAATGGCACAAGGATGAAGGAAGAATACAGTTATGGAATAACATCCACATTTAGCTTGGGGTTTAGTTATCACTGGCTACAACCCCTGTTTGACTTTTCAAGTAGGCCCACAGCCTCTGATAGGAAAGTTTGCTACTCTGGCAGTCATTACTGAACACTCTTGCCCACACAGAATGTCCTGTTAAGATCAGGGGCCTGTGTCTTTGAACACACACATAATATAAAAAACCTATATTCAATAGGGAAAACACTTTATTTTTCTTGCTAAATGTTCTGTGGGGGCCATATAATGAAAAGACATGTACAGTTGGCCATCCACATTTGTGGGTTTAGCCTCCATGCATCTGATTATTAACGAGTTTGTCTAAAGAGGATTGGGAAGAAGAGATGAACGAGAAAGCAGGCTCCTTTCATCTATTGTGCTCAGTGCTTTTATATGCACCCTAGCTGTGGGAGAAAGAGCTGATCAAAATTCAAAATTACCTTAAAAGATTAGAAAGCTGGGCCAAAACTAACAAAATGAAGTTCATCATGGAGAAATATAATAAGGTACTGCATTTAGGGTGAAAAAATGAAATGCATAGATATAGGATGGGGGACACCTAGCTGAATGAAACTATGTGTGAAAGCGATCTAAGAGTCCTAATAGACCACAAGTGGAACATGAGTCAACAGTGTGATGCAGCAGTTAAAAAGGCCAATGTAATTCTAGACTGCATCAATAGAGATATAATGTCTAGATCAAAGGAATTTATAGTGCCACTCTATTCTGCTTTGGTCATCCTCATCTGAAATATTGTGTCCAGTTCTGGGCACCACAATTCAAAAAGATTGTTGACAAAATAGAGCTTGTCCAAAGGATAGCAACTGAAATGGTGAAGGGTTTGGGAACCATGCTCTATGAGGAGTGACTTAGGGAGCTGGGTATGTTTAGCCTGGAGAAAAGAGGGTGAAGAGATGATATCATAGCCCTGTTTAAATATTAGAAGAAGTATCATATTGAAGATGAAGCAAGCTTGTTTTCTCCTGCTCCAGAGTATAGGACCCGGAACAATGGATACAAGTTACAGGAAAAGAGATTCCAACAAAACATTATGAGAAACTTTCTGACAGTAAGCGCTGTTCAAGAGTGGCACACACTCCCTAGGAGTGTGATGGAGTCTCCTTCTTTGGAGATCTTTAAACAGAGGCTGGATGGTCTTCTGTCAGGTGAGCTTTGATTGTGAGTTCCTGCATGGCAGGGGTTGGACTGGATGGCTGTGGTCTCTTCCAACTCTATGCTTCTAAGTCTTTTCCTTGGGGGAAATTATGGAACTTAGTAACCGTGTAGCTTGGCCTGGAGTTACTAGACTTATTGATTAGGAGCTTTCTGAAAACCTGGCTTGTGCAGGAGGAACTTTGAATTGCATCTCATGAATATGTTTCACATTAACTAAGGATTCAACTTGTTTAAGAAGACGTACTGCAATATTATTTTCTATATTTGAATTTGCCTTCCATTTTCTCGCTGTAGTGGTATTATTTGCCTTTAATTATGAAACAGCAGAGTGTCAGGTCACAATGTTCTTGATTGTATTTGCTGGCTTCTTAATGTAAACATTAGCTGTCATCAAGCTTTTTACCTGTTTTCTCCTTCGACTCTTTTTAATTTGCCAGTGCATTTT
This sequence comes from Sceloporus undulatus, assembly GCF_019175285.1. Lineage (NCBI taxonomy): Eukaryota > Metazoa > Chordata > Lepidosauria > Squamata > Phrynosomatidae > Sceloporus > Sceloporus undulatus. The sequence continues at coordinate 139,212,458 of NC_056525.1, forward strand.
GGAGAAGCCTGTGCATCACTCCTCTTTCAGAGAGCCTTGTGTCAAATAGCTGGCTCAGCGTACACAGACATTACAGTGAACTGATCTTTCAAGTGAAAGGATGGGTAGTGCTGGTGGCTGTGGGATTATAGATCCCTTCTTGGAGGGATGCATCACTAGAGCCAGAGTAACCAAACTGTTGGTACTGGGGTTGAGAGTATTGTTATTTCTCTCCAGTCCTAGTTCACTAAGGAGCACAGTGAGTACAGTGCTAGATATGGGGATTTTATTATTCACAGCACTCACATGTGTCTGTCACTTTTGTTGGATCAAAGTATATGACTTTTATGAAGTCTGGTCCAATACAGATGGTGCAGAAGCGCCATCCTAGGGCCAAAACTAGGGCTGGGGAGTGCACAGCAATCATATGCTCCCCAGCCCTAGTTTGTATGGATGGCACCATTTTGAAGGCGTGCCGTCCATACACAGCATGGGACGATGGCATCACACGCACCACCTCCACACGGACTGACCCATGCGTGACATCACTGCGCCACTGGAGGGTGCTTGCGGTGCCCTATCTGCGGCATGGAAAGGATTCCCAAGGATACCCCTTTTCCAGGCCATGGGGAAGCGGCGTTTTGCCGCTTCTCCGTGGCCTGGAAAAGCACTGGATTGGACCCACAGGGGCTGCTAGTGTATTGGGCCATCTGTATTGGGCCTCTCTTTCATGAGACCATTTCTATCTAGTCTAGCCTCACTTTTCTGTTTATCTCAGACAAGCACATTTTACTTTCATTTCAGTACCTTCCAAAAAGCCTCTCCTCAGGATCTGGGGACCTTCTCTAAAGGCCTGAGATATGGTGTGGAGCTCTGCAGGGGAAAGGGAGAATGACCACAGATCAGTTTAAGAAGGTCATGCATAAAGGTCAGAAGACTGTTCTAGTTTACTTTTCAAAAGGCAGAGTGTGCTTGGAAGCACTATTGAGAGGCACCAGTATTTTGTGTGCACTGATTCAGGCCAACATGTATTATAATTTTAAAGCCAGTATTTACCAATTAATAAAACAAGCTTGGAGACTAGAATGGAAGTGTTTAATGTTCGTCTTAACTACTTGAGTAGCCTCTGTCAGAGAATATCATCTTTCCAATATAAAATCTTCCACATTAAATAAGATGAAGGTCCATTTTATTTTTCGTCATTTATCACAAGTCATTTAATAGAATAGTTAATTCCTGACATCACTGCCCCTTGTGAGATTATTTCATAGCAGCAAAGCAGCAGCACATTACACATGTGATACACAAAAGACTTCACTCACTCTTTCACACACACAACACACACACTCAAAAGATCAAAATGATTCTAGCTTGTTTGCCAGATTCAAAAGGGTCTGTGATGGTGGAGGTATTCATTTTGTATTCATAAAATGGTGACTGTATTTGCATCAAAGTAAATCAAAAGCAGCTGAAAGTTTATATCGTTAACATAGACAAAGAGGACCCAACTGTTGAATCCTAGCAGTACATACTCAAGCCAGGGAATAAAAGCATAGGACTGTGGGTCTAGAGAGAGAAAACTGGATTTTCTTGTAATATATTTTAGAATCTAAATTATTTACTTTTCCAAAGCTCCGGCATTTTTAACAAGGACATTCAGAGCCATAACTTTCCAACTGTGAATTAATTTCAAAACCCTTTCATGCTACTAACAGAACTGTCTTTCAGGGGGAGGGGGGAAATCTATTTTCCTACAAGATCAGATAATTTTTCTGGCATGCACATTTTAAAACTGTTTACAGACTTACGTTTGTTGTTGATACTAATACAAAATGTCATGTATTAATATTTTTATAGTGGTTTTTCCCCCCCTGGAGCACGATTTAGCTTATATTCACATACACCACCGTGTTTTATCTTGTGTTCCTATATATAATATATATGCCCAGTGGCAGATTTATATTTAGAAATCTGTTTGTTTGTTTTTTAAAAATAAATAGAGATACTTGTAAACCTGCCCTAGGAATAGAATGGGGAAGTTTTGTTGCTAATATCACATATGTTAGTCAATAAGTATCTTTCAGTTTTTTTCCTTGGTTGAAAATAAAATACTGTATACTGCAAATATACAGGCATGTTTTTTCTGAGCTTACAGTCGAACAACAAAAGATAATGTTTTCTAAGCTGAAGATGCTTTCAAGCTGACTTGCTGCTCTTATAGAATTTTTTCCCTCAACTTCCAAGCATTCTGATTCATAACTGTATTCAAGTATGTGTAAGTGTAGTCTCAGGAGCACTGAGGTGAATGTCTGTTTGCTAACCCATTCTTAAACATTTTTATAGGGGTGAAAACCAAAGGAAAACTGTATCTACAATAAAATCCAAAGGTAAGTACACCATAATTTGTAGTGACTGAAGCAATTTGGATTGCCATTTCCCATTTCTTACCACAATCTCTTTCTGGCAAGGTCTGTAAGAACATAAGAGACTTGTTGGACCAACCCAAGGATCTACATAACTTAGCATCTTAATGCTTACAATGGTTAGAGAGACAGATAGTTTCTTGTTGTTGTTGTTGTGGTTGTCATCGTCTGTGCCTTCAACTAGTTTCTGACTTACAGTGGCCCAATCAAGGGGTTTTTTTGGTAAGATTTGTTCAGGGGCTGAGAGAGTGTTACTTGCCAAATGTCACCTAGGGGGTCCCAAGGATGTGCCAGGGATTCAAACCCTGGTCTCTCGAATTGTAGTCCAGCATTCAAACCATTTCATCACACTGTTTCTCAGAGAGACAGATGCTCCTGAGAAATCCCAAACAAAACCAGAAAGCTACTGCCCTTTAGCATTGTAACTGGAATACAGAGAGAGTGTCTCTTGGGCAAGGACAGCCTGTTTTGCCACGAGAATAATAGATGGATCTGTCTTCTGTCAGATCAGTACAGTACACTTTTAAGGGCATCTTTAAATACAGCCAGTGGTCATCACCACATCTTGTACCAATGTCCTCTTATTTCAGTTATGTATTACACGGCAAAAGTAGTTCTTTTTGTGTTTGTCCTGAATCTGCTGTGGCAAGTTTTAGGATAAAAACCAGGAGAAATTCCCTTTACTTTCTGCACACCATACACAGTTCTATTATGTCTTCCCTTTATTTTTTCTAAGCTGCCAAGATATTTTAGCTTTTCATCATGGAAGATATTCCCACTTGCTGGTCAGCTGCTTGACCTTCTCTGAATCTTTTCCAGCTCTGCAATATCGGTTGAAACATGAGCAACCAAAACTGCACATAATATTCCAGATTACAGTACAACAATAACCACACATATATTATTATGCTGATTATTATGCAAATTATGCTAATGTGAAGTTAGTGATTTATTTATTTATTTATTTGACACTGTGCACAACATTGAACCTTATTTGCCACTTTGTTGCCTCTTCATCTGGTTTTGGAAAGATCTTGCAGCTCTTCGTTCTGTACAGGCTTTCACCATCTGGAAAAGCTGACACAGCTAGAGCCAATTTCCTCTGTGTTATTTAGTATTCTTGTGTAGCTAAATACAGGCATACCTCAATTAACAAATCTTCTAAGAAGCTCCTTTTTCAAAGGTTTTTTTAAAACATCTGTTGGCTCTTTACTTTTCTTCCTCATACTTTGTCTACCTTGTCCACCATATGTCAAAGCAGACCTAATGGTAGTTAACAAAAAAGCAAGCTTACACACAAAGTACATGAACATACATATTCGGAAGTAGAGAGAGTACATAGAACTACGATGGTATTGACAAAAGGAAGATTCCTGTGACTTCCTTGGAGAGACGTGAGTAATAAAGTGGGAGTGAGCTCAGCTCAACTATTGACATAAAGGGAATTTGGCCACCGTACCAACACCCAACTTCCCCAGTCTGTTTTATCTGTCCTGCTAGAGAGATCTGCTCAGAGAGAGTTTGCGCTGCATTAGAGAAACTCCAGGAAAACTACTGAGCTCTTACCATGTTGTGCCTTAGATCTCTACCCAATTTAGAACCTTGTTGATTGTTCTATTGATTGGGTGGGGGAAAGGGGAGATTTTCAGAAGTCTCCCAGGATGTAGTGTCCTTTGGAAAGACACCGTTGTAGCCGTGCCTTGTAGTTAAGCCCCTTAGCTTCTGCATATACCTCGCTATCTCTGTCTCATTCTCTGAATGTCAGTTGCTGAATTTCAGTAAGAATTTCAGAAAGAAAGGTGAGGCAGAAGAGGCTGGGTGCATAACTGCTGGATGGGAAGGCTCACTGGGCTGGGGCTCACTCAGGGGCTGATAAGAGGAATTCTTCTACAATTAGATTACGATCAGATAATTATTCATTTTTAATATTTTAATCTTTTCTGTGTTCTCTTATTGTAATACAGTATTAGAAACTAGGGATATTCTAAATAGTTATGCTTTATCTAAATGATTAATGTTTTGTCTCTCTTCTCTGTATCCTGTTCCAGCTTTCTGGGGTGATTCTGATGACAGCAACTCTGAAATTGAAGCAGCTCTGCGTCCTCAAGTGCATTGCTCACATGACGATGAATTTGATGATTTCTATGACTGAAGCCTAACACTAAAGATCCTCTGGCAGTATTTCCTATGCACAGGAAGATCAGGAGGCAATGACAGGGCACAGTGTATTTTGTGTACTTTTCCCCTGTTAGCCATATCTTTACTCCAGATCACTCGGTGTGTTTTCCCTCCCTGCGGGGTTTCAAATGTATCTCTGTAAATGGGTATAAAATATAGTTACATATTCAGGAACTAAGACTTATCCCTTTCAACTGTGTGTTTGAAATCCATAGTGATTTTGGAGTGAGGAACTAACAGTATGATGTGTTGCACTGAATGCAGGTTTTTCTTGTTCTAAAAGGACCGTGTTTTCATATAATACGTGCCATGGACCCCCTTTAGGCCCAAACAGATATGCTGTTATTGAATATTTACACATATTAATTTAAAAGGGGGGTGGGAGGGTGAGGAAATAAGTAGAGGCCCTGATCCAGGTGAGGATTATTGCCCTATGCTCCCACTGCAGTCCATTTAGACCCCCCTCCCCAGTTTTTTGAAGTGGAAGTGCAGCTTTCATTTTATGGAGGATTTGCATCAGTAGAAGCAAGGAGTTAAACCCTGCTTTTCTCAGTCACAGTGGCTCATGCTCCACTTCAGTGGCTGCTAATTGAAAACTCATACAATTAGTAATTGTCATATTTAAATACTAAGCAAATAGGATGTATGTGTTAACAATCAGAAATTAGGTTTTTTTTATATGTATGCCTCAACCAGCAAATGCCATGCCATTTTTTGTCATGTCTCCTAAATAAAATAGATCTTAGGCAATTCACCAGGGAGAGGAGAATCTTATTACAATTGTTTTTAAAGAGATTTATTGTTGGTGGTATATATGATGAAATGTGTACGGTTATTAAATACTGCTGTTTCAAAATAATTGAAATCTTCTCAGTCAGAAGGACTTGTTACAGTTTTAATATTGTTTCACTGTGGTTACATGAATACATTTTAACTTTGCCTGTAAATTATCAGGATTTGTGTTCTTAAAGGCAGAATGTAAATCATAAACATTAAGTGAAACATTTTGCAGAAAATACCTTAAGCCTTACTTCTAGATTTGAATACAAGCCCTTCTATGTGAAATAGTAAGATGTATCCTACAAAAAGGAATATATTGAGAGATGACTTACTGTTTGTATGTTAAGCTTGCTAGTACTGAAATCCATTGGTAGTTTTTCAGTTCTGCATTGAGTGTTGTATTTATTAAGTTTCCATATACAAACATTCTCCAAATGTTGTGCCAAAGAAATTCAACTTCTACATCTACAAATTCCAGCTATATTCTGGAAAGCTTATGCCACAATAAATATTTTATTCTTTAATATACCTATTCTTTACTTACATTTCATGGTGTACTATCTTCCAAGGTTCATGATCTATGTATTTACAAAATTTGGATAAATCCAGGCTGAGTTTTAGAGTGCTGCAAATGGGACTCTGTTCAGTAGTAGAGCTTTGATGCAGTGTGTGGGAGCAAATTAAATTAGACAGTAGGCTAAAATAGGATGGTGTTCATACAGTGTGCATGGTCTTGGTGAAATGAATTACTGTAGTTCGATGATATCCTATAAAGGGAAGCAACTAGAAACCATTGTACATTTGCTACCTCAACTCAGTTTCAGGAATTATTTTTCAGAGAAAGGGGGACCTCTGATGTTCAGAAGAAGCAGGTCAAGTCAACTCCTGTTGTCAATATTATCTGAGTGAGGGAGGTTACAATTTGTAATTCAAATAGCTTAGTTTCCTATGTATTCCCATCATCTGGGTAGCCAAAAACTGCTCTGAGGAACCATGGATATTATTATTATTATTATTATTATTAAGCTTTATTTATATAGCGCTGTAAATTTACACAGCACTGTACATAAAATCATTTAATTAGACGGTTCCCTGCCTTCATGCTTACACTCTAAGAAGACACGACACAAAAGGAGAAGGGAATGGTTGTGGGGAAGGCGATCAGTTCCAGCATTCTTCTCTCCCTCTGAGGCCTGGACCAAGGCAGATGGACAGATGGAGGGTTC
>NC_056525.1:139219143-139219734 GCF_019175285.1 Sceloporus undulatus
CCCTCTCAGAGGCAAGGATGGAGTCAAATGCCTTGAGGGGAGGGTTCAGTTCCTTTCTCTCCCTCTCAGAGGCAAGGATGGAGTCAGATGCCTTGTGGGGAGGGTTCAGTTCCTTTCTCTCCCTCTCAGAGGCAAGGATATTAGGAAATGTTAAGACTCTGGGCAATAAAATAAGTGATTCTGGCCTGTTACAGACTGCCAAAATAAAATTGCTTGGGGTCTCTTTGGAGGTATGCTATTTAAATGATGCATGGGTCCTAAGAGTCTGGAGGTCGCGCCAAAGCCACACTCCATTCCTAAGCACTGGAGTGCAGCTTTGGTGCAGCTTCCGGATTCTTAGGATGCATGCATCATTTAAACAGCATACCTCCAAAGAGACCCAAAGCAGCTTTATTTTGGCAGTCTGAAACAGGCCTCTATCATGGAGATTCTTCTGCTTGTTTAATGTTGAGATTTATAAAACTGTTTTACTAATGAAATGGGAAAATTGGGCACCATAACTGTGATACAGCAGCAGCTGGCATTCTCCCAAATTCATCATATTTTGCAAATGTTAGATTAGCGTTACACTTTTATTAAAATATTTATATC
>NC_056525.1:139224734-139229149 GCF_019175285.1 Sceloporus undulatus
TACCTCTAAAGTGGCCTGAAGCAGCTTTATTTTGGCCTGTCTGTATGAGGCTTGAGATACACTAGTTCATGTCCCTTTTGGGATCTTGTCCTCTGTGGGCAGTATTTTGAGGAATATTGTTCTGTGTGTTATGAGTAAAAGTATTCCTGCCAGTAACTAAACCTATTATAAGCAAAAGGGGTAAGAAAAGAATGGCAGTAATAAACTAAAACCTTCTTGACTACCAGATGTGAAGATTTAAGTGTGAAAATCATTGTTTGATGATGACACCATCCAAAGGAGGAATGAGATTTTGATACCATGGGGTAGACACCAGGGAGTTACATAGCTTTTAAATTTAAATCTACCCTAGTGGAAAGTGTGTTATAAATAAACATTGTTCCTGTTGTATTTAATAAACAAGAGAATAGTATGCCATGTTGCTTTTATTCTGTTAAATAACCCCCACACACACATTTTTTTTTCTAGTAGTCAAAATATTTCAAACTCCTTAGAGAGAAAACTGCTGCACATGCTTTATGGGGTTTCATTGCTGGATGGATGCTTTATATAGTCACCTAAAGTAATTTAATTTTCATATTGAAACTGCATTATTTGTCTGGTATTTTACTCATGTTTTTAATTAAGCAATACCTTCTTTTTATGATATTTTATTGATTTATAACATACAGCGAACATGTTAAAAACACAAACAATACACCAAGATACTAATACATACAAAAGTCCCCCGACCCAGTCTACCCATGAAACAAACATAACTTTTAAAAAGATACAAAATTGATTTTACACCCCACCCCAAATCCAAGAATACAGGAACAAATAATAGATATGGTGAAATTCTGTTTATTCCCAAAACCACTCATTACTACTTCTGACCATAAAGTATGACAGCATATCATTAAACATCAAATCCTGCACATCTTCTCTTTTTTTCTTCTTCATGTAAGACAAAAATAGTTCCCAATATTTTTTTAAAATATCCAAAGATTTCTCTTAAATGAGTGCTGCCAGTTTGTCCATCTCGGCCATTTTGAAGACTTTGATCATCCATTCTTTTCCCAGTGGAACAGGTTTATTTATTTATGGTATTTATACCCCGCCCTTCAGCCCTAATGGCTATCAGAGCAGCTTACAATTACTGTATTATTATAAACAATCTCATTGGAGTCAGATACTATCTATACATCATCTTATAAAAATTTCTCTAGGATCATAACTCAATATACCTTTTAAACTCACATTTTCCCCAGTACTCCAGCTCAGTGTTACATCCAAAATTTTGAGTAGGCCCTTGGTATCCGCTGGTGTTTGGTTTCAGGACACCCCTCATGGATAGCAAAACGTGTTGATGCTGAGATCCCATAAAATACAGTAACATAATGAAATGTTGTCCCTTATATGAAATAGCAAAATCAAAGTTTGCTTTTTAGAATGTATATCTTTTTTGAATATTTTCAAGCTGTAGATGGTTGAATCCATGGATAAAGAATCTGGGGGACTGATTGTATATGTATTTGACTTACTTGTCTGCTAATTCTATTTTTTAACAGCAACCTATAAATTTTCCCAGTCAAATGTTCAACATTACATAAATTTAATTCAAATCCACTTTTTTCTCTTTCAAAACCAAAAAGTTTTTATGGAGTTTTAAATTTTTTCATTAATTACTTGGAATGGCACTAATGGAAGTCATATCCATCTTTAACAAGCTCCTCTTGGTTTTGAATTTAACATCATTGTTATCCCATTTTAATAAATCTCTATAAACATCTCTGCCATGAGTTTATTTATGTGTTCAGTACAAAGTCTCTTGAATAGAAATGCAAAACAGAGTTTATGGGGATAATCTTTGTTTCTTCTCATTCCATATCTTTAAAATAGCACACCTTAAAAAGTGGTTATTAAAGTCTGTTCATTTTCAGCTTGTCATACCATAAAAAAGCATGCCAACCAAAGCTCATACCATGACCTTCCAAATCAACAGTCTATAATTTAGTATTATCTGCTCTTTGATCCAAACCAAACTAGATGCAAAAAAAAATATAATTTCAAGTCTGGCAGTCCAAGACCTCCCCCTTGCTTTGAAGCTTGTAACAACATAAACCTTATCCTTCGTTTTTTACTCTGACGTATAAATTTGGATATATCTTTTTGCAACCTCTTTAATAGAATAGTGCCACTTTATTCTGGTCTAACTTCACCTGGAATACTGTGTCAGGGGGTGTTTTGAATGTGTAGTCCTGCATGGCAGTAGGTTGGACTAGACTGCACTTCCAATTCTATGATTTTATAAAACGGTGTATTATTAGCTAAAATAGATGTAGTCTGTGGGGGAAATAGCATGTTAAATGTAAAGGAAAACATTCATCTTTATAACTGAAATTCTTCCTATCAATGGCAATTTCAATTTGTTCCATCTCTCGGAGTCTTGTTTAATTTCATTCCATATCGTTTCATAGTTATTCTGAAACAAGTTTTAATTTTTATTGGTCAAAGTAATTCCTACACATCTCACTTTTGTCTCCATTTTAAAACCTGATATCACCTCCAATTTCTGTATTTCTTCTTTCTCCAAATTCTTTAGCCAGCATCGCAGCCTTTTGTACATGGATTTTAAATCCCAAGAGTGATCCAAATTGATTGAGTAGCTTTATTAAGGGTATCATTGTTTCTGAGGGATCTTCCAGGACAGTAATGACATCATGAGCAAAACCTCTCAGTTTAATTGATTTCTTCTTCAGTATCAAACTTTTAATTTTATCTTCTCTTACTACACTCAATAAAACTACTAAAGGAAGAATAAATAATAATGACAGAAGAGGACATCATTGACTAGTATCTTTGTGTATGTCACAAATTTTAGTGAAGTCTCCATTAATCAAAATCCTCATTAACTGGTAATGATACGTTGCTTTTATCCAAGCAATAAAGCAAATCTATGTTCTCTAGAATCACAAATAGAAAATTCTAACTTAAATTGTCAAAAGCCTTTTCCTCAATCTAAAAACTAACACAGGTTGTTTTTCACTATGTTTATCCAGATATTCAGTCATGTCTAGCGCATATCTTACGTTATTCCTCAAATGTCTTTATGACAAAAAAACCCACATTGATCATAATGAATGAATACGTGTAGTATCCCTTTAATAATTCTATCTGCCATGTTCAAAGTAAAGCTCTTGTAATCATTATTAAACAGTAAAATCAGTCCGTAATTGCCAGTCTCTGTTCTTTCCTTCTGTCTTTCAAAATTAATGTTATCCTGACTTGTTTCCAGGATTCCAGGTATATAGGCAGGCAAGAGGGAAATTTTCTTTTAATCCAAAATTGAATTAAAAGTTCTTTTTAAATGGAGAGCAAGTTCATTTTCACGTTTACTCTAAATAGAATTACAGATTGTTTCTATAAGTCTATAAGTAAAAAAAAAGTATAAAATTCTTGATGGGATGCCCTTTTATCACATTGCACTTTTTAACCTTCAATCATCACCTTTTGTTTGTTGCTTTTTTGCAATATACTTGGGAATTTATTCTAAAAATTCAACCCATGTCCCTTTCCATATCTTCATCTATCTCAAGAAAAATTCCCTTAGCCTATATTGTTATTTCTCTTAAAAACTTCTTTTATTTCTCTGGAAGTCTCCCAATATGAAAACAAAATTCTGTCCCTTGCCTCCATCAGTACTATTGATGGTCCCAATCCACCTTCAGAAGGGCAGCTTAAAGCAGTTTCGTTCCCAAATTACCTACCGTATATACTCACGTAAAAGTCGAGGTCAACTTTTGGGGCCAAAAATATGGATTTTCATATGACCCGTGGATAGGTTGAGGGTGTGCTCGCCTCAGCATCTCACCGACTGGGCTTTCCTTGCAAAAGAAGCCCAGCAAGGGAGAGGCTTTTGGGCAATCATGTGCCCTCCTCAGCGTCTCCTCAGCCAGGTCCCTTCGCTGAGGAAAGAACCTCGCCTAAGAGAGGCTTCTGGGGAAGGCGATCGCCCTCCCCAGTGTCCCATCAGTCAGGCTCCTTCCCAAGGGAAGGGGCCTGACCTAGGAGAGGCTTTGGGGAAGGCGATCCCCCCCCCAGTGTCCCCTTAGCTGGGCTCCTTACCAAGGGAAGGGGCCTCACCCAGGAGAGGCTTTGGGGAAGGCAATCGCCCTCCCCAGCGTCCCCTCGGCCGGGCTCCTTCCCAAGGGAAGGGGCCTCGCCGAAGGGAGGCTTTGGGGAAGGCGATTGCCCTCCACAGCGTCCCCTCGGCCGGGCTCCTTCCCAAGGGAAGGGGCCTCGCCGAAGGGAGGCTTTGGGGAAGGCGATTGCCCTCCACAGCGTCCCCTCGGCCGGGCTCCTTCCCAAGGGAAGGGGCCTCGCCGAAGGGAGGCTTTGGGGAAGGCGATTGCCCTCCACAGCGTCCCCTCGGC
>NC_056525.1:139229159-139305197 GCF_019175285.1 Sceloporus undulatus
TGGGCTCCTTCCCAAGGGAAGGGGCCTCGCCGAAGGGAGGCTTTGGGGAAGGCGATCACCCTCCCCAGCGTTTCCTCAGCCAAGCCCCTTCTCTGGGGAAAGCCTGGTGGAGGAGAGGCTGCAGGGTGCGCGATTGTCTCCCTCACTGGGCGTTGAGGCTAGCGGGGGCTGCGGGGCAATCGGGCACCCTTGCCAGCGTCTCCCCAGCTGGGCTATCTCTTGCAGAGGTAGCCAGCTGGGGAGAGGCTTGGTTAAAGTACCCCATTACCCGGTAGATAAGTCGACCCGCGATTTTGGATGCCATTTTAGGGCAAAAATTTCTCGACTTATAGTTGAGTATATACGGTACCTAAAATGAAATTTTTACCTACCTAAAAAAGGAAAAGGGAATGGAAAAAAAATACAACCCCCCCCCCCGCCGCCAAAAAAGCAAAAAGTCTTTAACTACAAAAGACTGAGGAAGGGAAAAATTATGAGTGAGAAAGAAAAAGAGTAGAAAATACATATTGTCCTGTTGGCAGGCTTCTATTTGAATTTTAGTCATTCCACATGATTTGCCCGCCTGCATTCCCAGCATTCATTTAAAAAAAAAAGTAGCAGTGTTTTTTTTGTACTACAGACTTTCAGTTGCACATCACTTCAGTTGTTATGGCTCCATCCTAAGGAATCCTAGGCAGTTTTGTTTGATGAATCATGGTATCTTGAGAAGAGAAGAACTGATGATTAAATTGGTTTAATTTGATAATATGGGCAGGCAGAAAGGGAATCATTGGCCCTCTCCAGACGGGCCTTTGCGGCGCCCGTCAAATGCTAGGGCTGGGCCGAGGGCGCACCGCCCATACTGGCCTCACCCCTAGCACGTGACGAGGGCGTCAAAATGGCGGCACCCTATATACATGGGCCCTGCCATTTTGACCCCACGGACACTTAGCTTCCGCACGTCACGCCCCCATAAGGACGTCACGTGATGGCCTTATGGTGGTGCAAGAGGAACCCGCTTTTTAAGGGTTCTTTTTGCTGCGCAAGGGAGCCGTGCGGTTTGTCCACTGCGGCTCCCTCATGCAGCAAAACAAGGCACGGGCAGACCGCCCTTTTGGGGTAGTCTGTATCCCGCCATAGAAGAGCAGACTAGAGTTATCTAGTGGGAAATCCAAAGTCCCTCAGCAACCCCAAAATCTCAGGATTCCTTTAGACAGAACCATGACACTTCAAGTGGTATGTAGCAGATATAACTACTGTATTGAATGCATAGTGGCTGTAAATCTGTTTGTAGAAGCCAATGTATGAGACTAAATATGCAATCACCATTCTGCTTGACTGTTTTAAAAGAAACAAGTTCACTACAGGTGAAGTTGTAATTGACTTCACACCTTGGGTCTCAGACATTATAGAGTGACCTACTGATTTCTGTACTACTCTTTCTCCCTCCATCCCCTTTCTCAGTGTCAAATGGCTTTGCTATGAAGCGTTAAACTAATCATTCTCAACCGTGAATTCAAGAACAGCTCAAGTGTCTGTTAAAGGAATGTGTCTTTTTGTATCTAATATCCTTTGCATTTCACCTGCATTGGGAGCTAGGAGAGGGAGGGTAAAGTGCGTCAAAGAGAAGGAGAATGAGGTGAGGATAAATGTCCCCCTTCAGTAGAACACTTTTTCTAGTTGCAATGCATTTTACAACCACCTACCCAGGAGTAAGCCCCCGTTGAACACAAAGCTTCCTACTTCTGAGTAGATATGCCTAGGAGTGCACTGTTAATTGATTTTTTTTAAAAATGTAACTTTATGTTAAATGTAGGAATCCTTTATGCATTTGTTTAGATCCAAATTATTATTATTATTATTATTATTAATCTTTCTTTATAAAGCGCTGTAAATTTACACAGTGCTGTACATACAGTCTTTTTAATTAGACGGTTCCCTGCCCTCAGGCTTACAATCTAAAAAGACACTACACAAAAGGAGAAGGGAGTAGTGGTGGGGAAGGGGATGAAGTTCTCAACTTCATTTCTCAAGAAACATATTTTTTTGAACATACAAAACACTTTCCTTCCATTAGCTCAGCAACCCTAAAGCATCCTTAAGCATGTATGCTTTTGACGGATATGTGATGTTTTTAATTTTGGGACTTCATTTGTTAATTAGAAAAGATACAAGTGCACCGATGATATTATGTAAATAACAACTGTGATCCGCATTGGTTCAGAGTGAGAACTAAGAGCCAGTTTTCATTTAACAACCCTTTTTAGCAGGGATGGGAAACTTTTCAGCCTCTAGATGTGGTTAGATTGCAGCTCCCACAGTTTCTTACCATTGGTCACCATTTGAAGAAAGTGAATTTTCAGCCATAGGCCTTCTTGGCAAGCTGCTGACTCCCATCATTATTATCCACCCTCTATATAATTCAGAAACTTGCATATCTTACCAGGATGGTTATAAGTACAGCATGTTTATGTATGTGAGGTATGTTCAAGGCTTAAATATGTTGTAGAAATACCTATTACTTTACTGTATTCCAAGACAGTGAGAACTTCTTCCTGACTGATACATCACTCAGTAGGGCATTGTTGGTTGCAATAGTATTACATCTTTCTATGTGGGAGTAGGTTCCAGTCTTCTCTGTAGTGATTTCTGCAATAAATACATAAAGAATTGCAGTCCTTGAAAAAAAACAAAAGACTTACAAAAGAGCTGGTGGTTTGTCATTCAGTTTAATGTTCTGATCCTTCATTCAGCTATAAAGTTACTGTTGTTTGTCTTCACCTCAATTATAGTTCTCTTCATCATACAAACTGTTTTTCAAGAGTAATTCCTCCTGGTTTTGGAAGTCTTCCAATTTTCTGATCTGATATAGTAGAGCTTGACTGCAGGGACTGATACCTCTCTCTTGCTTCTTAAACAACAAAGAGTTCTGTGGCACCTTAAAAGCTCGCAGATTTAATACAGCATGAGCTTTCATGCCCTATAGCCCACTTCATCAAATGCATGAAGTGTTATCAAGCATTTCAGGTGTGTGTGGTACACATAGTAAGCAGTGAGGTTAGAGAGTAATTCAATGTGGAAATGTGATACCATTCAGAGCTTTAGAAATAATACTGAAGTCATAATTAGAGAGGTTAACAAATCCGACACTATTACTATAAGGAAATAGTTGGACTATATGCAGGACATTAAGAGGTAATGTTTGAGCACCACTTTACAGGCCCTGCTGAAGAATACCAGGAGGGAATACAAAACCTGATTAAGATACTTTATACACATTTGTAACACTAAAAGTAAACAGAAACACCAGAAAATACAACACGCAAACCAGCTACTTCTCAACATAACTAATTCTTAGGTATTATTATCCCAGTTGGAGTGTTTATCTATATGGACATTTAGCCTTCTCTGAGTTTTGTTAAGTTTACTGTAAACTGGGTTTACAGTTTACACAACGTTATTTTATAAAGAAATTTATGAAGACATTTTATGAAGATACTGAGATAGTGAAAGCTTCCTTATACCTTGGCTCAGTTATTAAACAAAGTGGGGACTGCAGTCAAGAAATCAGAAGACTAGGACTTGGAAGTGCAGCTATGAATGAACTAGACAAGATCCTGAAGTTTAAGATATTAATTGAATGACAAAGTCAGAATTATCCATGACATTGTACAGTAGACCCTTGCCTTATGCAGGGGATCCGTTTGGGGGAATAGCTTGCCTCCCCATGCCGTCAAACTTTCTGGAAATTTTACATTGCATCCATGCCCCTGCCATAAGAGAGAATTTAGGAAAGTACAGTCTGTGTGCGCGCGCACACACAGGGGTTTTCAGTGACAATTGAAGTGGGGAGAAGAAGGGCAGTATGCAAGGTTACTTTTCTCTGTGCAGATAGAAGCAATATAAAACCATCTTCTTTATATTGCCAGTAGTTCATATAAGTTGGTTTATACGTGTGGCCCTATTAAATACAGCTGGGGGTCAGCAAAGGCCCCTGAGGGGGCGGAGCCATGGGCACAGCCCCAGTTCTCCTCTTTCTGGACCTTTCTTCGCCCCAATGGGCTCTCTGGAGCCCTTTGGGGGTGAGGAAAGGCAAAAAGAGAAGAAGAGGAATGGGCAGGCCCCCTCCCTTCCTCCCCACTGACCTTGCCTGCCCTCCAAGTGCCCCGTTTGGAGATACTTGGAGGGCAGGCAGGGTAAGTGGGGAGAAAGGGGTTGGGCACGCCCCTTGCCTCCCTCCCCATGGACCTTTCCCTGCCCTCCAAGTGCCCTGTCTGGAGCCACTTGGAGGGTAGACAGGGTAAGTGGGGAGGGAGGGACCTGGGCTCGCCCCCTGTCTTCCTCCCCAAGGACTTTTCCCTGCCCTCCAAGTGCCTCGTTTAGGGACACTTGGAGGGCAGGCAGGGTAAGTGATGAGGGAAGGAGCTGGACACACCCCCTGCCACCCTCCCCATGGACCTTTCCCTGCCCTCCAACTATCCCATCTGGGGACATTTGGAGGGCAGGTAGGGTAAGGTCTGGAAACCATGCCCTATGAGGAGATACCTAGGGAGCTGGATATGTTTAGCTTGGAGAAGAGAAGGTTAAGAGGTGATATGATAGCCCTGTTCAAGTATTTGAAGGAACGTCATATTGAGGAGGGAACAAGCTTGTTTCCTGCTGCAGAGATTAGGACCCAGAACACTGGATGGAAGCTACAGGAACAAAGATTCATCATTAAGAAGGACCTCCTGACAGTAAGAGCTTTTTGACTCAGAGAGTAGTGGAGTCTCCTCCTTTGTAGGTTTTTAAACAGAGGCTTGATGGCCATCTGTTGGGGGTGCTTTTACTCTCTGTTCCTGTATGGCAGGGTGTTGGACTAGATGGCCCTCGTGGTCTCTTCTAACTCTGTGATTCTGTGATCCTATATTTCTAACTTGATCTATTACTGTATATACTCATGTATACGTTTAGAACTTTTAATCAAAAATTGACCCAAAAATCCTGTAATACTGTACTTTAACTCTTGTTTAAAAAAAGAGCAATTCCCTGGTGAACGGCAGGAGTTTAGTCTGCCCTGGAAGCACTGACCCTCCTCTGCTGCCTCCTCAATCCAGCCTAAGAGCAAACAGTTATTATGCCTGCTGGAATTTTGTAAATTCTTCATCATAGCTTTCCTTTGCTTTTTCTTCTAGATCCTTTGTTACATGGCCCTAGGTTTTACCCTCTGTGTATCCACATGTCACATCAAAATGGATAATTTTGTTCTAAAACCTTCCCTCAACATATACATGATATCAACTTTTAGTCAAGTGTATACAGTAGATTATTATCTTGCCACATTTTAGGGATGCTTTAGCTGTGGATTCCTCCACTGGCAGAGGCTTGGACTGTGATTCTGTGTTTCTAACTGTTAAATTGTAACAATAAAAAAAATGACAGGTTTCTAGCTTTCATAGGTGTAGTGCAAAATCTACTATAGTTCTGGAGCTAGAGTAAGCAAGAAAAGATTCCTGGGGAAAAGTGGCGAGATCTTTGCTTTTGATCATAAATCTTAGTCTGCCTTCCCTATTTCCTCCCCCCACCCCTTTCACATTTCTTTCTGTTTTCCATGAATATTGTTTTTAAGCTTTATTTTGGAATGGACTGCAATGCCAGGCTCTAAAAACCACCTGTCATTCCTTCTCTGCAGCCAAAAGAATGCAACGGTGTCAAAATTCCAGTTGACACCAGCAAGCCGAACCCTAATGAAGTGGAGTTTGATAACTTGTATTTGGATATGAATGGTATCATCCATCCTTGTACACATCCTGAGGACAAGTGAGTATGTTTCACACTTAAATATGCAGTGTGTCTGTCTTAGGTATTTGGAGTATTTACCCAATGTCTTACATTACAGGCCAGCACCAAAAAATGAAGATGAAATGATGGTGGCCATTTTTGAGTATATTGATAGGCTTTTCAACATTGTGAGGCCAAGACGACTTCTCTACATGGCAATTGATGGAGTGGTTAGTATGGAAATGTTTGTTATCGGTATGTTAACTGTGTAGAGGTTGCAACTGTCCACAAAAGCTTTTGTGCAAAAGGGGGTATTGGGGACTTCCAAGGGAAAACAGCATTTGGTGTAGATATTGAGGTCTACATGTTGCTGATTAGATTTTTCTGGTCTCCGAAGTTCAAAATATTTGAGAAAGCCATAGTTTGATTGTTTTATCTTGCGATTGCACTAGTCTGGGCAACAAAAGGTTAAAACCCAGATGATTTATTGTGGAATCATATAAAATTGATGCATAGTTTCTTGAAGATGGTATTGCAGGAGAGAATGTCAGTAACAACATCAGTTTTCCTTTCATTCTTTTTATTATCTTCAAGAGATTCCAGCTAAAAGATTCTCAACAGCATGTGCTTGGGATATAAACTGACATATTCTCTGATGTAATACTGTACATTCTTCTCTGATTTAATACTAGCATGAAAACTAGGTTTAAGTTTTTTTAAAAAACAGACATTCTTTACATTGTTAACACTGATTCTGATCTTCTAGGCTCCCCGTGCAAAAATGAACCAGCAAAGATCAAGAAGATTCAGAGCATCAAAGGAAGGAGTAGAAAGTGCAGAAGAGAAGCAGAGACTAAGAGAAGAGATCTTGAGGAAAGGTGTATAGCTTTCCTTTTTTTAAAAAAATCATTTTTATTGAATTAAACACAACCACATTTTATACATATATCTAAAACAGAAGCAACAGTAATAAAATAGTTTTCCTACCTGTTAACTATAATTATAGATGAATTACACAGTTGCATCTTGTGAAATACTTAACCCTTTGGGTGCATTTATGTAAAGCTTGGGGGATGATGTGGGTAGTGCATAATCACTGCCTTCTGACATTATCCAAGCAGCTGGAAGTAATTTACTATTCTGTAATAAATTCTGTACTGCATTCAACAGAAAGTTACAGTAGTCCTTTAAGTGGGAACCCAGCCATATTATCTGAATGTGAACAGAGAGTCTACTTCAGACCTAATGCTTGATACATGAAAATCTACCTTCTTGGGTGCTCAGGGGACATGGGGGTGGGAATGGGACTTACACATGAACTCGTGTCTCCATCCCCAGTTTTATCCCTACACATATTCAGGCAAATGTGGACAAACTAATATTGTAGATAGCAGTGGCTAGCTTTGAGAAGAAAACATCTGATCCAAACGTACTTAAATTTGTATGAATGAGATTAAATTTGCATTTTTCCAGGTTGTGTATATTCTGAGACTCTTTAGGAATATAGAAAAGTTTCACAGTGTGATATTGGGTACATAATTCAGTCATGCATTAAAAAAAAGCCAGCTTCTAGCCCTCACAGTGGTGAAAACATGCTTGAAAGTAGTGATCATGAAATCAGAAAAGCTGCTGAGTATGATTTCTAGCTTTAGGCCTATATAGTTCCTTGCCTGTCCTTGTGACTAACAGAAGCAGAATAAAATATATAAAGTAAAAGGTAGTGCAATTCTTATACTACATAATTAAAACTCTGCAGTTGTAATTCTATGCCATCCTATTTTCAGTAAACGTGCACAGGACTGTGATAATAGCAACATTTTGATTGGTACAAATTGTGATTCTCATAAGAGAGCTATGGACAAAGCTCTTTAAAATTATACATTGTGGAATATTTCTCTTTTTTACTACCATAATCATTTTTTGTCAAACTACATAGTTTTTAATCCTGCTATGCTATTTTTAAGGTGGATTTCTTCCCCCAGAAGAAGTAAAAGAAAGGTTTGATAGCAACTGCATTACCCCTGTAAGTATTCTTATGTATTTAAGTTCTAAAGTGGAGGAACAGTGTTTGCACATTTAAAGGAAGAACTATAAAACAAACAGCTTTGCAGACTTCTAGGACCTTTGAAAGATGACTATTTAGAAAAGAACTTGCAGTGGAAGCTTGTAACATTGATTCAAGGATTAACTTTACTGTGACTTTTTTATTTTATGGACAAGGAGAAGGTGCTCTTAGAGTGAATATGTCACGTGGAATAGGAGGAAAATGAAGAACTAGAGAGTAATAAAGAGAGTAGTGAGAGTTAGCTTAAGGTCCTAATTGCACTTTGGATCTTGCAGATGAGCATTTGGGGTAGGTTTTGTGGCTATCATAACATTAAAAAAAAATCTCTACTGAAATGTATACAAGGTAGATATTTTTCTTGTTAAGAACCCTCCCACCCCCCCCCCCCCCCCAATTTCTTAATGGAACCAATCCTGTATCATAAGATCCCAGCCTGGATCTCTCACCCCACCTGTCAGTTTAGGAATTGAAAGTTTTCTGTGTTTGTCAATATATATCTACCTTCCAAGGTTGTAAACGGAAGTATTGTCAGGTAAGCAGATTGACATCAACGTTCTCCCTAAGAATCTCTTTTATGTTTTGGACTTTCTGGAATTTTATATGCAAAGAGAAAATAACAATGTAGCTTTATTTCTTTTATATACTGATGAAGTAAAACGATTAGTTTATGCGATTACTCTCTCCTTGGGGAAGATAATCATATCACATAGACATCTACAGCCTAGGAATATTCTCTTATTCATAGACATTACATAGTCTAGGCATGTTATTTTTATAGACTGTTCATCCTGTAGGCCATTATGCATATTGTCTCTCATAAGGAATTCATGTCAAACATATATGAATTTTGTTTTCTGTCTAGCTCAGTGATTCCCAAATTTTGGTCCTCCCAGTGTCTTGGACTTCATCTCCCAGAATTGTTGACTATTGATCAAACTGGCTAAGGCTTCTGGGAGTTGAAGTCCAAACCACATGATAGACTGAAGTCTACCTCCACACCCAAGTTCTGATGCTTAGCCAAACAAATAACTTGTTAACACTTGCCATTTATACAGACAAGTAGTGTATATACTTGTCTATAAGTAAAAAAATATATGCCCAAAAGTTAAGGCCAAAAATCCCAGATTGACTTATTTATGGGACAGTATGATAATGTGATAGCAACTCTTTCAGATTTCCCCATGCTGTGGGGAGAGCAGTTTATTTCTCTCTTGAGCCAAACAGAAAGAGTCCTGGGTGATTGATTACTGTTAAACAAACAAGACCCTCTCTGGCCCACAGCACTGGCACTGTCTGGGGAGTGAAAGCTGAAATGAAAGTTGAAACACTGAAACAAAAAGCCTCAGTTAGAGTCCCTCTTTGCCGCCGGCACACATACACACACTGAAATTTTACCCTTGACTTATCAATGGGTCATGGCAAAATCCATAATTTTGGTCTCAAAACCAGCCCTCGACTTACATATGAGGTCAATTTATAGTTGAGTATATACAGTAATTATTACACTTATTTTAAAAATATTTTAACTGTTACTTTTACATGTAGGGCATGACCTGGCAAAGTTATTGACAGAATTTCTATTACACTTATTTCATGTAAAAAAATGTTTATATACTATTTTTAGACATCTTAAAAAATTTCCCTGCCAATGTCAGAGCAATATTACAAGTTTGGGGATAAAGGTTGTGAACAAGTGACTCTTGACAGTATAGTCCATTGTTTGTTTCATAGATTACAGGGAAGATGGAGGCTGGTTTTGAATTTTAGTCTCAAGTCTAAGCAGAGATCCTGTTGGGTTTCTTTGCTTGCATAACTACACTGCCAGCAGTGACAGTAAGAGACAGGTAAAAAAAAGGTTGTGTATGCAGGTATAGCTCGGAAAGGAGGGAAAAGTTAATGAGGGAGGAGAAAGCTTCTAGTTCAGAACCACTTGCAGTATAACAGTTAAGTACAACTGGCTCTTCTCCCCAGGTTGTTGTTTTCTATGTAGTTCACCTGCTTCCCTTCCCCCCATTGCTTTGTCAATGGTTGGCTTCAATTTCTGGACTCCTGGAATTAAAAATAATGACTCAAATATATAGCCTGCCCACCAATAATAATGATAATGGTGATGTCCTGCATTTTTGTTGTTTAGGGAACAGAATTTATGGACAATCTTGCCAAATGTCTTCGCTATTATGTTGCTGATCGTTTAAACAATGATCCAGGATGGAAGAATTTGACCGTAAGTTTTGGTCTTATTATGTCTAAACTACTTCTATTCTTCATGCTAGTTCTCCAGCATACTTTTTTGGTGTACGTGAGTTCAAAAGACAAGTTTTCCCTAAAGCTGAGGTAACTGTACATTAATACTAAGCTCTTGTTTAGGAGCTTCAAAGGTTTTCATCTAATTGTATAAGTAAAATGGGGTGATGGGGAATGTACACTTGTCCCTCCATATTCACTAGGGTTAGGGGCACAAGACCCCATTGAATGTGGAAAAACAGAAGATAACAAAAACACCATGTTTTTATCTGAGAGGACACCTCTCTAGGAATCTCTAGGTCCTCCGGTGCAACTCTGTGGTCAGCGTCCGACAGACACTGACCATAGAACTGTACTAGAGGAGCTACAAATGCCTAGTAGAGTATTCTCTCTCGGAATCTCTAGGTCGCTCAGTGCAACTTTTAGTTAAAGTTGACCATAGAGTTGCACTGGAGGATCTAGATATTGCTAGAGAGAACATATTAATCAAATCCTGTGAATAATCAAAGCCACAAATATCAAAGCTGCAAATATGGAGGGATGAGTGTATAGGCTTCCAGTTGTTGCACTGGAACTCCTATAATCCTTTACTAGCAGGGGAGGACATCTGAAGGGCAATAGTTCCATCATCCTTCAAGCCTAAGCTAAAATCCCTAAGAGTTCAACATGGCTTGCCTGAACCCAGTGGAATGTGGATTTCTCTCCCTTTCAGATCCCAGAATTGAAACCCCATCATCAACAAACCCATTTCTATGTGAAGGGTAAGGGAAGCTGGGTGCCAGAACTTACTTATCTGTTTATGAAAAGGTGATTTGGGAAAATTAAGCTTTCATTTGAAAGGTTTCTGCAATTTACTCCCTTTGAGCAATGAAGCCCTAGTGACATAATCTCAAAAATGAGGATTCCCTCATGCTACCTGCTCCATAGGGGGAATCATAGAAATATCAGCTGGTAACTGCGTTTTCATCAGTGACTTGCTAGACAAAGTTGGAACAAGAGACTTGAACACCTAGACCAGTGATGGCGAACCTATAGCACGGGTGCCAGAGGTGGCACTCAGAGCCCTCTCTGGGCACGTGTGCTGTCACCCCAGTACAGAGGTCGCCAGAGTTAGTACCTAGAAAGCCAGAGGAATGTGGCACTTTGAAGTAATAGGTTGGTTTTGGGTTGCAGTTTGGGCACTCGGTCTCTAAAAGGTTCACCATCACTGACCTAGACTGTCTCGTAGTTGCAAGAAAGATGCCAGAATATTTTTAAGAGTGATGTATATCTATGTGAAAGATGAAAGTAGAAGGTGTGCTTCCATTCTTAATTGGGGGAAACAGATGCCATTGACATAAATAAATAAATAAAAGTGTTTGCTTAATTTTCATGTATGTATGGTTTATTTGTTCCTCATTTATAGGTTATTTTATCAGATGCTAGTGCTCCTGGTGAAGGTGAACACAAAATCATGGATTACATACGAAGGCAAAGAGGTAATAAATATTATTTCTAAATGTAATCTACTGATATGACTACAGTGGTCCCTCCGGATTCACGGGTGATACATTCCTGACCTCCACATGAATCCAAAATTTTGCATTCAAGTCCCACTGTATCCAATGGCTTCATTGGAGACAATGGGACTTGAAGTGAAATTTCTTCCCTTCCTCCCCGGCATCCCACCCCCCCCCCCAGCGCTGGGGCCTTTAATTGGAGCCCGGACTGCCAGGACTTGTAATCGGCCTGGGCAGCCATCAGGAATCTCTTTCTCAGCAGTGCTTGGGGCCCAGGGTGCACACGCCCCGCCCCTCCATCTCAGTCAATGGGCGCTTGAAACATCAATTGGCTGTGGCAGAGCGGATGGGGCATGCGCACGCCAGGCTCCAAGTGCTCCTGGGAAAGAGTCCTGATGGCTGCTGGGGCCAGTCACAAACCCCAGCCACCTGGGCTCCAATTAAAGTCCCCAGTGTCGGGGAGAAGATGCCGGTAAGGGAAGGTGGGGGGAAGGAGCCACGGCACTTGGCCTCACAAATTACCAAAACCACAAGTGCCAAGGCCGTGAATCCAGAGGGACCACTGTATAGTCAATCAAGGCAATTGGATGTGAATAATATTTTTCTGAATATTTTAAAATGCAGAGTAGATAGCTGAAACAGATGCATAATGTGTATAAACCAATAAGTCAAAAGATAAATATTGTAATGGTATGCGTACATATTAGTTTTTTAAAGATGTAAAATGAAATATAAAAAATTCAAACAATCACATAGAATATGAGGAGAAAATTTTGTAAAACCAAAAGTCCCTGAAATGAAATAATAAACAGTTGATTTTGGAGTATTCATTCCCCAAGTTCTTTATTTTGGTGGAAGACCATGCAAGAAGTTCTACAGCAGCTTGACCCAACCTAACCTATATTCTCTGTACATCTAGGCATAAGGTGGAGGGAGACAACTCTAGAGTGTTTGCTGCTCTTCTCTCTCACTCGCTGTATTTATTAAGTTAATTGGCAGTCATATATTAGGATAAAAAGAGAAAAAAGTATTATAAGATCATTTGAAATGGTTTGAAGAAGTTCTGTTCAGTTCAGTTGATGGAGTCTCCTTCTTTGGAGGTTTTTAAATAGAGGCTGGATGGCCATATGTTGGGAGTGTTTTGATTGTGTGTTCCTGTATGGCAGGGGGTTGGACTGGATGGCCCTTGAGGTCTCTTGCAACTCTATGATTCTAGAATTCATGACTACAGAGGTATTTATTGGTTGCATTAGCTCCTGGTCCTTTTCTTGGTCCTTTTCTAAGCCTAGTTCTAAGGGTTGGTTTTAGCCTTTAAAGTTCTTAGCCACTTGGGACCATGATGCCCAAAAAGAGTTCCCCCTCTCAGAATAATGAGATCCTCCTACATGATTGGTTGCCCCACAAGGTGAAGTGAGGCAGAGAGATACAAGGAAAAGCGGCTTCGTGACATTTAGAACCAAGTTGTGCAGTACTTCCTAAAGAGACCTTTCCATTGTCCTTTTCATGATAATTACATGCTAGCTAGCTTTCATTGATCTTCTGACAAATCTGGCTTGACTTGTTTGCCGGTCTGGAACAAACTCTATTTGTGTTGTGAAAATTTTAGTCATCTAGCTTTATTCTTTCCTCTACTGGAAACTTTCAAATTGCAAATTGTTTTATGATATTGTTACTTCATAGTTTAAACTGAATTTTAAATACATTTTATATTTGTAAGACCCAGATAATAAGTGTTATTGGGGTGTTCTTATATAATGCCAATAATGTCCAGTGTGCCATTGCTGTTGCCTTGGAGGAAAAAGAGAAGAAACGGGCACAGCTTCATCATGCCTAGGCCCAGCAGCTGGTGAAAGACCCTCCCCCCATTTGACTGCCACTAAAAGTTAAAGGGCATAGTATAAACTCTAGGAAGGAAGGGTGGGTATATGCTTTAGAAAGAACTGTCTGTTGGGTAGCCAGACAGCACTGCTGTTATAATTTGTGTTATTTGCTGTGATGTAGATTTTAAAAAATGAAAATCTACATAAGACTCTTGCCTGAATCCTGTTGCCAACCCCCACTAGAATAAACCTGTTGAACCAATGGAATTTACTTCACTATTGTTGACTCACTATTCAACAATTGGTGCAATGGATCTATTCTAGTTAAGACAAACTAATAGGATTTAGATCTCTTTGGGACTAATGTCATGGTTGCTTCCCTACATGAGTTTGGAATCAAATTGAGTGATAAAGTATACTGTGCATTAATTAATTTGACAGTGATAAGTGCTGATATGTTAAAGTATTCTGTGTTCTTGTGAGGAGTTATATAGGCCTGTTGTTTTTTTACCTTTCAGTTTCATTATTTGCCTGTCTTACTATCTAATATTCCAAGACTACAGCTAAAAATATAATGTCATCTTGTTCAGTACTACAGATGAATAGTAAATGAGTCAAAGTACCTTTTGTAATATCTGAGAATAACCAGATCTTTATAGTTTACATCTTTTTTCTTTTGGTTTAGCTCAACCAAATCATGACCCAAATACTCACCACTGCTTATGTGGCGCTGATGGTAAGTCCATCATAGAATTCTTCTTTCATTGTTCTATCTCATAAGTAAAGAATGATATGTGTCACCCAAGAAAAAACGATGTGTACTACTGTGCTTTGAGTACATACTGTTGATAAATCATATTAATGCAGGCTGCAGTCCAGTGATAGATTGCTGAGATTAGTAAAATTTACTGGAAAATGTTTTGGGTCTAGTCTTGTTTCTTCCTCCTGTTCTGTTCCATACATTTAAATTACATCCTTTATCTGGCTTGTTCAGATCCTAGTCCTAAGAACTGATAACTGTGACATGGGTCATACATGTGGTGGTCCCTATGCATTTGTCTATAGAATGGGGTTAGGGGAAGCTCTCAGACTCACTGCCTCCACTAACAATTACAACTAGATACTATAGATAGTGGCAGTGGTGCATAAAGGTGGTGCCTTTGTACAACCTCCTCAAGAATGCAGGCAGTTGACTGTATTTGTGGACTCTCTGAAGCAAAACTACACAATATTGAGGGCTGAGTTTTTTGGTTTTTTTTTTTTTTTTTTTTTGTAGTTTTTCAGACATTAACCACCAGTGAAAGAAATGTTATGATCCTTGTGTAACTTAAATATCTCTAAAATGTCTTCATTTTGTGAAAAATCTAGTTCCCATTCCTATCCTGTCTTTAACCATATTCCTTCCCTATAGAAATAAACTTGTTTTAGCTTTTTGGCTAAGTTTTAATAAGCTGAGTAGTATGTTAATTTGCAGCTTTGATCAGTGCAGTTTTGGCCCACTTGATCAGTGGAAGAATTTCTCTTTTGCTACTTTCTATATGCATCGCTATTCAGACCCTGATGGCACACTGGTTAAATGCCACTCACCCACAAATCACAAGGTTGTGAGTTCAATACCAGCCAGTGGCTCCGGGTCAACTCAGCCTGGCATCCTTCCAAGGTCACTAAAATGAGTACCCAGCTTTTTGGAGGCAATTAGCTTACACTTTGTAAACTGCTTCGTATATTGGTAAGCGCTATAGAAATGTACTTGCTATTGCTATATCATTGATGGTGTAGAGAGCTCTTGAAGAGATGGCTAATCTTTTAGGTTCCAAAGAAATCCCTTGGTTTGAGAAATGTGTGACTCATGATTCCATTATACATTTTTCAAGTATACAGTCCCCTACTCTTTGGCCACAATCCAAAGGTGGCAGCAATTAGCACCTGTTCTAGATTATATTCTTCAATTTATATGGTTGCAAGATCTTCAGTGCTGAAGAAAAAAACATTTAAAATGTTTTTAAGTCTGTTTTTAAATAGTAATAGCAAGTACATTTCTATACTACTTACTGATGTACTAAGCAGTTTACAATGTATAAACTAATTGCCCCCAATAAGCTAGGTACTCATTTTAGTGAGCCAAGGAAGATGCCAGGCTGAGTCAACTTGGAGCCTCTGGCTGATATTGAACTCACAGTTGTGGTTTGTGAGTGGGTGTCTGCAGTACAGGCATTTAACCACTGTGCCACTAGGGCTCATATAGTTCTATTTTGTTTTTCTTTGGGTCCACCCAGATAGCAACCTGATTGATACCAAAAATTTTTAAACTATTTTAAAAACCATAGCCTGAAGGCTTGTGAATAAGATTACCTCCAGAGTCACACATTTTCTCTTCATTGTTTATTCACTTTTAACCAGAATTTGCCAATTTTGACTTTGGTAAACTGTGTGTAAAAGAGTGAGGCAACTTACAAACTTATTACTTGTTCCCAACTCCAAAGGTTCTGAGAATCATCTAATCTGAGCCATTGTTGTAGCTCTTTACTCAAAGAAAATGTTAATATTTGAGGTTTGCTTCAATTCTTTTGTAGCTGACCTCATTATGCTTGGATTAGCTACACATGAACCAAATTTTACTATCATAAGAGAAGAATTTAAGCCCAATAAGCCGAAGCCATGTGGTCTTTGCAACCAGTTTGGACATGAGGTTAAGGACTGTCAAGGTCTGCCAAAAGAAAAACAAGGAGAGGTAAGTTAAACAGTTCACCTTCTTTCTTTTTGTGAGAGCTAGTGTGGCATGCAAAGTGAAAATTAGGATGTGGGAGAGCTTTTCAGATTCTACCTCAGTGATACAGGTCACTGCCTGACCTTGCTAAATTACTATATTTCAACCTAACCTACATGGTAGGGAGGCAACAAGGACAGCAAGAAATCTCATTGTGAAATATTTGAAAGTGAAGGAACTCAAAGAAGTATACATTATCTTGTTGAAGCCAAGATTTGTTAAGTTTTGTTGTGGTTTGTTTCAACATCTGAACCAAGGTCAGCAAAACATGGGTTGTGTTTGAGTTTGGGTTTCGTCAGTTTACTTTAATTAGAGGTTGGTTTACAAATTCTGGCTTGCTTTAACCATTGTTTGTTAGTATAACTAAACCTGTTATCTTAGCTTATTCCTATTTTTCTATCTGTGTTCTACTGGAGCCTCTTGCCAATTTATAAAAGTGGATGGCAGAAAGGAGCTGCTCTTAGCTAAGTTGTTCTTGTTCTTAGTTAAGTTATGCTTGCTGTTGTTTAACAAAAGTTTTAAACTTTTAATTTCTTATTATTTCTGGCAACAGTCTTCTTTCCAAGTTCAACCCACCCCTTAATCATTCTGCCCATCTCAGCCTAGGATTTTTTCTGCTGTTTGGTATGAGAGGAAAAACTACAGGTATCTACTGAGAATTGCACTAACAACATAATGCTAGTTTAAGACAATGCTCTCAAATGTTGGACTTCCAAGTGTTTTAGACTCTATGTCACAGGATCCCTGACCATTGTCAATGCTGGATAAAGATCTGGAGGCCCCAATGATAACGACTAATCATTTAAGCAGTCTGCCCTGACTTGTTATCCCCACATACTACAAAACGATATATCTTTAAAGGAAACAAAAGGTCGATTGCTGACCTTTTTGCTGTATTTGCAAGTTTTCCTGATTGTATTGCGGTGTAAATCCTAAAAAGGCTTAGCTTTTATTAGTCAGGCACTCACTACAAAACAGAATAAAGCCCACATCCTAAACATACTCCTCCTCCCCACAATATACATGCCAGATATGATAACTACATGGCCACATCTGTTAGAGCAGGACAAATCAGTATAAAATGAGGAATATACTCATTTACAATAACCTCTGATGAGGCAGTAATATTTTACATGAAAATGTTGTGTATGTATTTGCATTACTATAGGTTATATTACTTTTCAATTACCATTTCTGCTGGCAAGAAGAAGTTAACCAAAACAGAATTTAAGCCTCTGAAGGGAAGGTCTAAGAAGAAAGGGAAAGGGGGAGTTGTAAGCTTGTTTGGTTTGTGTCGGATCTGCTGAATATGTCTGAGAGTTCCATGTCCTGTTTGTCCAGCTGACCAAATATTGTGAAAGAGCTGGTGATGTGGTGAAGCCACTCCCATCCCTAGAGCATTTGGGAGACTCTAAGTAGTGGCAGAAGAGGCAGAAGGAGACCAAATGAGGGACTGGTCAACTAGGCTCTAATTATTGTGTTTGTATAGAAGAGTGACTCTGGCTTGTTCAACAAATCATAGTTAAAACAAAACTTGATACTGTTATGTGTATATGCAGGATTGTATTGAGGTATGCATGGTGATGAATTTAACACTTAACAGTTTATGGGGCTTGTAGGTAGGGTGTTGAGGGGCAGAAATTATCTCACACTAAGTACAAAATGCATATAAACATTATGACACAAATAGAGTAAGGTTACAATAAATCAGAATCAGAGTAGCAAGACTGGGCATGTATTTGGAACAAGGATATGATAACTAAGCATACTTCTTTGTGGACTCTGTGAATCACACAAATGAGTTATCTGCACCTACGCAGTGTACCATTTGGAAACGTCTAGAGCTCTTACATAAGTGTTTTGGCAATAGTCTCACCCACTCCTCATGCACCATATTAGCACGCTTCCCACCTAAAACCTCAGTTCACTTTTGTCCGCCGTGTCAGCAGCATGTAAAGAACACTTCAGAGTCTGCTCTTATCTCAAAGACAGCTCAGTCTGTCTGTTGATATACATGTTTGGATTGCGTTTTGGTGTTTGGTATTTAGTTTTTGAACTGTCTTATCAGTCATAATATTTTGGATTGTTTAATGGTTATTCGATCTGTGTGACATACAGTGCGCCCGCGTTATACACTGGTTTGAGCTCACGCGCAAATTCGTGTAGAGCGCAAGGGGCAGCACATCCCATTAGAATGAATGGGGTGTATGCCTGTGGCACATGTGCGCCGCCGCGCCGCCACATGCACCAGCCCCATTCATTTGAAGGGGGTTTGGGCATTTGGGGGATTTGGGTTACGGGGGGGGGGGGGGTCTGGAACGGGTTCCCCACGTAAGCCAAGGGCTCACTGTACTTGGTTAATGGTTCTTTAGCTTACTTAACCAGCTTCCTTAAACTTTGAAAATGGCAACTCCTGCCTTCTTTTAAAAGTGCACTTTCTTCTCTGGCAAAATTCCCAGGATGGCCATTTATGTTGCCTCCCTTGTTTAGGAGAGCAGCACATTGTAAGGCCTTTACACCTCAGGCTAGACAGAATAGAGATGTGAGACTAAAAGCCCTGCTATATGAACATGTACTGTCTGCAACTTCCCAGGGAACAGAACATCATTCCCAGAAGGCCCAGTCCTCGACATCAAAACCTTTGATTTTGAGGTCTTCCGTTCCATTTTGATCCTCCTCAGTGCCAACATTGGATCCGTCCATTTCCTTATACTAAGTGCATATGACGCGCTCCTTACTGGAGTCCATGTCAGTATGGCCAGCGTTAGAGTCAGCAATGGAGATTCCCTGTACATTAACACAACCTCCTGGAGCTGAAGTTGCTTACTTGGTACTATTGCCTTGAAAGAATCACAAAAAAAGAAGAGAGCTTCAGCTCACACTGAAAAGGTTTCCTTGGTTTTCTCTGCCAAGTGTTAGACACTGGAATGGATTGGTTGTTAAAGCATCCAAAACCATATTCCCTTATCATGGATGCTGTGCAGTCCAGGTTCTCCCACAGGCTACACACCATCTCTGTGAAATTAGGATCTGTGGTAGGAAGTTCTGTTCCACAGTTACCCTTCTCAGACACATTGCCAGTTATTCAGTATGCATGGGAGCGAACCAGAAGTTCTTATGGCTTGTCTCAATTTCTTTGAGAAATTGCTGGAACATTGGATAGATGGGTACTCATGGTATTGAAAGAAGAAGTTTCATTTTCTGTCAGGGTAATGATACACTGCAAGCACAGATAACACATTTGTGTGAATTCACAGATGACCACTTGATGAACTACAGTTACAGATCAGCAACCTGCCCTTACATAAGAGTAAGCTGTATTGAGTACAGTGGGATTTATTTCTGAGTAACCATGCATGGAATTTTGCTATAAAATTAATTGTAAAGCTTCAATCCTAAACACATTTCTTGGATAGTAAACCCTTATTAATTTTGAGAGATTTATTTTTGAGCAAGTTTAAATATGATGGTGGTATGAGAGAAGCTGTTAGTATGTCATTTTTGCTCTCTGCAGCATGATCAATTTGCAGACTGTCCTCCTGGTATGGAACAAGAATTTATCTTTATTCGCCTTTGTGTTTTGAGAGAAGTGAGTATTTTTATTTTTATTCAATTATTCTACCCTTCACAACCCAGTATGATATAAACCATTGAAAGACATTTAACATTAAATTGCAATTATGAATGTCAAAAATTACAGTTCTGTCACAAATATCTAAACTGAGAGTGCCACACGAGAAGTAGAGAGGTAGCCCCATAACAATTCTCTGGATACCACAAGCAGTCTCCCTGTCTGGTCTTAAAAGCTGACTAAGGTCCAAAACACACTTCAAAGATAATCCAGTTTGAGAATGCTTTAACTGCTCTGGCTCAGAGTTAGGGAATCCTTGGAATTGTAGTTTATTGTAGTTTAGGAGCCCTGGTGGTGCAGTGGTTAAATGCCAGTACTGCAGCCATTTACTCACAAACCACAAGGTTGTGAGTTCAGTTCCAGCCAGGGGTTCAGGGTTGACTCAGCCTTGCATCCTTCTAAGGTTGCTAAAATGAGTACCCAGCTTGTTGGGGGCAATTAGCTTACCGATATAAACTGCTTAGAGACTGCTTAGTGTGGTATGAAGCGGTATATAAATGAAGCTGCTATTGCTATTATTATTGTGGCACCAGAGCTCTCTGACAGAGAAGGCTAAATGTCTCACAAAAGTATAGTTCGCAGAATTCCCTAGCAATTGAGCCAGGGCAGTTAAAGTGGTCTTCTTAGCTCTGGTGTTGAAAACAGATGCCTGATGGGCTGAGGTGCTAAGGGAGCTCTTTATTAGGCTGGGTCCAAAGACAGGGTTTTGAAATGTCTGTATTGGATAGGAATTCAGATAGACGAGTCTGGTTTTGGACAAATCTGTGTATAATGCAAGGAGGTGGGGGTATTGTTTAACTTCCAGGAAGACATCTGTGCAGACTCAAGTTTATAGGAAGCAGTATCACTTATGCTCTAAACTTTTCATCAGTGACAGTTTAGATGGAGAAGGCAGTTATTCTCAGATGGATTTTTTCCCACTAGTTAGTCAAGATTATTATTGATTACCAAGCCCTGATACAACTTACAGAATCTGTTTTTCTTCTTAAAACAATTCTAGTATTTGGAAAGAGAACTAACAATGGCCAGTTTGCCTTTCACCTTTGATGTTGAAAGAAGTATTGATGACTGGGTTTTCATGTGTTTCTTTGTGGGGAATGACTTCCTTCCTCATTTACCCTCATTAGAGATCAGGTAAGGAAAAAAGGTGTTATATGCATGAATAGTTCTGTTTGTGGTGGGAAGAAAAAGTGGCTATACTAGAAATATTATTTAATGAAGAGTTAGATAGGTAGAGAATATTTTAAGTGTCCCAATGAGCTTGGGCATGTCCAATACAATTTTTGTGTTCTTCAGAATCCACGTTATATGTTCCTTCAGTTTCAAAAGCTGATTTTTATGCTCTTTGAGAAGACCAAACCTGTATTCCCCACCAGTGTGACATTTTAATTGTTCACTGTTTGGATCCTGGCTGTGATCCAAACTCAATATATGCTACAGTTGTTTGTTGAAGTGTATCAGATTTAAAGCTTTTAAAATGCAAAAACTGAGTCTGCGTTGCATATATTTATCTTACATCTTTAGCCCTCCTGAGTCTTTGGTGGCTGGCTGAATGGATCTTGGTGAATTTACCCCTAATTTAGTAGCATGCCGTGTATGTTGGATGAGGGCACTGGGAGACCAGAGTCCAAATCCCCACTCAGCTATGGAAACCTACTGGGTGACCCTGGGCAAATCACATTCTCTCAGCCTCAGTGGAAGGCAAGGACCCCCCCCCCCCCCCGAACACATTCTGTGAAGAAGACCCCCTGATAGTCTTAGGGTTTGCCTTGGGTCAGAAATGTCTTGAAGGCATGGAACAACAAAGTGTGTGTGTGTGTGTGTGTGTGTGTGTGTGTTTAGGCTACAAGTGATTGAGAATGGTCATTTTCTACAAAGAGAGATTTTACCAGATGCCTATTTCTTCTAGCATGGCACAAGGTGACAAATATAACAGAGCTAAGAGTCATCTTACTGACAGATTGTGATCCATTCTTAGCCTCTTACTTTCTGGTGACCGTATAGTGTTCACACAAAAGAGTATGGATGGGATTTTATAGATTATAGATATAGAAGAAAGATTATAGTTTTGTTTAGCTGACATCAGTGGTGTCGAGTGATTTTTGAGACAGGGTAGAAATCCAGTTAGTGAAATCAGTTCCAGTTTGAAGCCAAATAATTAAATGCTGGAGAGTTGAATTAAATTCAGAGAGTTATAATTTTAAAAGTAATGTTTAAAAACTATGATATGTATACACTACATTGCTAGATTATAGAAAGGGCTATTGTTGATTTTTTTCCCCTCCCTTGTATTGCAGGGAAGGAGCAATTGATCGTTTAGTGAACATATATAAAAATGTTGTGCACAAAACAGGGGTAAGTGAGCTCTGCATCTAATTACTAACTACTTTAGGAGAAGGAATGATAGTTAACAGTCCTGTTTTGACACTTAACAGGGATACCTTACAGAAAATGGCTATGTCAACCTGCAAAGAGTACAGATGATCATGTTAGCTGTTGGTGAAGTTGAAGATAGCATTTTTAAGAAGCGAAAAGATGATGAGGTAAAAAGTATATTCATACATGGCAGGGGGTTGGACTGGATAGTCCTGGTGGTCTCTTTCAAATCTATGACTCTATATTTGTGTTTTTACATAATGTACTTAAAATGAAAACAATGGACTTCATTGGTTATTTTCTTGTATTTCTTAGTTCATTATACAAAAAAAATAATTAGAAATGACTTTGCCTCTCTAGGCTGCTAAGTAATATATATTTGGTTTCAGTTTTGTTGATGGTGATATTTGAACTGCTACTTGTTTAGGTGTAGATCCAACTTGATGCTAGTAAAATAAAGAACGCTGCTAATATAGGTGCATTGGATTTGACAGTTGCTGAAGCAGTAGTGCAAGCAACAACATGCTTGTGGTCACAGTTGAAAACTGCTAACTCTGAGAAAGCACTTTTGCTAGGGCAACAGACCTTGTAGTAACTCAGTGACATCTCTGAATTCAATCCGTAATGTTTCATAGCAAGAAATCTGTAAAATGGTTATAGCACGGTGGTCCCCAAACACTTCCTCTTCAGTGACAACCCTAGCAACCCCCAAAGGTCTATTTCATGATATTAGTTTTACTGTTTGTGCAGAAGCCAGCCAGTGGTATGTATCTCAGCTACACCCATCTCACCTCTACCTCATGTATGAATATAGCAGCGACCCAAGCCTCCTGTTACCTCTTGCCTGCAGCAGCCTTACAACAAAAAAAAGGCCAGCAGGCCAGCTGCTCAATTGCTGCTTCCAGGGTGACCAGGTGCAAAGGGAGCAATGACTGAGCAGCTGGTTGAGCAGCAACTGAGAAGCTTCTCGTCCATACCAGCCTTTGCTGCAAGGATGAGAGGCTTTTCAGTCACTGCTCAGCTAGCTGCTCAATCACTGCTCCCTTTGCACCCAGTCATTCTGGGAGCAGCAACCAAGGAGCTGGCTGAGCAGTGATCAGGAAGCCTCTCACCCATACTAGTCTCAGCAAAAGCTGGCATGGGTGAGGAGATTTTCAGTTGCTGCTCTCAAGGTGACCAGATGCAAAAGGAAAAGCTTTTTCCTGGCGATGAAGGACTATCAATCCAAAAGAGGCGGACTCTTTCGAAGAATTGATCCTGGATCTGCCTTCCCCACACAGCTTCAAGTCATCCCCAACCCACACAGATATTGTTTCTTCAGCTACCTCTTCTCTTGGCCTGCCCAATGAAAGTAAGCTGGAGCAGCAGCACAGCTCCAGTTTGCCATCCAAATCCCACAAAGCTTAAGCAGGGTCGCAGATGTGAAAGCTGCTTTTTGCCCCTGCCACCATGTGCTCTAATTCTTCATCCTCACCATGGTCCTAAAGACCACTGGTTCCCCTTGCCTTTCTTGCACATCAATCCTTTGACAGAACCCCCCCCCCCCCCCCGTTTCCCCCCGCCCCCCTGAATATTTCCACTGCCTTCAAGGGGGCAATATCACACACTTGGAATCACTGTAGCAAATATGAATCAAATCAGTTTGGCTATATTATTTTCCCAGCATAAGAAGATACTGGTAAATGTTTCAGATATTTTTCTTATATTTTCCATGTATTTTATATGGCACATAGATCTTCACATAGCTTCCTTCTTTACTTCAGGAAAATTTCAAAAGAAGACAGAAGGACAAAAGAAGAAGAATAAAGGTAAATATGAAGTGTTTTGGATTATTACCTTTTTCTACAGAGACTAATCTGGGAGATAAAACTGCCTTAATCTCCTGCCCCACTGATGGTAGACTTTCAGGTGGTAATGCCATCTTTATTAGTAAAGATGTTATAGACACAGTGAAATTAATCTCAGACACCAAGTTACCAGTTAAAGGAGATGGTAATGTTGTAGGAACAAATTTGGTTTTCCTGGAAGATTTTCATATGTGACAGGCTGGGAGGAATCATTTTAATCAGATAGCAGTTTAGTAATATTTACATGAAATGTGCATATAGAACCTGTTGCTTAAATCTCTCCTATTAAAGTTAATGGCATTTAGAATTTAGATCATGGTCAAAATGTATTGCAGTGATTTCTAAACGGGTTTATTTGGAGGCAAGACTAAATCCTTAATACACATCAGAGTATAAATTCCATTGAAGTCAATGAAACATTCCTGAGTAAACATGCTCAAGATTATACTGTTTCTTTCCTAATAAGGTAGATATGAGAATTTCACAAGCAGGCAGCATGTTTCTGTGTTTTTATTTGAATGTCTTTATTTCATAATCGTAATTAACAAGAGTTCCATTGTAGTTGTTGTGATTATTTTGGCAGCAAGTATGTCAGTAATAACTTCTGAGATACTTTGTCTATATAAAATGGGTGGTGGTGGAGTAGCTGCTGCTGCTGATTTCTTTGCTGTTAACTGTTTTGAACATTTCTTTAAATAGCAATCAGTAAGCATTGGTGTACCATAGCCCTCTAACAAAAGTGCTACCCACAGGCAGTTCTCTCTACTGGCAGAAGACTATTTCTATCCCATCCTTTGACAGCCATGGAGGGCTTTAAGATTTCTCTGTTAATAAGTCAAATGGAATATGGTAGTCCGTGAAACTTTAGATAAGAGTGTAATCTTTGCATATGTGTTCATAAATACATTCCATGAGTGTACATAGAATAAAGTCTTAGGTAGATAGTCTATTCATTCTAGATGTCCACACTTCTGTACACTGATTGCTCTGATAATTGATGGTCAACATTTCTACTAATTCTTACATGCTTACTTTAGAGGGAGCAACATTCTATGGCTGGTGGACAGTTTACCCCACAACCATTGGGAAGGGGAAATAGATCAAGCCATCAGCCAATCAATAACCCAAGACATACAGCCTTTGAAATGAGAATGCAGGACAGACAGAACACCGTAAGTGATCATTTTGAAGTTTGTTACAACATAGAAAAGTAGGAAATAACAATTTTGCAGATTTAATAATACAGTGCTACCTCGGGTTACGAAATTATTTTGTTCCCACAAATGAATCTCTTTAAGTACAATCTGACTGTAGTTCTTTTTTTAGACAGCTACTTAAAGTGAGCAATTGACAATCTACTTCCAAGTTCTCTACAGTTATGAAATCTACAATAATTTCAAAGGGAACTGCACTGTAATCCTGATATCTGTTTTTCATAGTTGTTTTCTGTTAATTTTTAAAAAAATATCCCAAATATATATTTTTCATATTTGGAGGCATGGTGTGTCCTCCCTCACCCTGAATCCATTGAAGTAGATTTTATTCATTTATTTGTAAATAACCATGACAAGTATAGCCCATCTCATAAAAATTGTGGCAGGTCTAAAAAGTATAATTTGCAAATTCCAAAATATAGCATATCTCATTAAAAATAATTATGTTCAAATAATGATTTTTGGCACAGTTGTATTTTGACTGGGATGCACAATGATTTTAAAGGTTTTATTTTTCACAGAGTTGGACTGCATGATGCATAAGTGTGTGTGTATATATATATATATATATATATATATGTTTGATATTCATACCTGGACTCTCTTTCTTTAAGTTTGATTGGTGAAATATACTCTTTGTCTCGGTTGCTATGATTAACCTCAGGTTCCAATATGTATCTCTTCTTCATCGTCTTTGTGTCTCATTCAAGTGGGTCTTGCACCCCTAACCCATGTGAATGTGGAGGACCGACTGTAGTTTTACATTGCTACACTTGACTACAACCAACAGACCTGTAGGAGAACATCGGCTGCGGAGTTTAGGATCTCCCCTTTGATGGTGAGGCCTTGTTCAATAGGAAAATGGATGAGGCCCTGAACCACAGTTGTACA
Organism: Sceloporus undulatus; assembly: GCF_019175285.1. Lineage (NCBI taxonomy): Eukaryota > Metazoa > Chordata > Lepidosauria > Squamata > Phrynosomatidae > Sceloporus > Sceloporus undulatus. The sequence continues at coordinate 139,255,253 of NC_056525.1, forward strand.
GTGGTACCTCGGGATACGAAATACCCAGGTTACGAAATTTCCGGGATACGAAAAAATCCCATTGGAAATCATTGTTCCGGGTTACGAATGTTTTTTCGGGTTACGAAAAAAATTTTTGGTGCTTTTCGGCGCTTTTTCGCACGAAACGCGGCTTTTCCCCATTAGCGCCTATGGCAATTCGGCTTACGAAGGCTTTTCGGGTTACGAAAGCGGCCGCGGAACGAATTAATTTCGTAACCCGAGGGAGCAGTGTAATGCCCAGCTAACTGCTGATCTGAAAAGCTAGAGTGGATGCCACCTTTGGCATGCTGTACTTTCATCTGTTCTTCACTGACCTAAACCACCTACCACAGGTAGGCTTTACAGTCGCCTACTTGTGTGAAACACAGAGGCCACAAAGAACAGGTTGCTTACCTATAACAGTAGTTCTTCATGGTTTCTGCGAAGCACACAGATGGGTTATTCTGTGCCTGCGGAGCAATTTCAGATCCTTTTGGAATCACTAGGGAAGACTTTTTGGAGGTAGCTCCGCCCATCCTCTATATAGGCTCAGTGTCTTCCCACCATTCTTCAGCTCCTTTTGTCCACTACGTGAACAGCATAGGAACCTCGCTTGGAATTTTCACCTTCCTTTCACTTTTGATTTTGACCACGTTTTTGGCTCTGACTTCTCTCTTGGATAGTGATTCGGCTTGTTTTGGACTCTGATTACCGGTAACACTCAGCTTGTTTGACCATTCGCCTGTCAACTCCTTTGTTAATCTCCACAATGTCTTCACACTCTTTTAAAAAGTGCACAGAATGTGGAAGGAAAATTCCCAGCCACAACAGATGCTCCTTGGGCGAGGGCCACGTCATCATGACTTGCATGACTTTCACCCCACAAGCCAGGAAGAATAGGGAAATGCGGCTGCATTCTATGCTTTGTGCACAGATCCTTAACCCTCCCTCCGATTCTTGGTTCCTTGCCAAGACTCCTGCTGCCAAGGGCAAATCCTCTTCTTCTGCCTCTGGGTTCCCTGCCAAAGCTAATGCTGCTGAGGGCAAACCCTTATCTCCTGTCCCTGGGTCACCAACCCCAGAAAAACAGAAGGAGACTGACCAAGATGCAGCTGGCCAGCCGTCATCTCTGAAATGGAAGAAATCCTCAGACTCTTCCAAATCAGAAAAAAAGAAACACAATTCCTTTAAAGAAAAAGACACGGAGGCTTCACGTGCAAAAAATAAATCCCATCCAACCCTGGACGCAGAGCCTATCCAATCTGTCAATACCGAGTCGGGCTCAGTACCGTGTGCTCAGGCAATTCCTCAGGTTCGTCCATCCCTGCAAAATGTCCCTCGGTCTCGTACTGACATTCTCCAGACTCTACTGGAATCCTACCAACTTTCCAATGACGAAGGGGAAGGCTTTCCCCATGCCCATGTGATGCCAGTAGACCAGCATTCTGTGGCTTCTGACCTTGTCTACCTCGATAAAGAGGTCACCGATGACCTCTCTTCCGGCTTCCCTGAGCCCTCCAGACGAGGCCTGATATTTGATAAGGCTTCAGGCACATTTTTCTTGCCCTTTGACCCCTCGGAGGTCCGTGATGGTCGTTTCCAACCACCTCTCCAAATCATTGAACCCCGGCTACCCTCCACCTGAGTCTCGACCATTCCATCCTGATCATGTCTCTCTTCGGCGGCCTCATATACCACCCTGACTTGACCTTTGCCATCATCCATCTCAGTACTGAGAGTCATCCCGCGTCCAAAGACTCCCTCAGCCTCATCAGAATCCGCTGACTAATCTGAATCGGACTTCAACCGAATTCACCAGTCTCGGGGCCTCTCGATCCTGAAGGCTCCTTATTCCTCAGATAACGTTTTCTTGTTTGCTGAACAAGTGATCCAAACGGGTAAAGCCCTCCACATCGAGGTCCTCCATACAGACTTTGAGGCGCTTGACTCCATAGATGAAAGAGTACGTGAAAAGCTTCCCACTCTGGCTTCCATCCCATTCCTCCCATCGAATCATGAAGCGTTCTTGGGCTTCTTCTTCGTGGTCTCTGCGAATCATACAAATGGGTTTTCACTGCGCCGCGCAGTGCTGCTCGGAACCTACTGGAATCACTGGGCAAAGTTTAATAATAATAATAATAATTTGTTTATTTTAGAACCGCTATTCCAAAGATCATAGCGGTGAACAGCAAGTAAGCCAATAGCAAGTAAGCTATTTGCCCCCAACAGTCTGGGTACCATTTTAGCGACCTCGGAAGGATGCAAGCCTGAGTCGAGCTTGGGCCTATTGCTGGTCTTGAATCGCAACCTTGTGTTTTGAGTGTATGGCTGCAGTACAGGCATTAACCACTGCGCCACCAGGGCTTTCTATATGTTACTTGCCACATCTAGAAACTTTTTGGCGGTGAACTCCCCCCCCGTTATAAGGCCCCTGCCTTCCCGCTCTTTTCCCCATTGTCCTTTGTCGCCACGCTAGCTGCTTCAGGGAATTCGCTCGCTTTAGCTTGCATTTGGAATCCTTCTCATCTGACCTCGGACTGTTTTTGACCACTCTTTGTCTCCCGCCCCCGGTAACTTCGGACTCTCAGAACTGTTGACCTCGCTTTGAATTTCCTCGGGCTTTTGACGACCTTGGAAATGCCTGCACCCTTCAGAAGTGCGACATTTGCGGGGCAAAGTGCCCGCCCGTCCAAGACCCGCACTCTTCCTGCCTGTTGTGCCTCAGCCAGAACCCATGAACCAAGGCCTTTCTGCTCTGCCAGATCCATTCTTCTCAGCCCGAAAAACCGTGAGTCCCCGGCTTACTTCGGTGATTGCCCTGGGAAAGTTGCAAGAGGGAGGTTCGCGTTTCGTCTTCCGTCCCGCCTTCTTCTCCGCGCCCCCTGCTTCATCTTCTCGGGCCAGTGGTGCAGCGTGACATCCGCGAGGGCCGCCGTTTCCAGCGTGGTGTGGTTTCCCAGCCGGACAATTCCTTCCACCACCTCCGATGGTGCCGTGGCTCGAAACCCCCGCACAGTGCCACCGACGAACCCTCCAAGCGCCCCCACAACCTTCGGGACTGAGGGTAACCGAGCTGGCCTCCAAATCGACAAAGAGACCCGCGGAGGGCTCCCATGCGAGGAATCTACCGAGGCTTAGTCCAACTCCTTCGCCTTCGTCCTCCAGGGCATCCAAGGTATCTTGCCACAATCCAAAGCCGAAGGAGCCGGCTGTGCTTCAGGAGCGGCCCACGTCCCGTCAGCTGACAGGGCAAGGCCTCCAAGACCCTCCTCATCAGGAGCGGCGCTGTCCTCCTGATCTTCCGGACAATCCTTTCTTCCCCCGGAAGAGACCCCGAGGGCCGGGAAAGAAGAGGCATCACGACAAGACGGTCGTGACCCTGCCTCTAAAAGGCTAAGACACCCAAGATCAGCCGGTACTACCGTCCCACCGAAGGCGAAGGACAAGAGGCGCTCCCCTTCCAAGAAGGCCCGCGCCTCCACTCCGGCGCCTCCGGGGCTCGGCCTGGTGACCCAGAGCCTGCCCCCGAGGTCGGCGGATTCCGGTACGGACCGCCACCCAACTCAGCCTCACCCCCATGGGACTTTGTCCATGGGAACGGGGGACACCGTTCCCCTCTCTCCGGAACACGCGGTCGCCTCACTCCGGGAACGACGACTACGAGGACCCGCCACGTAGACAAACAGATACCGACTGTTCCTCGACAATCAGTCGGGGCGGTACTACAATGTCGGTATCGGAGGACAGAGCAATCAGGGAGTTCACCAGACTGAACCCCCATCCAGCAGACCCTCAGCAGGGCACCCTCGTCCAGATCGTCCCGACGTATCCGTGTACGAGAGGGCCGCCTCTCCACCTCGACCGACCTCGTCCCGGTCCGACCAAGATCCCAAGTCCAGAGGTGATGGATGCCTCTCCTCTGACTTGGACCCGATGAAGAGCCCTTGCCTCCGTCCGAGGCAACCATCCGATGAGGATGTCCTCTCCGTGTCGGCCTCGCCTCAGAGGATGCACAACCCTGAGCCGTCTTCCCCGTCAGACGACGTTCGCTCCTCAGTGAGCACGTCGGAAGATGGCGAGGGCTCTCGACATCGAGCTCATTTTCCGGACGACGAGCTCAGGATCCGGTGGAAGCGGTCGGTGCACGGGCGGGTGCCTACTCCACCCTGCCTCCCTCTGCTTCCCTCGCTTCAGACCATCGTGAGAGGTTTGGGACTCCCCGGCCACCCTGTCTGCATCCCCCCGCAAGGTAGAGTCTCTCTACAGAGTCGCTCTCGGCGAGTTGTCCTGGCTACCAACCCCCAGGCCGAACCTGCTATTGTGGAGGGAGCCCAGCACAGCTTCGTCCCGAAGCAGGCGACCTTCCCGGTCGACCGGGAGGCGAAGAAAGTTGATGGCCTGGCCAAGAAGCCTACACGGCACTGCCCTTGCGGTGAAGGCCGGCAACTAAACTGCCTGCATGGGGCCTAAATCCACAGACCCTCATGGAACGGATCTCCACCCCTCATCCCGGACACCACCCGGATGATGTCCAGAAGGCAGTTGGTCGAGGTCAGGGACGAACACACTCCATCGGAAGCTAGCTCCTCACCATCTTCCAAAATATGGCTGACTGTGCAGGGAGGGCCATGTCTGCATCCATGGCACTCAGACGCCACGCCGTTTGAGGGCCCTCGGACCCAACCCTAATACCGTCAAGGCGGCCATCGAGGACATGCCGCTCGACGGGACCGGGCTCTCCATGCCGAGCCCGACGCCGCCTGAACAGGAAGTCAGGATGAAGGCGGCGCGAAGAAACATGGAATGTCCTCGACAACCGGCTTCTCATTTCGGAAGCGTCAGCGCCCGTGGCAGCCGCAAGGTCCCACAAGGGGACCTTCTCCCAGGGATCGTCATCCCAGCAACAGGCTCCCAGAGACGCCGCTCCCTCGCAGTCTTCCCTCCCTCCTCTGGCCGTCGCAACTTCCCGCTCGGTACCGCAAAGTCCCGCCGGCAGGACACCGACCAGGGGAAGAAGAGAACCTGAAGGGACCCAGCGCGCTTCGTCCCTCCTTCACCATCTCTTCTTGGACATTTTGAGGCCCTTGTTACCTGGCCTCCATAACATCGGTGCGTGGGTTCTCAACATCGTCCTAGGGGTTATCCCCTCGAGTTCCAAGAGCTCCTTCCCTCCAATGGAGGCCTCATGCCACTCCCCCCTCGGACAACCCTTCTCGACGAAGTGCGCGCCTTGCTTGTAAGGGGACAATCTCCACACCTCCGCCCACCAATGTCCTCGAGCCTTTTTCCCTCAGGTACTTCACGGACCGAAAGCGGATGGGGCATAGCCCTCCTGGACTTGAGACAATTGAATTTGTTCCTGACTACCGTCGTTTCTAATGGTAACCTTGGCTTCCATTTCGCCTCTGCTTCACCAGGGCTGTGGTTTGCGACCGTCGACTGAAGGATGCATACTTCCACATTGGGATTCGAGAATCGCACTGGAGATTCCTCGCCTTCCCTGTCGGCTCCACCTCGTACCATTACAACGTCTTTTCCCTCGGCTTGGCCAAGGCTCCAAGGGTCTTCACAAAGTCCATGGCACTGGTGGTGGCATACCTTCATCAAAAGGCTTCAGGTCTTTTCCCTACTGGACGACAGGCAAGGAGGCAGTCTCATTCCGCCTTGCACCTCTGGACTCCCTCGGCTGGTCGTCAAAAGGAAAAGTCCCCACTTCACACCGACCAGGCAGGTCCAAGTTCATCGGGGCAATCCTCGACTCCGAAAGTTGCTCAGCCTTCCTTCCTCCGGACCGGTTTCAGCCCTGAAAAACGTCCCTCAGGCCATGCATCTCCCACAGAAGGGTGAGAGCCAGAGACGTCCAAGTCGCCCTAGGCCACTGGCATCGACGACATTCGTCACCCCCAGGGCAAGACTTCGTCTTCGGCCTCTCCAATCCTGGTTCCTTTCGTCTTCTCTCCGGTAAGAAGACCCCCCGTCCAAAGTGGCTCACGGGACGAGACCGATGACCGCCTCCCTCAGATGGTGGTTGGACCGCCGCAACGTCTTGCACCGGAATGCCCTTCATCAGCCCCAGGCACAACTGACTCTGACAACCGATGCATCCCTGGAGGATGGGCCGCTCACCTGCTCGACTTGGTTGTCAAAGACAGGTTGGTCCCACAAAGACAAGCTCCTCCACATCAACGCTTTGAGATGCGGCTGGGAAAGGATTGAGGGCGTTCGAGTCCGCCGTCACAGGAAAGGTTGTCCTCCTGAGACGGACCAATACCACCGTGATGTATTACATCAACAAGCAAGGTGGTACCAGGTCTAGACCCGCTCGCCTCAACTCTCCGCATCTTGGGACTGTGCATCCAGAGACGCGTCCTCCGGCCAGCGATTCACCTTCCCGGGAGGACAACGAGCTGGCAGATCGACTCAGCAGATCTCCCTCGGTGTGCCACGAGTGGAGGCCCATCCGAGATGGTCAGTACGACTCTTCGACCGGTGGGGACCCCCCGGATCGACCTTCTCGTGACCAGGTGGAACAGCCCCTGTCCCAAGTTCTGCTCCAGGAAGCGAATGGACGGATCCCTCGGAGACGCGTTCACCTTCCTCTGGACGGGGGAGCTTCTCTACGCCTCTCTCCGTTCCCTCTCATCACAGGGTGGTGTCCAAGATGAAAGTGGACCACTCGCATGCGATCCTGATCACCCCGGGGTGGCCGAGACAGCCCTGGCTGCATCCCTTCTTCACAACCCAGGAGATGCTCCTCCGCCTCGACCCTCGCCCGAACCTGCTGTCGATCCAGGACGACGGTTCCTCCACCCGGAACATCGAGAGCCTGCCGCTGTAGCCTGGAGGATACAGCCCTGACTGACCCTGCAGAGGCAGTAAGGACGGTGACCGGCTGCAAGAAACCTTCCACCAGCGGTCCTATGCCCTGAAATGGAGGAGGTTTAGCCCTTCCTTGACGCGAAAGGGCTTGCCTCCGCTCAGGTGTCCACTCCAGTGGTGCTGGAGTTTTTTGATGGCACTCTTGTGCCAAATACCAGTTCGGGGGCAGGTTTCTTTCTCAAGGACCCTTGGTGAAGGGGTTCCTTAAGGGATGTGCCAACCTTTATACTCCTGTGTCGGTACCTACACCGGCTTGGAGTTTGGAGACGGTACTTTCTGCCCCTCCAATCCAAGCCCTTGAGCGATGGCCACAGCGGACTTGAGACTATTGACTTGAAAACCGCTTTCTTGTGGCCCACAACCCTGCCCCCGTGCGGGCGAACTCTGTGCCTTACGGAGGGACAGCCATTCTTGAGGTTTCCACAAGGACAAGGGGGCCTCCGGACAGACATACTTCTTTCTTACCGAAGGTAAGTGTCTGCTTTCCACATGTGCCAAGACATTGTGTTGCCTACTCTCGCATCCAGCCCGACTTCGGATGCGGAGCGACGCCTGCATCTCTCTGATGTCAGGAGAGCACTGGCGTTTTATTTTGAACAGAACATGCTGCCTCCACCGGTCCGAGAGACTTTTCCAATGCTACTCGGAAACCGAAGAAAGGGTTGCCTGTGTCTGCGCAGAGGCTTCTCCAAAGGGTGGCTGGTACCATCCACCTCTGCTATGAAAACTGTTGGGCAAACCTCTCCCTGGCAGGTTCGGTCTCATTCCACAAGGGCAATGGCAGCATCCCCTGCATTCTTCGGGGATTCCCTTAGAGGATGTCTGCAAGGCTGCTTATCTGGTCCAACCTCTGACTTTTATCAAACATTAAGGTGGACACCAGGGCCATCGGAGCCGCAGCTTTCGGGAGGGCTTGTGTTGGTTTCAGGGTTGCATTGATTGCAACTACTGAGGTGTGTGTTTCAGTACTTATGTACATATATACACTGTTTACATTCGGTTGAATGTTGATTTGCACAATTCTACGGGACCGGTTCTTGCATGACCTCTGTTCTCTCTCAGGTTTAGCAATGTTATTGCTATGTTTGCCTTTTCATGAACAACAAAGACTGACTCTTTTTTATGGTTCAAGGTGTTTATTGTAATAAATATACCTTTGGTTCACACATAGCTTTGGTTTCAGGACACTCCCCTCCCACATACCTTAGCTTGTTCCAGTCTAAACCCATTTGTATGATTTGCAGAGACCACGAAGAAGAAGGACAGGTTGCTTACCTGTAACGGTATTTCTTCGAGTGTCATCTGCGAATATATACAAATCCCCCCGTCCGTCCACCTCAGTGTCCTGCTCTAATGGCTCTTTCCATCGCCTGCTTGGCAGAAAAATTGCGGAACGGGGGGAAAAGAGCGGGAAGGCAGGGGCCGTATAACGGGTGGGCGGAGTTACCGCCAAAAAGTTTCTATATGTTACAAAGTAAACTTGCCCAGTGATTCCAGTAGGTTCCGAGCAGCACTGCGCAGGCGCAGTGAAACCCATTTGTATGTATTCGCAGATGACCACTCGAAGATAACCATTACAGTAACCAACCTGTCCTTCTTGTGGTCTTCAAAACCTTCCTCTAAGAAGTTGGACAACTTCTATAGGATTACCCCCTCAGATGAGTCTGACTTTTTGAACATCCGCAGTTTCAGTTCAGTGATTTTGAGGCAATCTCAACTTTGTTCATCACCCCAAGGTGGCAACTTATCCCAATGACATAGAAGGCTACAAACCGATGCCATTTTGAACAAGTTATATGCCTCTGCAGTCTTGGACCTTAAGGATCCAAATTATACGGCCTGTATGGCGGCATATCAGCACATCTTTGGAAAGCGCCCTGCCGCTTTATGATGACTTCCGCGGACAAGAAACGTGTGGCATTCGTCCTCCATGCTGAGGCTCACTTTTTAGCCTCACAACAAATCTCGTTTCCCAGACGCTCGGCTGACTGGTCCACCAGACAACTAGCTGGTTCTGTGGCCCTTTGTCGCCACGCTTGGCTGAGATCTGCGGACCTCACCCCTTAGGCCAGACTGGCTATTGAAGAACTCCCCTTTGATGCCTCGGAGCTTTTTCATAAGGAGTCTGACGAAAACTTGACTTCAAGAACAAGATGAACACAGCCCATAAATATGATGTCTCCTCTTCCTCAACTTCCTGGTCTTCCTTCCCAAACCAACGCTGTTCGGGATGGCAACGATCCCCCTACCCACCCCCCCAACCAGGGTAGATCCAACCAGTCTTTGGACTTCCATCAACAACAGCATTTTCCTCCGCAACAGGAACAATCCTCTGGAAAATGCCAATCTTAGTCCAAATACAAACAGCCCTTCCATAAGAAGGATGCTGATCAAGGCGAGTGGCATTTCTGAGATCTTCCAGCGCACTTCGTTCCCTTGCCCCCCTTTGGGGATCACCTGGCCCATTTTTACCAATCTTGGGCCAGCATAACATCTAACTCCTGGGTCCTATCAGTAGTCTGGAGGGGATATGCCCAAGGGGTATTCTTCTCACCATCACCCCTTCAGACACCCTTCTCAACGAAGTGCGCTCTCTCTTGGAAAAAGGGGCCATTGAGCCCGTCCCCTCATCTCAAATCTGAGACTGTTTATTTCCCAGATACTTTATTGTTTCCAAAGCTAATGGTGGCCTTCGCCCATTCTGAACCTCCACTTCTTGAACTCTTTTATATCATACAGACATTTCCGTATGGTAACCCTGGCTTCCATCTTGCCTCTTCTACAAGAGTCGGGCTGGTTTGCCACCTTGGATCTTCGGGATGCTTATATTCACATCAGCATCCAACAAGACCATCAAGATCTCTTGGCCTTTTCTGTCGGTCCCGACTTCTTTCGATACCGTGTTCTACCCTTCAGACTTTCCACAGTGCTGAGGGTTTTCACAAAGTGCATGGTTGTGGCAGCGTACCTCTGCCAACAAAAAAGCATCATTTTTGCGTACCTCAACAATTGGTTATTTATGGCCCCAACCAAGGATCTGCTCCTAGCCAACATCAAATTCACCCTCAAGCTTCTTCATGCCTTGGGGGCTGATGGTCAACATGGACAAATCCACACTTTCTCCAACTCAACACATATGCTTCATAGGCGCTGTGTTGGATTCCACGACCTCAACAGCCTATCAGCCTCACGACAGGTTTGTCAACCTCAGGTCCTCCATCCAGTACTGCCTCCCCTCCAGACACATCAGAGCAAGGACAGCTCAGGTCGCTCTTGACCACATGGCATCCACGACCTACGTCACCCCTTGAGCCCAAATTCACATGCGGCCCTTCCAGTCTTGGCTTCTCTCTGTTTTCAACCCGGCCTTCAACCACTCTCAAAAGTGGATCACCATCCCGAGACCAGTCGGCTGCTCCCTCCCAATGGTGGTTGGACCCTCTCAATGTAAGCAGAGGCATGCCTTTTGTTCCATTACATCCCCAAGTGACATTCACCACAGACACCTTCAACACCAGCTGGGGAGCCCACTGCAATGACCTCTCCATCCACGGAAGATAGTCACCCAAAGAGCTTCACATTAATGCACTGGAAATGCTGGTGGTACGGAAGGCATTGAAGTCCTTCGAACCCACACTTCAGAACCAGGTGGTCCTCCTCCTCACCGACAATACAACAGTGATGTACTACTTCAACAAACAGGGTGGCACCAGGTCTGTTGCATTCCGAGGAAAATGACCTTGCAAGCCATCTATCTCCCAGGGGAAGAAAACGAGCTTGCAGACAAGCTGAGCAGGGCTCCAGACTCTTGTCACGAATGGCAACTCAACCCTCACGTTGTCCACTACCTTTTCTCCCTGTGGGGAACACCAAATGTCAACCTTTTTGCCTCCCACCTCAACTTCCAATGCAGTCAATTCTGCTCCAGGATCCCGTCCTCTTGGTCCCAAGGCGACACCTTCCTTTTCCGCTGGTCCAGCAAAAAGTTCTATGCCTTCCCTTCCTTTCCGCTGATCACCAGGGTAATAGCCAAACTCTGGACAGACCGCTCAGATACCATCCTCATCACCCCTTGGTGGCCAAGGGAACCATGGCTCGTTCCTCTTCTTCACCTCTCTGACAACCGGTTCTGACCCCTGCCTCTCCATCCCAACCTCCTGACCCTCCACAACGGTCGAGTTTGGCACCCCAACGTTGATACGTTCCATCTCGTGGAATGGAGGATTCTGCCCTGACTGACCTCTCGGTCCCGGTCCAGAAGGTTATTTTGGCTTCTCACAAGCCTTCCACTCAGCATTCTTATGCTCTCAAATGGGCTAAATTTTTGACTTTCTTAACCAAGGAAGGACTTTCTCCCAAGGAAGTCACTATTCCCATTGTTCTGGACTTCCTCAATTCTCTGTCAGACTCTGGCCTCTCCATCTCCTCCCTGAGATGCTACTTCGCTGCCATCTGTGCCCACTACCAGTTTTCAGGCTGCCTGTCTTTGTTGACCCTCTGGTAAAAAAGTTTTTCAAAGGCCTCGCCAACTTGAGACCGCCTTCCATGACCCCAGCTTGGGACCTCTAACTTGTCTTGGCAGCCTTGTCTGCCTCTCCCTTTGAACCTCTTGCTTTCTGTGACCTCAGGCTCCTCACCTTTTTAGTCACCCTGACCTTAGCACACTGAGCCAGTGAAATCTGTGCATTCCATGCTGACTCTCCTTACTTGAAATTTTTCAAAGACAGGGTCCCTTGATGTCAGGCAAGCTCTGGCCTACTACCTCGACAGGACTTTGTCCTCTTGGCATTCTCCCAGACTCTTTGTCTACTACTCAACTCCAGACTGGGGAGAAATATTGTCCCTCTTCATCTGAACTCAGTCCCACATCACAATCTGCTTTTAAATGCCCTGTCAGTTTTAAGAGCAACTTGTTACATGGCAAAATGAGTTGTGTTTTAGAGAGCCCCAGGGCCCCTATGGTACATGAAACTGGTTAGTCAATGGAACTAGTTTCTTTTGGATTACAACCTCTGTAGCTAAATCAGTTTGATAGGTATTTTCACTTCTGCATGACAAAGCTATTAATTTTAATTTTGTAAATGTAATCGGACCTTTTCCCTAACTCTCTGCCCAATAACTGCATCCCTAGACTCCTTCAGCATCTCCTAATACGAGCTTCACATCTGATGGTACACCATCCCCAGCAGGCGGAATTAAACGAAAAGCAGAAGACAGTGACAGTGAACCTGAGCCTGAAGATAATGTCAGGTGACACATTTGGTACTTTGTTAGCACATTGTCAAAAGGATGTTGCCTCATTAATACAATTTACCCTATATCTGCAGCACCTTTTAATGCTTTTCCATGATCTTTTTATCCATCAATAATTAATGCTGAGGGTTGGGATGCTCTGTAAATTCCAGTGAGATGTGCAGACTATAGCTGTTAAATTTAAGTGCCTCTATTAGTATGCATGCAGGTTTTCATCCTAAAAGCTACTACTCCCTTTGAGACTCAGCACCAGCTTGGCTAGAGCTTCAGTATTCAGCTCATACTCTGTGTGCAGAATGTCGTTGTTCTACAGTATAAATGAAACTGTTTAACTCTTAAAGCTCTACAACCAAATCCCTTTACTTAGACCTTTGTTTATACCTTTTGGTGAGTTCCTTCTGCTTACTGGCAATGAATGAATAAGCTTTGCATGCACAAGGCTCCAGCACATACAGGTAACAACATCTTACACTGCACAGCCACGAAAGCCCTGTGACAAAGGCAAAAGTATTAACTGAGAAGAAGGCACTGGGCACAGCCAACCAGTGGTGTGGATCTATGTAAGACAGGTTAATAAGCTCATACAGTGGGCCCTTACCTTACGCGGGGGATCTCTGGAGGCAGCTGTGGGTCAGGAAAGGCCCGGGGGGGGCGCAGAGGAGTTGGCACGTGTCTGGTCCTCCTCCCCACAGACCTTTCCCAGCCCCCAGCTGTCTCTCTGGAGACAGCTGGATGCCGGGAAACGTGTCTGGGGAGGAGCAGCTGGTGTGCGCCAGTTGCTCCTCCTTCCCCTGCCCTTTTCCTGGACTCTGTCTCTGAGAGGCAGCCGAAGGCTGGGAGGAGGAGCCACAGGCACACGCCTCTGGCTTCTTCTCCCCATCACCACTTCTGGAGGCCAGGAAAAGGCAGGGAGAAGGAGGAACTGGCACATGCATGCCTGTTCCTCCTTGTCCCTGGCTCATGCCCGGCAAAATGGTGTCGCCTGCCACCCATGGCACGCATGCCATAGGTTCGCCATCATGGCCTTAAAGCAAGAACCATTTGACGATTAACCCACAATGTTAGAAAGTCAAGAGAAAGAGGCCCTTGGAAGAAATAAATCACCAGGTACACATAGTATACAAATAGAGCTGTTTCATCCTGTAGAAAAAGAATTGGTTCCAATTCTAACAAAAAAATCTGCCAACAAATATGTTAAATAGAACAGTGACACAGAGATTGAAAACACTCAAAAAAATATTCCATTCTCAAGAACTGAAACTACAATCCCCAAGAACTACAGTCCCCACCAGGGACTGTAATAGCCCTCAGAGTATTGCCCCGTCTACCAAATAAGCAAGGTGGTGCTCAGATGTTACATGAAAGACTTTTACCATATATGGAGCAAGAAATGCCAGATGTCCAAGCTGCGTTCAAAAAAGGAAGTTGCAATGACAGTTGTATTGTAAATGTTTGTTGAATAGTGGAATGCTCCAAAGTATTTCAAAAGAAAATCAGTGTATGCTTTATAAATTAGAGAAAAGTTTTTGATTGTGCAGACAGAGAAATTATTATTAGCTCTAAAAGAAATGGGAGTGCACAACATCTGATTGTCCTGTTCTGTCATTTATAATCAAGACAAGAGGACACTGTCATGACACAATATGGAGATACAGAATGAAAACAGACCCCAAAAACTACTCGCCAATTTCATTATTGATCATCAATTATTTTAAAAACATCATTAATACTGGCAAAAAGACTAAAAAAGATACTACCAAACTGGATACATGAAGACCAAAGCAGCTTCTTACTTAAAAGATTATTAAGCGAAAATATAAGATGTTTTGTAGATATGGTGCGCCCTTGTCATGCGCAGGAGCACATGGGGCACAAGGGGCGGTGCATCCCATTTAGATTTTTTTACACAGGGGGGATCCGGAATGGTTCCCCCACTTAAAAAGGGGTGCACTGTATTACAGAATACCACAAGAAACATTATCACCTTTACTTTTTCTCTTAATTTTTAAAAACCTTAATACGAAGATTAGAAAAGATTGTAATATACAAGGCATTAACATTGAAGGTTACCGTTTTAAAGTGAGAGTTTTTTCAGATGATTTTGTAATTTCACTAAAAGATCCACTGTGTAGTACAAAAGATTAATAGAGGTACTGAAAGAGTATGGAGTATATATTGGATTTACGATAAAGAGAAAGCGAGAAAAAAAATATGAGAAAAGAAGAGTTAGAATTAACCAGGAAGTCAAATTTTAAGATTGACAAGAAGGTGAAGTACCTGGGTATAATAGAGAAAGAGAGAGAGAGAGTGTGTAAGCTCAGAGTTATTTGCAAACAACTGTTAAGAAAATTTGGATTGACATTAAGAATGAATTACAGAATTGGAATAAATTAATCTTTCTTTATTAGATAGAAGTTTGGAAATCAAAATGATTGTTTCACCCAAAATGATATTGTTATTTCAAACCATTTCAATATTTAACAAATGACTTACCCTTTAAACAAAGTCAAAAAGATATCTCAATTTTAGTATGGTCAAGGAAAAGATCTGAGTATGTTAGAAAATTATACAAGATCCTAAAGAAAGGAGGATTTGGAATGCCAGATTTAAAACTATATTATCAAGCTACTGTGGCCATTTTGCTTGGCTTGAAATATTGGATAACTTCTTTTGAAAAATAGAAGACTGTTATAATTAGAGGGATTTGATTTAGAATTTGGCTAGCATACCTATCTTTGCTATAATGAAGCCAAGCTGAACAAAGAATAACGATCACTTTATAAGAAGGTCCCTGTTGCAAGTTTAGATAAAATATAAATCTGGATTATGTGCTGAGTAACATTTGTGGACTTTACCTCATTAAGTTTTTTATAAAAGGTTAAAATTTTAGAAGGTAGTTAGATAATTTATAAATGTTTGTTAATATTTCAAGAAAATAATTATAGAATGAAAACAAGGGACAAATTAATGCAGAGGAATTTACACGTCAGTGGTATCTACACAGACAATTTTTCAAAAGGTTTAAAATGGATATGGAATTAGACGTACAGTGCACCCGCGCCATGCACAGACGTGTTTTATGCAGCTTCCAGCATACGCAAAAGCCACTTGGGGAGGGAAATAATGGCGTGTGTGTCCGTGGTGCATGCATGCCCCTCCGCCACATGCATGCGCCCCATTATTTCCTATGGGGCTCGAGCATAGGCAGATTTTTCCCTTAGCCGTAAGGAGAGAGCCCACTGTAATTGAAACAAAAACTGATCTTGAAATTCTGTTATATCCTGAAAACATAATTCCAACACAAGAAGAATGACTATTATACAGTCTGGCGGAAATGGACAAACTTATGACTTTGATTAAGGAAAGAGCACTGAAACTTCAAGAAAAACGAACTGTTTAGTCATATTTTCGAGAGAACTATGGGGGACTTTATGTGTGATAGGTTCAGAAGACTAGAGGAAAATTATTTATGTATGATAATGTAATATATGTTATATTTATTGTTTATATTATATTTGTTTCATGTACAGAAGAAAAATAAGCACGTAATATATGTATTTATAATAATATATAGTACATGTAGTATATATTAGATCATAAATAGCGGAAGGACAAGGAATTGTTTATCAAGAAAAATAAGTAACAGGACAAGTAGAACCAACATCTGAAGGGTAGAAAGTTAATAATGGTAAAGTTAATACAGTCAGCCCACGTCGTACAAGGGCTTCCCTTATGCGGCTTTCAGAATGGTGTACATGCTTGTGGCGTGTGCTCCATTGTTTTCAATGGGGCGCGTGAATACTCAGTTTTCCCTTTATTCAGTGGGGGGCAGGAACGGAGCCCCGTATAAGGGAAGGACTGACTGTAATGGTAAATTTTGTTTTATATGTCAAAATCAGTATGTTGAGATGATGTTTCTTTTTTTTTAAAACTGTTTTATAAATTTAATAATTTTAAAATAAAATAAAATAAATACAGTAGGCCCTTGGCATCTGCTGGGTTTGGTTCCAGGGGAGCCCCCCCCCCCCCATAGATTCCAAAATCCTTGAATGCTCAAGTCCCATTATATACAATGGCATAGTAAAATGGCATCTCTTATATGAAATGGCAAAATTAGGGTTTGCATTTGTGATGTATAGATTGGAATATTTTCAAGCCATGGATATTTGAATCTGTGGATGCAGAAGCTGTAGATATAGACTTCTGACAGTATGTTTTATATCATGTGGAAACTAGGATAATACTCAAATTAGGTGTTAAATTTCTCTGTATGGTGTGGGTGCTTCTGATTTTGATACCTACTGATATATCATTACACTTGAGGATCTTGTTTCATCATAGCTGCCATTCAAAGTGTTAAACCGTACTCTGATTTCTTGGCTACAGTTTCCATTTTGTTTAATGCATGAGCTTAATAACAAAATCTTTTTAACTATTTCTGTGTCTGGATTACCCACTTTAAAGTTATTTAAATAATCTGTGATCATTATTTTTGTTTTCTTAATGTTTATCTGTATTTGATAGTTATCCTAGGTCTTTGTTGTTTTCTACAAGTAATATGGTGCCATCTAAGTATCTTAATTATTATGTTCCTTATTCCAATTTTCACACCTCCTTTGAGTCTTACCCTAGTTTCTACATGATATAGAGTAGAACATGTATTCAGCCTCTGTATCCATGGATTCCGTATCTACAGATTCAAACATCCATAGCTTGAAAATGTTCAAATACACTCTCCCACCACATTTGCAGCTTTAACTTTTGCAGATTTGATTTTTCACAGATTTTATTAACATGTTCTATCTAGAAATATTTAGGTCCTCCAGTGCAACCCTGTGGTTAACTTTAACCAAAAGTCATGCTGAAGGACCAAGAGATTCCCAGAGAGAACAATCCACTAAGAATTTTTAGCTCCTTCAGCGCAATTCTATGGTCAGTGTCTGGCAGATGTTGACCACAGAGTTGCGCTGGAAAACCTAGAAATTTGTAGAGAGGTGTTCCTTCATGTAAATACAGAGTGTTTTTGTTGTTTGCTGTTTTTTCACATTCATTGACATCCTGTGCCCCTAACCCTAGCAAATGTGGAGGGATGAGTATATTTATATATCCCAAAAGCAAACCTTGATTTTGCCATTTTGTATAAGGGATGCCATTTTACTATGCCACTGTGTACAATGGGACTTGGAACATGCACTGATTTTGGTTTCCATTGGGGAGGGGGCAGGGTTTCTGGGACCAAACCCAGCAAATGCCAAGAGTCCACTGTATTTATTTAATTTTTAAAGTTATTATTTTTATAAAACTTTTTTTTAACAAGAATCATCACAACAATGTGAAACTCATGCAGCCATGGGCAGCCTGGACAACCTATATCTCAAGCCTAAACTAACTTAGCAGTCCATTCTGTGAAGTGCAAATATGTGCTGTTTCGAGGAAATAATAGAAGGTCAGGTTTTGCTTGTGACATTGACAGAAATTTCTGTGTATGGGTGTGAAAGCTAGAGGCTGAAAAACACAACAGGAAGAAGATCAAAGTACAGTATTTGAAATGTGGTGCTGGAAAAGGTTTTGGGTTTGTTTGATATTGTGGACTGCTAAAAAGACAAATCAATGGGTCCTAAAGCAAATCAAGCCTGAACTCTCAATAGAAGCGAGCATAACTATACACAGGCTGTCATACTTTTCATGTTACTCACTGGAAAACATAATTATGGACATTACAGGTAGATTGATTCTATCAAGGAATCCACAGCCCTGAGTTTGCAAGACCTAAGCAGGGGAGTTGTGACTCCTGAAGGTCAGTCATTCATAGGATTGCAATAAGTTGGTGGCAAATAACAACAAAAATATGACAAGCAAAACCTGACCCTCTCTTATTTCCTTTAAAGAGTTCATGGTTGCACTTCATAGAATGGAACACCGAGTTAGTTTAGGCTTGAGAGATAAGTTGTCCAAGCTTCCCAATGTGGCTGAATGAGCTTCAAAGAAGAGCAAAGATTGCTAGCTAGTATCCAGAATGCTTGTTTGTATATGCCCCTACTTCAAGTGGGGATAGGTGGACTTTGTTTCCACCTCAAATGGTCCCAGAAGAAGATGTTTCTGAGGTTTCAAGAGGCTATAGCAAGTAGCAAGAAAAAGTTTGAAAGCTCAATTTTTGAAGGTCTATTGTATTGATTCATTATTTTTCTTAAGAGTAGAAGGGAGAAGTTGTGAAAAAAAATATTAAGCTAATTATCACTTAAGGTCTAGTGAGGTCAACCGAGCAACAGAATTTAAGTTCTTGTTACTTTTGTATTAAATTAATTTTTAAATGTAAATAGTGCATCCTATAAATTGACCTTATCTAAATATCAACAAAAATGGAATTGTTCTACAGGTTATGGGAAGCTGGCTGGAAACAGCGCTATTACAAGAACAAATTTGATGTTGATGTCTCTGATAAAAAATTTCGTCATAAAGTTGTGCAGTCTTATGTGGAAGGGCTTTGCTGGGTTCTCCGATATTATTACCAGGTATTTCTCTATTCATTTAGTTAGAATACATTTTTTTTTAAGATTGACCATGTGTTTTACCTGTAGACAGTAATTCCAGTGAACATTGTTTGCTTGCCTGCCTTATGATTGAAGAAGGATCAAAGGTGCTGTAAAGAGGGGTTCAATATCTCTGTTGCCTAAAAGGCTGGCCCTGGCAATTGTACATGATTGATATATCTGATTTTGTAAAAGTAGTTTTGTACCCACCCCCCCTTTAAGCAAAACATAGGCCACAAAATGGATTGAGATCAAGCCAAGGAAACTGTGACCCAAAACAGATGGGCCAAAAGGAGTGGCTTTTGGCCACTTTGGGGGTGTGAAGTTCAGATGACGCACGTCCCCGAAGCAGCCAGAAGCCTCTCCAAAGTTGCCAAAGGCAGCCCAAAGCCACTGGAAAAAGGAGTGGTAAAAAACTGCTGCTGCCAGTGGCCCACTTGGGACCACAGTGATGGCCCGCTTTGAGAGGGTGCTGTGCGATCACCATGGTCCTGGGTCGATCGTGGTCTTACCCCGTGTGAGTATGTAAAATAGGCATTAGTAATGCAAAGTGCACAGATATGATTTTGGTCAAAATGTAAATTTTGGTCCAAATTAAAGTAGACCCACTTAATCAATGAGAACTTGGTAATCAACACTTTTGTAAGGTCTATTTATTAATGTGTCTACTCTAGTTGGGAATAGCAGTTGGGGTTAGACCATGTTAGGGGAAAGTGCAGCCTGTGCCCGGCATACAGCCCCAAGGCCATTTCTGAGACACTGCCCCCACGTCATCCAAAATTCTCCTCTTTTCTCTTTCAGCAAAGAAATGACCCCTTCACCATGATTATTTTTTGTTGTTTTTGCTTTTGCGGGTGGAGGCCACTTCAGGACCAGTAGAGACATTTTGAAATAACAGAAAATTAAACAGAAGCCAATCCCAAGGGAAAGGCAGGGCATAAATCCAATTAAGGAACTGACCTTATATACCAGTAAATATTAATAAAAATAGAATTGTATAATGTGGCATGCTGGATTTTTAAAAATGTTGATCCTTTAATGAAACTATGTTGTAACTATGTTTTAAGTGTTTTTAACTGTTCAACCATGTTTTAATAATACTGATATTTAATTCTCTTTTAACTTTTGTAATCAGTGTTTTAACTGGTTATGTTTTTAAAACTATTGTAAGCCACTTTTGATCCCATTTTGAGAAACGAATAGAATGTAAGTGCAATAAACAAACAAAACATTTGGCCACCTCCCAACCCAAATTCAGTAGATATGCAAGGCCCATGGTTTCCCCTTCCCCAAAATCGTGACAGTTGTCCACCTCTGAGTTAGGCCACAATTCTTTACTTTAGCTGATAGACTTAGTAGAAAATAAATCTTGTAACAGCAGTGTAAATGAAGGTCAGCTATCAATAGCTGGAACTAGCCCAGTTCTGTTGTGGGAATTCTGAAACTTTAGGATTCACTATAGCCTCTAGAAATGAACCATGTCTAGACAAATGTTTATTGCATCCTATCATGGCATGGACTTTTGGTGAGGTGTTAGCTTTAGTTTAGACCAAGGCTTATAATATGACAATCATTGCTGACTTTGAACTGATGTTTAGTTAAATTTTGTTTGTACTATTCATCAAATTAAATCTGATATCATTGAGTTTTTTTACAACTTGGACTGTTAATATGGAATGGGATACATTCTATAACTGGAGTGAAGCACTAGGGTCAGTGATTCAGGTTTTCCAGGTGCTTCAGTTTTAGTTTTATTCATTCATTTTTGGTTTATTTATTTATTTTAGTATATTTGCTTCAAAAATCAACTCAAAGTCACAGTTTAAAAATAAAGGCAACAAAACAAATGAAGCCATTAAAGCATTAAAATAGCACTAATTAAAGTGAAGTAGAAGAGAAAATGCTTAGCAAAATATGACGGAATAAAACCATCTTAATTGTCCACTAAAAGGGAGGAAGATCCTGGCAGAATTCCTTATGGAGGCTGCTCAACAGTGGTGGGTGCTGATGAATAATAGCTGCAGTCAAAACCTTGCTAGGCCATATTCCCCAACAACTTAAATGTTTGCATGAGCTGCCCAACACAAAGAGCCCTGAAGTAATGTAATCAAGGTCATGAATATTTTGTTGGGTCAGCATGGTGTAGTGGTTTGACCATTGGACTGTGACTGGAGACCAGGGTTCAAACCCCTTCTCAAAAAAGAAAAGCCATTATCAGCCACTTAGAAACCACATCCAAGGGGCAAAACAGACCGTCTGTAAAAGCCACAATCCGGGAGGCTTGGGAGCACAGCGTTTATATGTTGCACACTCCCACACTGCCCGGAAGTTGAGTAGCCGCCCGGATGACAACTTCAAGAACACTGCAGCGTGGTTTTTACATGCCGCATATCACCACAGCGTCTGGAAGCTGGGTTTGGGCTGTAGTGGTGCAGGAAAAGCCACCCTTTCTCTGGCTGAAAAAAGAGGATCTTTTCTGCTTCTTTTTTGGCTTGGGAAATAGCCAGTTGGGGCCATGACATGTATTCACCACGGCCCCAATCTGTCTTCATAAGGGGTGGCTTCAAGCTTCTGTCATTGTGTTTCATCCCTAAGTCATTTTTTAAAAACAGTACAATTCAAATCACTAATTCCACATGGTCTGCTGACACTGTCTCTTTCAAGTAAGCTGAAAATTTGTAGGGATGCAAATCTTTAATTCTTTCTTGCATACAAAAATTAAACATTACAAATGTCCTCTTTACAAACACGCACTTTTTTGAGGATTTTTCATATTTTGCAACTTTGTGAAATTTCTTTTGCATATACCAAAAGAAAGAAAGAAAATAAAAAGGGTATTTTTTTTACATTGTGGACCAAAAAATATCAAAAATGAAAAATAACTGAGGACAAAAAAGTAACATTTTTAACAATCACTCTAACACATCAAGGCACCCTTTTTCAGCAAGAACAAGTAAATATTCAAATATTTTTGACATCCCTACTCAACTGTTGGTTCAGAGATTGTAAGGAGCTTCATTGCCAGTCTTTTCTTTCCTTATCATCTCTTTCCAGAAAGTTTTAGACACCTGGCATAGTCACAGTATTTGAAAAGATGTGCCACTGCAGTTTTCTTTAGCAGTGATCAGATTTTGACACTTAGTAGCATGCATTCAAAGTTTTGTAGTAATTCCTTTAGATTAGTCACAATCATGCTCTGAAGAATTGCTGTTCAACAGTAATGAGATGTCTTCCATTATTATGCTTTATTTATATAGCGCTTTACAGAGCTATGTGAGGAGCTATTGTATCTTCTTTGTGTGATTTGAATATTTCTTCCATTTTGCAAACTAGGGATGTGCCTCCTGGAAATGGTATTATCCTTTCCATTATGCACCATTTGCTTCAGACTTTGAAGGGATTGCTGACTTGTGCTCAGACTTCGAAAAGGGAACAAAACCGGTAAGAATTGTTATGTTTCATTATAGTAATTCATAGGTCAAGATCCCAAATCTTTGCTCCACTGATGAAAATGTTTTTGTCAGTGGAATTAGGAGTGGCATGATTTCCACATGCATGTAGCCTTCTTTGCACCCTCAGAGTCTGCTCCTTTGCTCTAAAATGCCTCTGGAGTAGGTTTTCAGGTAGCATGAGCAGAGAAGAAGGAAGTCTCATTGCACTTTAAAAAGTGAACAAGAACAACATTGGGCCATTATTACTGGAGTTTTACAGCAGTTCCTGCTATTGTCCTTTATTTCTGGCAGTTCAAACCACTTGAACAACTTATGGGAGTCTTTCCAGCAGCCAGTGGTAACTTCCTCCCACCAACTTGGCGGAAACTTATGACTGATCCGGTAAGGAAGTTGTCTTAATTGACTTTTTTCCCCACTCCCTTTTCATATGTGCAAGATTTAAATGTTTTTGTTTTTTCCCGATTCTCTTAACATTTAAATACTTTTCTGAACAATGTGCTTACTCTGTCCACTGGAAGCAGAAATTTGGCATAGGGGTGAAGCAGACAGGGCAGAAGGAGTGGCCAGAGGCCGCTCCCACCCCAATTGCCATGGGACTGCGGTCTCAAAGGTGGCACCACAGTGGCCCTTTTGGGCCGTCTGTTTGATGCCAAAGTGTGCCTGTCCAAATCAGGACTCAGTTTCTCCTACCTATAGTAGACAGTGGAAGAGGATCTGGGGTGTGTTCAATGGCTCTTCTGACTTTGCCTCATTCTGTCCAAGACATAGCATGGAGCAGGTGCCCAAAGCAAGCAGAGAGAATGGATCCAGGCAGGAAAGTGTATAGATGGAAATGGAACGTTCATTGAGTCACTGGGTCTACTTGAAGAGTTTGAAGTTTAGGAAAATGCTCTAGTCTTGCACTTCAAACATTCAAAATTTAGACACCGGTATTGCATTAGAGTTTGGTAATTGACTTCAAAGCATTGTTCATTTCAGCATGTTCTTCATAATGATTTTGAGAGAAAGTTAGTACATAGCTTCATCCAGTGGTGTACAAACCTGAATAACTGTAATCTTTGATTAAAATAGGAATCAAGTATAATTGACTTCTACCCTGAAGACTTTGCTATTGATTTGAATGGAAAGAAATATGCTTGGCAAGGTAAATTGTCTGTGGTCATAAAAGTATTTTTTTTCTCAGTAGATTATTGAAATGGTTTTATGTTACACAAACTGGCTATTATTACTGGACAATATAGGAATGAATGAAGATTTTATTCCATAACCTGACTTGCTACCACTTCTTTAGAATAATTCTATTTTGTTGTATTTTATTTTAATGAGCAAGAAAAAGGAAGAACAAACACATGGTCTAGGTTCAAGGAAGAGCATACATTAATTTCATCAGTCCCTCTGAACCAGGCGTGGGCATCATCTGGGACTGGAGAACTGTATTTTCAACTGCCCTAATCCTCCATGACTAGCAAAGTAGCTTTAAATATATGGTTCATAGGCAGGCAACAATGATGAGAAAGAGAGGGGGGAGATGAGAACGGAAGGAGGCAGATGCAAAAGGGTGGCAAGGCGGATAAGCAGAAGATACAGTAATCAGGGCAGTGGCAGGAGGAATACCTGAGCTGTCCCTCTGTACTTCACAGAGAAATAGACAGAACACATGCACTCAAATTTGAAAATAATGTTGTGTTTCTGTCATGAAAAAAAAATTACTCAAGATCTAAGTACTGACTCTGTGGATTAAAGAGTAGTTGAGGGTGACAGATTAATCATGTTGTTACACAGTGCCCAAAGAAAAGCCTACTTACAGATCTATATTCTTCTTCAGAAATATTCACTTAGTAAAAGGTTGCTAAACTGGTAGTAAATAGAGTGTTTGATCATTGCAAAATTCTTGCCGGGGGTGGGAGGAGACAGAAAATATTCTTCTTGCAGGAGAAGGGTTAGATTTCATTGATTTCAGCAGGAGACCGAAACATGGGCTCATCTCCCTCTTCTCTTGAAATTAATGGGGCAGCTTTGGCTTAATCTTGCCAAAGTCTTTTGTATGCCTTTTAATTTTCTTATTGGTGCTGACAAAATGAAAATGTGGAATCTTATCACTTTTTTTCTGCAGGTGTTGCTCTTTTGCCATTTGTTGATGAACGTCGTCTGAGAGCTGCTCTGGCAGAGGTGTATCCCGATCTCACTCCTGAAGAAAGTACGGAATAAAAGCTTATATAATCCTTTTAGCCAGAGTTGTCCTGAGACATTTTTCTGCCTAAGACAAAACAGCAAATAGCACTCATGCTCAGTTAAGTCAAGCTGCATAGCATCCAGAACTGGCCAAATTATCTTGGTACACAAGACAGAATATCTCACTACTACCTCTCCCATTCCCAGCAAGAAAAATGCAAAGGAAATAACCAACCATTTGTTTCTGTCTTGTGATATCCCAAATAGACTGCCTGTCTCCCTCTGCCTAATCAATAAGCCCCAATGGGAGGACTGGCCCTGCTTCTGATAAATGAAGCTATTAGGAATGATACATTTTTCCTAACATTAAACCCAAATCTGTCTTTCTATTCCACATCATTTTGCTTTTGTTTTGATCATAAGTGAAATGGAGTGCTGAACATCTAGCAGTCTGTGTCCTTGGCCTTGTAGTATTCCATCTATAGAATGAAAATACCATCCCCTCATTAGCCCTGATGTCATGCACTTTGAGCTGGCTGTCCTTTTTTGTATTTTGAATCATGTAACCAAGTCTATAAAATGTTTCATTCAAAACATGATGGGAAATGAACGTTTGTTTCTTGTATCTTTGAAAAGATATTTCTACTCATTTAATTGTTAAATGGCATTTGATAATTTTGCTTTTTTAGGTGAAAATTGAACCATTCACATTTCCTTTCAATAGTAATTTAGTCCTAGAGCCTGATTTTTTCTTAAAAAAAAATAGAAAACTATGCAAGCCTGAAGCACCTCTATTTCATGTTCTGAAATGAAGCTAAGGCATCAGGGAAGGCTATAAGTAAGGCAGGTGCTAACAGCAGACAACAGAATGGTGATGTGGAAAGTTCTCTATGTGTTGTCTATGCTTTACTGGTATGTTGTGCAAGCTGCAAGAAATGGGGTTTGCATTGGTGGAGCTAAGAGATAACTTTCTTGGGATTCCTGACCAGAGATAGAATCATAGAGTTGGAAGAGACCGCAAGCGCCATCCAGTCCAACCCCCTGCCATGCAGGAAATCTAAATCAAAGCATCCCCGATAGATTGCCATCCAGCCTCTGCTTAAAGACCTCTAAAGAAGAAGACTCCACTACACTCCGAGGGAGTTTGTTCCACTGTCGAACAGCCCTTACTATCAGGATGTTCCTCCTAATGTTGAGGTGGAATCTTTTTTCCTGTAGCTTCCATCTATTGCTCCGGATCCTAGTCTCTGGAGCAGCAGAAAACAAGCTTGCTGCCTCCTCAATATGACACCCCTTCAAGTATTTAAACAGGGCTATCATATCACCCATTAACCTTCTCTTCTCCAGGCTAAATATCCTCAGCTCCTTAAGTAACTGATTCTACAGTTAGGATTAGAGGATGTGGATCTTGTTGACACAAATGGGATACAATCCCCTTATTTAATCAGGAATCCTGTGCATAATTTGCAGCCCCATGATGCCTGATGCCTTGTAAGTAAAGTGTTGTGTTAACAGCTTGTTAAATTAAGTTGACAGAGACTAGTTTATGCTCAAATGTTACTGATGCCATTAAATGGTTGTTTACTTAGCGACTGTGAAAGAACAAGCTGATACTTTCATCTTATCATTGAATAATAAATTGGGCACATATTAAGGGAACAATTTTGTGTAGCCTTAAATACACAATAAGCCAATAAAGAGAATGTTTTAGTTTGTTACAGAAATGCAAATAATAAACTATATGGGGCTATTTCTGTACATTTTCTGCCTCTTAAACATGTGCATTCATGAAATGCTATCATTCTACTGCCTTAATCTAGAGAGAAGAAATAGTCTTGGTGGTGATGTTCTTTTTGTTGGGAAACATCATCCGATTCACGACTTCATCCTTGAACAATACAAGTCTGGTGAAAACCAGGTATGCCAGATTTGTTCCAATGGTTTCTGCATGTGTCATGAGTGCAGACTGGGTAAACTGATCAGGATTTTCTTATTCTCCGACAGCAAGTAGACATGCCACCTGAACTGTGTCATGGTATTCAGGGAAAACTTACCCTAAATGAAAATCCAGTTCTTCCAGAAGAGTAAGTATTGTTTACCGGGGGGGGGGGGGACGGAGGACGTGTTGGGGTATAGGGAGCTACATTTGGCCTCCAGGGGATCTTGGAAGACCACACTGCTCTCCCATCCCCTTAATGTTGTAATTGTTCCCAGAAGCCCTTCTAGGGGCCATGGGGGCAAATTTGCCATGATTTTGGCCCTTTCTGGGCCATTTTAAGCCCAGTAGACAGCTTTTTTGTTTAACAGGAAATTATCTGGGCTGCATCTGCACTGCAGAAATACTACCATTTGACAGTGCTTTAACTGCGATGACCCAGTGCTATGGAATCCTGGGATTTGTAGTTTGTTGTTTAACTCCCATAGCATTAGCCAGTGTCCAGCAGCATTATTTCTGCTCTGCAGATGCAGCCCAGGCCATTTTAGAGTTCACAACAGGGTTGCTTCCTTTTGGGGAAAAAATGCCTCTCCTGGGCCTACAGTGTTTGAAGGAGAGCCAAAAATGTAACAAAAATTACCCATTCCTCCTACAAGGCAAAACATTTTTTAAAAAAAAATTAAGAGGGACTGCACATCATAAAAATATCCCATGGCTTACAGGAAACTTTATTTGCTGATGAAGAACTGGTCTTTGTTAAAGATTCTTGAAACAAAAGAAAACCAGTCCAAATTAATTTGTAAGTACAGTATATGCTGCCTGCAGCCTAGATCCAAAGCTACTTAATGTCTATCACTGATTTTCAGTTGTCATGCAGGATCTCAGCAACTGCAGGACGGATCACGTTCCAACTGAAGATGGATTACAGTTGCAGCAACATCATACTTTTTGTTGTTTAAGATATGAACAGAGGGGTGGGGGGAGGTGTGAATAGTGTAAAGAATGAGATAATCAAAGTGGCAACATAGAAATGAGGCCCTAGTTGTAGGATAGAGTTAAATGTGGATCATTGATTACTGAATATATGGTTATCTTGAGCTTATGTAAGCATGGTTCAGGTTAAGATGTGTTTAATTTTGCAATTAGATTAAATTCGTTTTGATTACTGTAAATTCCACTTTTTTGTACCCTTGTTTAAAAATACTTACTAAAATGCTCACTGAATTGGTATATCATGTACAGTCAACCCTCTGACATTTTAGAATGTCAATATGCTGTCTTACCTATTTCTTTACTCTTAGGTTTGGGCTGAAACAAATTGCCTTAGCTTGTTTTGGGTTTGCTGCAGCAGCATTCATTCAGTTATTTTAGTCTTACAGATTTTGATCTTGAGACTGTAATTTTTGCTGTATGCTTTCAAGTTACTCTGTGTCCAAAATATCTGTGGTGCTTGTAGGTCAAAAATTTGTTCACTTGGATCACTTATGTGTTCCTTTGTACCAAGATGCCTTCTGTAGAAACAACTGATACCTTTTCTCAATTATTCTGAACTGCGTTGGCGTTTTTAAAATAACTGTCAGTATAGAAATGTCTTTTTTATATTTTTCACTGCAGTTAAAAGTTTTTATTCTAAATGAGTAGTACTTCCATTTCCCTCTATCCATTAGGACAGTGCATTCTCCTGTGCCAATGCTACGTGATCTGACACAGAATTCTGCAATAAGGTAAACTCTGGTTTCATCCCAGTGATTTCAGCTGTATGTTTAAGTCATAGCACAGTGGACCTAAAAGCAATTACAATCCCAGTTAGAAAGTGCTTACTGAATTAGTTGCTAAATGTAAGTCAGTGCTTCTGTAAATCATAATAATTCAATATAACTTCTCTAATTGGGACTAGTGATTTAGGCCAAAGTCTTCAGTAGTTGTGCGACTCATCAGTTCCTGGCTTGCTTCTCATCTTGAAACTATTGAGAAATATAGGAGGGTCTTTTTTTTAGCCAACATTACTTGATTGTATAAAGTTCTCCTAGAATGTAGACTCGGTGTCTTGTTGGACAATTTTTATAGGCTGGTGCAAGTATTGTTCTTAAGTGATACATTAACATTTTATTTTTTAAAAAAATAAAATCAATCAACTTGCAAAAAAAAGAGAGAGAAAAATATAGAAGGGTGAGGGAGTGAACACATCTAATAAGGCTGGGCATTTCATTATCTCCCAAGGCTTCTCTGGGCTTGTAAGCAACTGAGCTACTAAACCTCAGAAAATGTACACTTTTTAAAAAGAATTATGAGTTAAATATACTTCATTCTGACTTCATTCTGGTGATGTTTGAAAATACAGGTGGAATTTCTTATTTCCCTTAGTGAAGTAGGCATCTTAGTGATAGTGATGGCCTCAGTAGCTTAATCACCCTTGGTAGTCTCATGTGAGTTCCCTGGATAGATATATTTTTCTGTACCTTGTTTTGTCACTCAGGATCTACATAAATCCTTTTGGTGCAGTAATTCCTATGCTGTATATCAGACTACACTCACAAGCCACAAGCGTACTCACAGCAACAAAAATAAATAAATGTGTCCTGTGTCTGACAGCCCAAAGTATCTGCTCATAGAGGAGTCTGTTTGGGGTATTACTGCATCATTCACTGCTCTGGACTTATTTTATTCAGGAGGCACACCTGGATCTGTGGCTCATGCAGAAACACAGGATGGGCTCTTAAATAGATGGGTAATTTTTGTTCTTACCCTTTGTCAAAGTAAACCTTTTTAGCTCCAAGGATAAACTATTTTAATTGCGAGAACAGTATGTATCAGTTACAACTGATACTTTATCAGAAGTTTGGAAAACACTATTGTGTTCCTGAACCTGCTCCAGTATAAAATGTAACCGGTAGAAATTTCAGGCCCCTTCATAAATGCATGTGCATATCTTGATTCTTCATAATTTGATGAGTCATGGGAAAATGTGTGAATTAACTAGAAGGTCATGTGGGTGAAATAAGATAACATGAAAGTTGGGGTTTGATCTGTACTGGCTCATTGGCATGTGCAAATATGTACTCAGTGTTATAGTTGTTGATTGGTGAATATAGCTGTGAACCAACTGCTCCATGCAGGTGTTCAGGAAATTAGCTCTGTATGCCAAGGCAGAGGAACTGAGAGACAGCCTCTATCTCTCCAGAAACAGTCCTGCCTCAGTGCATTTTGGGGGGTTCCCCCAACAATATCACTGAGATTTTACTTATGGTGACATTGCCATGATATCCACATGTGCTATGAGGCTTTTCTGCATGCAGCTTGATGAGAAACTGAGGAATGTGTTGCATGGAGTTAGATCTCCCCCCCCCAAAAAAAAAACAGGCTTCCAGACCTTGTGACCCACCAAACAATATATAATTCACCACAGAGCCCAGTAAATCTCTTGGGTGTGCTTATCATAAAAGGGGTGGGTGCTGAGAAGACCAGAATGTGGTAGGCTACTTTTATGTCGGTGGTTTGCAAAGTTAGGTAGGCCTGACTTCAGTTTTGAGATAACTGAGTAAAAGCATGATTGACTATGTTGGCAAAGGGGGAAAATAACTGAAGACACATGACAGAAGATAAACTATCTCTCACAATTGTTCCAAATATTTTCATTCTTAGTATCAACTTTAAAGACCCACAGTTCCAAGAAGACTTTATTTTTAAAGCAGTGGTATTGTCTGGGGCAAAGTAAGTAACCTTTATATGTTACTTTTACTTACCAGTAATTCAGAAAATGAAAAAGTATTGCACAAAGAATTCCACTGGATGTGGGAGATGGGGTGAAGAATGATCCTGTGTGTTGGGCCAGAAAATTTAACTTAATGACCTTTGGGTCTCTTGTAGCTCTATGGTTCTGATGTCTGTTACATACAACTTTGTTGTTTCAATATTCAGAAAGCCACCACCTGTTCTGAAGCCAGGTGACTGGGAGAAATCTAACAATAATAACAGACCTTGGAGACCACAACTTGGCTTTAACCGTGATAGAAGGCAGGTTCACTTGGACCAGTCAGCATTCAGAACATTAGGGTAAGTAGCTATGATTACAATAATTTAATCATATCTGCTCTTATGAATTTATGTGTACGTTTTTATTAGCAAGAAAAACACAGATTTATTTTCATACTATTACTGGAATGTGTACGTTTTAAATGTTTAAATATTGAATAGAGAAAGTTTGCATTCAGCATTCTTGATATTTGGAATTATATTGAAGGAAAGAAGATTCCTCATGATCGCTACTAATTTGGGTTGTTTTAGAAGGGGATAAAATACATCCAGAAAGAATCAATAGATGCTGATTATTATGACATTACATTATCTCAAGAATTAGCAAAAACAAGCTGGATGGTGCTACTCTGTTCATGTCCTGCTTATGGACTTCCCCTAGACTGCTGAACGTTGTAAAAACAGAATGCTAGACTAGATAGACTTGAGGTTTGATCCAGAAGGACTGTTCTTATGTTCTTTCATTCTTACAAAACCTCTTTGCCTTTCATGGTCCTACTTGCCAATAAGCAGTTTCATTGAACCTAGAGAAAGAATAGAGTTCAGTCTTGCACTATCACAGAACTCACTGTTTTTGCCTTGTTCCCTGTCAAGTAACCAAGAGACTCTGAAGATGCCAGCCACAGATGCTGGCGAAACGCCAGGAATAAACTCGTATAGAGCATGGCCACATAGCTTGAAAAACCCACAAAAAACTATAGATGCTGGCCATGAAAGCCTTCAACCAAGAGACTGTTTTTGTCTGCTAAGCTTTAGAAGTATCCTAGACCAAGTCTTGACCTCCATTTTTATGGGTACTTTACTCAAATGTAAAATTCTCCAAACATCTGTGAAATCTTGTTCATTTGCCCATCTATATTGTTTGTTTGTTGTTTTTTACTGCCATCAAGGCAACTTTGACTTACGGCAACACTATGAATGAGAAGCCTCAGTCACCCTATTATCAACAGTCTGCAAAATCAGGACCAAGGTTTCCTTGATTGAGTCTGTTCCATCGGTAATATGGTCTTCATCTTTTCTTCCTGCCTTCTGCCTTACAAAACATTATTATCTTATTTAGTGAGTCATGCCTACTCGTTATATCGCCAAAGTACAACAATCTCTCTAGGACCCATTTACAGTGGTACCCCGGGATACGAATGCGCCGCCTTACGAAATTTCTGGGTTACGAAAAAAATCCATAGAAAAAAACTGTTCCGGGTTACGAAGGTTATTTCGGGTTACGAAAAAATTTTTGGTGCTTTTCGGCGCTTTTTCGCACGAAATCGCGGCTTTCGCTATTAGCGCCTATGGGTTTTTCGGCTTACGAAGGATTTCGGGTTACGAACGCGGCGGCGGAACGAATTAAATTCGTAACCTGGGGTACCACTGTATTTGTCTTTTTAGCAGTCCACAATATCCAAAGAACTCCTCTCTAGCACCACATTTCAAATGAGTGAATTTTCCTCCTGTCAGCTTTGTTCACTGTCAAGCTTTCACAACCATACATAGAAATGAGTAATATTATGTCATGGGCAATCCTAACTTTAGTACTAAAGGATATATCTTTACACTTCAACAGCTTGTCTAATTCCTTCATAGCTGTCCATCCAAGTCCTAGTGTTCTTCTGATTTCTTGACTGCATTCTCCATTCTGATTAATGACTGAGCCAAGATATAGAAAATCTTGAACAATTTCTATGTCTTCTTCATCTGCTTTAAAGTTATGTAAATCATATGTGGTCATTATTTTTGTTTTCTTAATGTTCAGTTGAAAACCAGCCTCTGTACTTCTCACTGCATATATGGTAAAAGTCTTTATTGTAAAATATTGAACATTACTTTGCATGGGAGATTAATGCAATGGTCCTGTGGTTATTACAGTCCTTTCTTCAGGATTGTAATGTGTATTGAGTTTTTTCAGACCAAGGGCCATTCTTTTGTTTTCCTTATTTGTTGACAGATTTTAGTTATAAGTAGAGTAGATTTTGTCTCTGTTGCCTGAAACAACTCTATTAGTATGCCCTCTGTTCCTGATTATTTCTTTCGTTCCATTACTATAAGTGCAGATTCCACTTCACTTTCTAAAATTGGAGTATCATCTTCACATGGTTTTCCCTTGAATGAACCTGTCAGCCTTTAATCTTTTTTACATTTTTCATCCACAAATTGTTCCAACGTCTTTTTATTTCTACTTGGTCACATAATGTGTTCCCCGGCTGGTTGTAGAGTATCCCCACTCTTGGTTTAAATTTGTTTTGGATTTCTCTGAACTTGTGGCTAAGGTTTCTTGTTCTTCCTTTTTATGTTGTTGTCACCTTCTGTTTCTCTGCACTGATTATTATAGTAGTTCTCCTTGTCCCTTCCCACAGGTTGTTGAACAATTGCATTCCCGGTTCTGACTCTATTTCTGTCATCTTTTATTTTTACTTCTCTGACCTTGATTTCTTGAACAGTTTCATTTCATCTTTTCCTCTCACCACTTCCCTGCTGCCCCTTTCTCCCCTCATCGCCCCCCCAGGGGGTGTACCACAAACTTTGGGAATCACTGGTTTAAGGCAATACTGTAATTAAAAGACATATTCTGAGCACATCTTTTATATTAGAACTAAACTGCAATTAAATAACTCTAAGAAAGAGTTCTACAACTTCTGGGCCACCATCAAGATGTTATTGTTTCATGTATCACCAGCTGAATTGATTTTATCAGGAAACATACAGTGCACCCACATCATACACTGAAAACCGCATGACAAGCAGGAAATGATGCATGTGTGCCACGCCACCATGCCCAAACTCCATTGGTTTCAATGGGGCTCAAGCATACGCGGAATTTGCCTTATGCAGGGGAGGGGTCCGGAACGGATCCCCCACGTAAGACAAGGGCACACTGTACTAGCTGAACTCTGATGGAGATGATAGTTTTAGAGATATGATTCCTTCTCCTAATTTCTGCTCCGTTTTTCAGCCATGCAATGTCAAGAGATCGAGGGCAATCAGGAAGTGGAGTTTACAGCAATATTGCTCCTCCTGGAACTTACAGTCAGGGGAATGCATACAGACCACTGCTTAGCAGGCCACAGCAACAGATTCCAAAACTGCTGTCAAGTAAGTATTGAATTTTTAAAAATTGTTTTACTTCATCATTTAGGCCTGATGAAGGTAGAAATTGACAGTTTTTCATTTGTTTCTGTTTTTTGTCCAATATTTGTTTTCTGTTGCTTGTGTTTGCTGCTAGATCTTTGCAACCTTTTCTGTGTTTTTAAAAATTGTTTGAATGTTTTCTGAGAATTCAGAGCAAGAGCTAGTGAAGAGCAGTGGTTAGAAGGCACTATCCAATTCAAACACCATGTGAGCTACAAACTCATATGTGACCTTAGGCAAGCCACTTCTTTAGTATCAGCATATCAACTATAAAATGGAGTTTTCTTAATAATATCAGCCTATATTAATTTTCTTCCCCTGCCTTGCTGCCAGGTATTTCCCTTCTTCCATCTCTAATTTGTGAATTGGCAGCTTTGTTCTTAACTTTCACATTCCCTCATCTTTAATATTCAAGAGTAGTAGTAGCTCAGGAAGCAGTGCAGCTCATGGTTATCTGGACCAGTTACTGAAAACAGAAGAAAATTCTGTCTGGCTTTGCAGCCAAACTGAGTTCTCTATATAAAGCTATTGTATATCAAGGCCAGCTAATTACCTAGCCCAGTAATGTGTCTAGTGTAACTGGCAACTGATCTCAGGATACGGTCCTTCACATCACTTGCTGTCTTTCAACTCAGCAGAGTAAATCTTGGCTGTGAAAGAAAAGAGATATTATTTGCTTCTCTTTCCTCCCTTATTCTCTTCAATACGTCCTAAACAAGATAATAAGACTTGTTCCAGCCTGCTTGAAACCCTGAATTTTAGTATTCCTCTTATATTGGAATATGGTACGATACTGCAACACTAGTTGCCCCTCCTTTTTTCTGGCATCTGATATCCTAAAAGGAAACACATAGTTCAGATTAAGACTATTGCAGAAATACTGCTAATCACTTGTATCTGATATGCAAATGTTTGCACATTCAACTGATTCCCCATTCCACATCTTCTTAGAGAGGAACAATGAAGAAATGGTGCATATATATTTGTACTGGCAGATCCTCTGCTCACTTACTTTCTACAATGGTGGATTTGCATGATGTCTGCTTTATGACTTGACTGAGAATAGTAGAAATGTTGCCACTACATAGATCTGAAATATGAGTTTTGTTTAGGGTTAGGAAGTACAGGTATACCTCAGTTAACAAAGTAAATATTTTCCTGGACATTACTTTCTTAATAGAAAATTTGATACCAGTGGTAGAAATAACATGGAAAGAATAGGGATACTGTAGGTTCCAATATACAAAAAAGGATGAGAAATTAAATATGTTTCACTGAAAAGTTTATTCAGAACTAACAGTATGCACATTTGAAATGAAACAACCAGGTCAGGTAAGCCTTACCTAACTGAACAAGAACATTTTGAACCTTCTATAAACTGCTTGTAGGCTTCTTTCAAACTGGATTCAGAAACTATTCTTCTCATTAACCAGCCTCCACTTTTCTTATGATTCCTTTTTTGGTGGTCAAATGGATAACTCTATGCTTTTTTTTAACATGCTGAGGAATACTCAAGTTCAGGGTTTCAGGCAGGCTGGAACAAGTCTTATTATCTTGTTTAGGACATATTGAAGAGGATGAGGGAGGAAGTAGCTGGTGAGACAGGCTAATTGATTTCCCCCTTTCTTTCTGTTTTGTTCTTCACTCATGCTCAGTATTGGCTTCTGGAGGCAGCTGCTGTTACTTTCATAGGCACAGACATCTAGAGTAGGGTTGGCTGAGAAATATCCCATTCTTTCCCAATTTGAGCTTTATTGCAGTGTTTACTGCAGACTTGCTGTTGCAACCTGGCAGTTGAATGACTGTGTTTCTCCAGTCCTTCATCACCCTTGTTGCAGGCCAGGCATTTTTGTTTGCCAGCTTTTCTGGCCTGGAGATGGAGAGAAATCATCTTCAGAGATTTCTCTGAAGATGCCAGCCACAGATGCTGGTGGAACGCCAGGAAGAAAATCTTCTAGAACATGGCCACATAGCCCAAAAAAACCACAAAAACTATGGATGCTGGCCATGGAAGCCTTCCACTTCACATTATTAGGATTGTTTGGTGACATTGTCATATTACAGTGTTGTTTTGGAGGGCTCATTTGTGGGAAGTTGGGGGTGTTTTCTTTATCCTTAGGGATTGCAGGCTACCAAATCAGTAATGGTACTAACAAAAAAGTAACACATGCATTAACTTCAGCAATGACAGCCTTTGATTTGAGCTAAATAACATGTCCTTGTTGCAGCTTGTATAAAGTAGTTAAGATATCATTACATCTGTATTAGAGAACCTATATTAAAAGATCAGCATGGCATAGCAGTTTGAGTGTTGGACTACAACTCTGGGAGGCCAGAATTCAATTCCCAACTCAGCCATGGAAACCCACTGGGTGAAGGCAATGGCAACCTCTAAATAGATTTTGCCAAGAAATCCCTATGAGCCTTAGGGTTGCCATAAGTTGGAAATGACTTGAAGACACACAGCAGCAGCAACAACATCTGTATTGGCCCTCCAAAGTTTGATTTAGACAGCTTCTGCCTATTTCTGAAATCCAAGGATATATATTTTTCCTGCAGCTCACAACTATATAGCTAATTGCCAGCTTTGAGACCAGATTTTCTAATTAGTAACTTTGAACTTTCTGTTGCCAAATGTAACAAATTGTTTTCACACTTTGTACCTTCAAGTAATCTTTTCAACATCAGCCTGTGTATTCTGAGACCCTGTTCATATAGAGCAGTGCTTCTCAATTATTTTCTGTCATGCCCCCCCTAGGAAGAAGAAAACATTTCGCTCCCCCCATGCGACTGTAAATACTATCATTTGTCTGTAAAATTGTTATAAGTACACCTCTGCATAACACTGTATCCTGAGCCTCGCGCCCCCCTTTACGGAGCCTCACGCGCCCCCTGGGGGGCCCGCCCCACTATTTGAGAAGCACTGATATAGAGACTCTGCGGAATATTCTAGGGTAGTACATTTCAAGCTGCCTGATATGGGGGGCTGACAGTTTTCCCCCATGTGTGCCAAGGACTGGTGCCATATTTATGCCTATTGGCAAGTTATTTTTTTGTTTCCTGGAAACACTCTAGTCCTGGACCATCACTTTGGGTGTCACTGTTCTAGGGTGCACATACAGGGCCTTGGTGTTTTGGGGCTTGAATATTACTTACTGTGAAGTATTTTATTGTTCTGAATTTTAATATTTGTATTAACTTTTAATTGTTCCTCATAGAATGTACACCACTGGCAGGTCTTTATTTTATTTCATTTATTATAATTGATTGTATGTACAATGCTGTGTAAATTTACTGTGATAAATAAATAAAAGTGTTGTGGTATGCTTGTAACAATTTCCTGTGGTTGTATGATGTAAGAGAAGAGAGTAAAAATGAGCAATCTGTCCTCCAGGGACAGCTCATCTGCCATGACAGATCTCTTTGAGGAACTCCATAGATTCCATCAATACCGCTGGAAATTGATATAATGCATAGTGCTGTGTGTGTGTGTATGTGTGCGACCTCATATTGCAGATGTTTGTTCATATATTGGTTTGTCATGATCTAATTCAAACTCTGCTTGTTAAACTACTGAATACCACTCCACCTCTGTTTTCTTAAATTTCACCATATTCCAAGACTATTAACTTCTGAACTTTATATACCAGGCTTTTATATATTTTCCAAAACATATTTTTTGTAAGTGAATCAGAATTAGAGTGTAGCAGAATAATGCAGTCAATCCAATCTAAGCTCTCCCAGAGCAAACTGTGAGGGTTAGTGTTGTTCCCTGATTTGACATTGATGTGGCAATTTTCAGCTGATGAATAATTGTATGCTGATAGCTTTCAGAAGTCAAGTGGAGTCTGGCAGTACTATCTGAATGTAGGCTTGGTTCTTCCTTCCCTGAATATCTCATTTTATTACCTTCATTTTGGTCAGCAAACTTGTCAATTAACTGACTTTCCATTAATCAGAAAAAAGTATTTCTTAAATCAGTAAACATGAGGCTTTGCCTTTGATTGCCATACTGATTATATAAGTTGTCACTTGAATTGCTTCTAGAGAGCACAGCTTAAATCACTGCACCATTCTAGGACTTGCTCACAATTTCAAGACTTAACAAATTATTAACTGTCGTTTCTCTTCTTTTAGTCTGTATCTGTCTTTGAAGTGTTTCATTTTTGTATTTCCTCCCCTTTTCTCAACTCAGTACAGAGGAGCAATCCCCTGTCCAATGTAGCAGGAATCACGTGCTTTTTACTGGGATGTTTTAACCCACTCTTCTCCTCCTCACTTCAGTTTTTCAACTCCTTTGCCATAGCCAGTGGGTTTTTATTCTTTCTTTGTTCTTTGTACTTCCTTTTCCACTTTCATCTTCTACTTTCATCTCATTTATTTCATTTATTACAGCAAATAACCAGCATACTATGTTCATCTGTAACTTATCAACTTCTGTGTCAACATGGTCTCCTGATGCAGGATTGTGTACCTTATATATACACGTAACAAGTTTGACCTATAGGGATGAGCAACATGTGACCCTCTAAATGATATCATCCCTCATCTTTGGTTGTGTTGGCTAGGGATGATGAGAGTTTCAGTAAATAAATATCTGCAGGACTACACATTCTCCTGCTTTGCTATGCATCCTGAATGTGGAAGTGCTGACATTTTGTTTGGCTGACATTTTAATACTAGATGGAATTCATAGAATCTTGGAGTCATAGAATCATAGAGCTGGAAGAGACCACAAGGGCCATCCAGTCCAACCTCCTGCCATGCAGAAACTCTCAGTCAAAGCATACATGACAGATGGCCATCCAGCCTCTGCTTAAAGACCTCCAAGGAGAGAGACCCCACCACTCTCCGAGGAAGTGTGCTCCACTGTCAAACAGCCCTTACTGTCAGGAAGTTCCCCTCAATGTTGAGGTGGAATCTCTTTTCCTGTAGCTTGCAACCATTGTTCCAAGTCCTGTTCTCCCCTCAAAAAGGTTACTGCCTCCTTAGTGTGAAAAGAGAGAAGAGCTGGAGCCCAACCCTGTCCATGAAAATGGATTTTTGTTAATCTTCTACAAAAAGCAAAGCATAGAAAGATGTGCGCTGGTTTTATATGGAAAAGGCTCCTACAGTTAGTTCTCTCTTAAGTTCTTTTTTTCAGAGTAGGCTGGCCAGTCAGTATCAAGATCATTCTAGTAATACTTAATCTTTACTCAAATTTTGTCCTTCCCCTTCATATGCTTAAATAACCAGTAATAGTGGTTTTTTCCCCATGACATATCTCACAAGGTTTGTAAATGCCTGAATTTCATTGTTTATGGCAGTGCTGTCTTCCCTAATTACTGTGTAACTATATCTAACTGTCAATTCTCCACAATAGATCTATTTGTGTGTCTTATAGTTGGCATAGGAACATCCTTTATGTCTTATTTCTTACAAACATAGTGCAAGAAGCTTTTGTTTTTTCACTTGTTGGCTGTGAATTACTGTGATTGAACAACACCCAAATAGTAATTGCCAGTGTTCAAAAATGGGCTGAATTTCTACCAGCAGAGTTATGTTCGTGTCAATCAGACTTGCCTGCACTGTACACAGTGCTCTCAAGTGCCACCGTAAAAGGCTTCTGTTCAGGTCAGACCATTAAAACATAAGCCATCCAGTCTGTTAGTGCATTGAGAGGGGCTCAGATTTCCTTCCAGACATTCTTTTTTTTTAAAGCCTCCAATTGACAAAGGGAATGTGACATTCCAGTAAATTATTGCTAGGCCTTGATGTCCTTGAATATTAACAACTTAACAGAGGCATTACTATCCTATCGTATATATCCATTAGACAACTCCTGAAACCAGCTGTTATAATTAGGTTGCACTTAAACATCATTGAAGATAATCAAAGATGTCACTGAAACTGAAGCTTTTGATTGATACATGATTTAAGTGTTTTGAACTAGCTGGGGAGCTATTGATTGTATGTTCCTTTCATTCTGTTTACTGATCCATTTATTTAGAAAAACAGCAGCCATTTAATTGCACGGCTTGTTAAAATGATGTTGTTGCTGGTACATCTTTGTAGTATGTTGTACTTTTGTACTAAGAGAAAACTGAAGTGGTTGTGCTTAGTAATATCAGATGGCTGTAATGCTTTGTGTCCTTAGTCTCAGTTTGCCAAGTGTGTATCTTGCCAGAGTATAGGTTTATAACACAAGTTACAATAAACAGATTTATCGGGTTGTTGTTTTTTAAATTTACAGTCTTATCCGATCTAGAAAATTTGGGGTAAACAATAACAAATACACAATTGAGAGAGAATAGCTTCCATGTGAGCTGTTATTAGCATTAATAAGTACGAATAAAAAACGATAAGATTGTGATTTTCTTGGCTGCTGAGGGAAATAAAAATGGGCTGATGCCCATGCATCCCTCCTGAATGTCTGGGAAAGTGAAGGTGCAGGGCAAGGTTGGTTTTTTGCGGCATGGCCCAGTTTTGCTTGTTGTCAGATCAGATGAAGCTGTGCAGCTATTGGACCATGTTCCAGATGCTGTAATCAACTGGATCAGAACCATTAAAATGCTGAATCTTGACAAGATGGAGGCTGTGTAGACTGGATATCTGTTTCGATAGGATCTGTCCTAGACAGGGTTGCACTCACCTTGAAAGAACAAGTGCATAGCTGAGGAGTACGCTTGCATTATCTTTGTCCTTGGAGGCTCAAATATCTTTACTTTCTTCTTCGTGGTCTCTGCGAATCATACAAATGGGTTTCACTGCGCCTGCGCATGCTGCTGGAACCTACTGGAATCACTGGGCAGAGTTAACTCTGCAACATTTAAACTTTTTGGCGGTAACTCCGCCCCCGTATTAAGGAGCCCCTGCCTTCCCGCCTTTTCCCATTTCCTTTTTCCTTTCCGCCGCGCTACTGCTTCAGTGGAACTTCGCTTGCTTTGCTTGCTGGAACACTTTCGCTTTTGACCTCGGACTGTATCTTGACCATTCTTGTCTCCCGCCCCTGGTAACTTCGGACTTTCGGACGTTTGATCCTCGTTTACGGATCTCCCACTGGCTTTGACGACTTGGAAATGCCTGCGCCTTTCAAGAAGTGCGACATTTGCGGGGCAAGGTGCCCGTCCAGGAACCCGCACTCCTCCTGTCTGCTGTGCTGGCAAGGACCATGACACCAAGGCCGTCTGCTCTGCAGATCCCTCTCCTCCCAGGCCCGGAAAAACCGTGAGTCCGCTCACTTTGGCGATTGCCCTGGGGAAGGTGGAAGAGGGAGGCTCGCGGTCGTCTTCTGTCCCGCCTCCGCCCCCCACCTCATCTTCTCGGCCCCAGTGGTCCAGCGTTGGATCTGGGAGAGCCGCCGTTCCAGCGTGGTGTGTGTCCCGGCCGGGCCCCCTTCCACCACCTCCGATGTGGCCCGGGCTCCAAACCGCCCAGTGCCCACCGACAAACCCTCCAGCGCCCCCACAAGTCGTCGGGGACTGAGGGTACCGGGCCGACCTCCAAACCGGCGGGGAAATCGGAGGGCTCGGCGTCCGAAGAAGGCCACCGAGCCAGAGGTCCACCTCGTATCGCCTTCATCCCCAAGGCATCCAAGGAATCATGCCAGTGCGAAGCCTAAGGACTGGCTGGGCCTGTGGAAGGGTCAAAGTCCCCAAGGCCTTCGTCGTCGGCAGCGGCTGCTGTCCCTTGGACCTCCCGGACAACGTTTTTCCCAAAGGAGGAGCTTCAAGCCTGGGAAGAAGAGGCACCACGACAAGCCCGGTCGTGATCCTGCCCCTAAAAAATCCAAGCCCTCCAAGGAGCGGCCCGCCACCGATCCACGAAGGCGAAGGAGAAGAAGCGCTCCCCTTCCAAAAGGCCCGCGTCCGTTTCGGCACGCTCCCCCGCGACCTAGCCTATGCCGATGCCGGTAGACCGGGGGACCCCGGGTACCGGACACTCCACTGGCCCGCCACCATGGACTTGTTCCACGGGATGGACGACACCGTTCTTCCTCGCTCCCCGAAGCACTGGTCGCCTCCCACCCGGCAACCGACGACGAGGAAGACCAGCCCCACGGCCAGGACGTCCCGACCTCTTC
The DNA here is from genome assembly GCF_019175285.1 of Sceloporus undulatus. NCBI lineage: Eukaryota > Metazoa > Chordata > Lepidosauria > Squamata > Phrynosomatidae > Sceloporus > Sceloporus undulatus. Next base: position 139,296,692 of record NC_056525.1, read on the forward strand.
TTCTTCTTCGACACGCAGTCGCGCCGGTACTACGTGACTGTTTCGGAGGACAGAGCTTTGAGGGAGTTCACCAGCTGAACCCGTCCCGTAGACCGGGCCACCCGTCCAGATGGTTCCCAACCGAGCGGTCTACGAGAGGTCGCATCTCCATCCGCGAAGGCGCTCCCGGTCTCAGCTGACCTCGCTCCAACCACCCAGAGATTCCCAGGTTCGATTGACAGACCCTCTCTCCCTCCGACCTGGACTCCGAGGACGAGCCGCTGCTTCCTTTCTGAGGCACCCTCGGGACGAGGATGTCCTCTCGGACCAAGCCTCCCCCAGAGGATGCACAACCCTGACCCGTCTCCCCCTCGAACGACGTCCGGTCCTTCACCGAACACGTCGTGAAGATGGCGAGGGCCCTCGACATCGAGCTCGCTTCCGCGGAAGACGACGCCGAGGACCTGGTTTGAGCGTCGGTGCACGGACGGGTGCTACTCCCGCCGTGCCTGCCTCTCCTTCCCTCTCTCCAGACCATCGTGAGAGGTCCCTGGACTCTCCGGCCACCCTGTCGGCGCCCCTCCCGCAAGGTGGAGTCACTCTATAGGGTCGCCCCAGCAAGTTTGCCTTGGTTGGCCGACCCCCAGGCCGAACTACCGCCATCGTGGAGGGAGCCCAACACAGCTTTCATCCCGAAGCAGGCCACCTCCCCGTCGACCGGAGGCGAAGAAGGGGACGGACTGGCCAAAAGGCCTAATCGGCATCGCTCTTGGCGTCACAGGCTGCCAACTACAACCAGCCTGCATTGGGGCCTACATCCAGACCCTCATGGAACGGATCTCCCCCCTGTGCCCGGACGTCCCAGATGACATCCAGAGGCAGCTGGTTGAGATCAGGGATGAAGCCCATTCCATGGAAGTTGGCTTCATCACCACTTCCAGGAATGGGCGGACTGCTCAGGGAGGGCCATGTCAGCATCCATGGCACTTCGACGCCACGCCTGGTTGAGGGCCTCCGACCTCACCTACGGTCAGGGCAAGCCGTCGAGGACATGCCGCTCGACGGGACCGGGCTCTTCCACGCCGAGAACCGACGACCGGCTGAACCGCAAGTTCAGGATGAAGGAGGCGGCGAAGAGCACGGCATGTCCTCAGCACGGCTTCTCCGTTGTCGGAAGCGTCAGCGCGTGGCAGCCGCAAGGTCAAGTCACAGGGGACCTTCCCCCGGATCGGCAGTCCGCAGGCAGGGCTCCCAGACAAACCGCTTCCCCCTCGCAGAGTCTTCCTCCTCTCTGGGCCGTCGCACAACTCCCGCCTCGGTACCGCAAGTCCCCCGGCGGGACACGACCAGGGGAAGAAGAGAGCCTGAAGGGGACGCAGGCAGCTTCTCCTCTCCTTCACCCCTCTTCTTCCTGGACATTTGAGGCCTAGGTTAATACCTGGGCCTCATAACATCGGACTCGTCTCACACATCGTCTGTAGGGGTTATGCCCCGAGTTCCAGAGGCTCCCTCCAACTGGAGCCTTCATGTCCACTCCCCCCTCGGACACCTCTCGGACGAAGTGGCGCACCTTGCTTGGGCAAAGGGGCATCTCCCTGCTGCCCGACCAATGTCCCCGGGCCTTTTCTCCAGGTACTTCACGGTACCCAAAGCGGATGGGGGCATCAGGCCACCTAGACTTGAGACAATGGAACTTGTTCCTGGACTAACGCGCTTTCGAATGGTAACCTTGGCTTCCATTCTGGCCTCTACTTCACCAGGGCCTGTGGTTTCGCGACCGTCGACCTGAAGGACGCCTACTTCCACATTGGGATCCGAGAGTCCCACCGGAGATTCCTCGCCTTCGCTGTCGGCTCCGACTCGTACCACTACAACCGTGCTTCCTTTCAGCTTGGCCACGGCTCCATGAGTCTTCACAAAGTGCATGGCACCGGTGTGGCATGAACCTTCATCAGAAGGGCTTTCATGGTCTTCCCTACCTGGACGACTGGCTGTTTGCAGCCGATACCAAGACGAGCTGCTGGAGCAGTCTCTCGCCTTGCACCTCCTGGACTCCGGGCTGAGGTCGTCAACAGGGAAAAAGTCCACTTCCACCGACCAGAGCAGGTCAGTTCATCGGGGCCATCCTCGACTCCGAAAACTGCCTAGCCTTCCTCCCTCTGGACCGGTTTTTTCAGGCCCTGACAACGTCCCTCAGGCGTGCATCTCCCACAGAAGGGGTAGAGCCAGAGACGTCCAAAGTCGCCCTGGGCCACATGGCAGGACAACATTCGTCCCCCCTGGGCAAGACTGTGTCTTCGGCCGCTCCAATCCTGGTTCCTCTCCGTCTTCTCTCCAGTTGGAGGAACCCTCCTTCAAAGTGGCTCACGGTACCGAGACCGGTGGCCCCTTCCCTCAGATGGTGGCTAGACAGCTCCAACGTCTGCACGGGATGCCTTTCCATCAGCCACAGGCACAACTGACTCTGACAACCGATGCATCCCTGGAAGGATGGGGGTGCCCACCTGCTGGATCTCGTCGTCAAAGACAGGTGGTCTGCACAAGACAAGCTCTCCACATCAACGCTTTGGAGATGCTCGCATGGAGAAGGCTTTGAGGGCGTTGAGTTCGCGTCACAGGAAGATGGTCCTCCTGAAGACGGACAACACCACCGTGATGTACTACATCAACAACAAGGTGGTACCAGGTCCGGACCCTGCTCGACCTCACGCTCGCATCGTGGACTTGGTGCATCAGAGGCGCGTCCTCCTCACAGGCGATTCCCTTCCCCGGGGAGGACAAGATCTGGGCAGATCGCCTCGCAGATCCCTTCGTGTGCCCGAGTGGAGGCCCCATCCCGAGACGGTCAACGACCTCTTCGATCGGTGGGGAACCCCCCGGATCGCCTCTTCGCGACCAGGTGGAACAGCCACTCGTCCCAGTTCTGCTCCAGGAACGATTGGACGGATCCCCTCGGAAGACGCATTCACTCCTCTGAACGGGGAGGCTCCTCTACACGCCTTCCCTCCGTCCCCTCTCATCATCAGAGTGGTGTCCAAGATGACAACGGACCGCTCCATGCGATCCTGATATCACCCCGGTGGGCCGAGACAGCCGTTGGTTCGCACCCTTCCCACTCTCCAGGGATGCTTCCCCGTCGACCCTCGCCGACTGCTGTCGATCAGGACGGACGAATCTCTTCGTGTCTCTGCGAATCATACAAATGGGTTTCATTCACGGCGCCTGCGCAGTGCTGGCTCGGAACCTACTGGAATCACTGGGCAGAGTTAACTCTGCAACATATGAAAACTTTTTGGCGGTAACCTCCGCCCCCCGTTTATAGGCCCCTGCCTTCCCGCTCTTTCCCAGTTTCCTTTTTTTTCCGCCGCGCTAGCTGCTTCTAGAAATTTCGCTTGCTTATAAGATCACTCGTCTTTTTTGACCTTGACTGCTTTGCCATTCTTGCTCTCCCGCCCTGGTAACTCCTGAATTTTGGACTGTCTGACTTCGCTTTGGACTTGCCTCACTTTTAGGATGTCTCCTCCGTTCAAGAAATGCGACATCTGTCGAAGGTCCTGTTCAGGACCCCATTCCTCTTGTCTCTTCGGTTTGGGTAAGGATCATGACCCCAGGTTTGCAGCCTCTGTAAGTCTATGCCTCCTCCAAGCCCGCAAGAAGCGGGAGTCGCGGCGGACGTCCGCCATTGCCAGGGCAAGATAGGGAAGGGGCCCCTCGCCTGGCTCAGCTCCTTCGGCCTGCTTCCGACTCTCCAGGCCGTAGCGGCCCTTCCAGCGCCCTCCTTCGACTTCCATGGGAGACGTGGGGAAGACCGACTCTTCTCGTCCACCGGCTCGTGGTGCCGCTTCGAAGCCCCGAACATTCCCGCATATCGGGATCAATCGGGCAGGACAACGGCCACAGGCCGTAGAGAGGGAGCCCCTCCGAGCATCGGGGACGTCCCGGGCGCTCCAGACAAGAAAGGTCCAAGTCCAAGTCTGGATCAGAGACTCCGCCCCGAGGAGCACCGTCTCCGCAGGAACCCGGCATCGAGGGGTTTCCACGGCCGCCACCAGAAGATCGGGCCACTACACCGAGGATCGGGCTGGTCGGGCGGCTACCATCCGGAGTCCCCAATCCAGTTCTTCCCCCGCCGGAGGCGCCTCCTCGTCATAAGTCGGCCAAGAAGAGGCAGTCATCGGCTCAGAGGCGACTGCGTCCTCTTCGCTAAAAAGCCCAAGCGACTCCCTGACATTTCACCCCGAAGAGGTGTGCGGACGACGCTTCCCCGCCCCCGTAAAAAAACCACACCGGGAGTCCCGCCGGGACCGCTCGCGCTCGCCGTTCCCCGGGACGGGTCGACCCTCTGGCTAGCTCGGGTGGAGATCGGCCATCTACGTAGACCTTAACCAGTCCCCGGGCTGAGGGCCGTGTTCAGACAGCGCTGCCCAGGCTGTGCCAACCCAGACTCAGTCGTTTTTGGCGGACGACGCTTCGTTCCTCCTGTCAGGACGGACGAGGAGGTAGGGATAGGCCACGAGGTCTCCTTCTCCGGTGTCCCTGGCTCCCGCTCTCCGACGACCCGCAATTTACTTACGACTCGGGACGGACCAGTTTTTTCTCCCGTGTGCCAAAGGAGGTGGTCTCTCCAAACTTCCGAGGTCGGACCGTCTTTTTGGGATTGGACCGCCGGGCCCAGGGTTACCCTCATCGCGAATCCCTTTGACCGACAGGCCCATCATCATCGGCCATCTCGACGTGGGACGGTCTGCTGAGCACACTAGACCGTATGTTGCGGTGGACTTGCCGTGTCTGTTCGATCCCGAACCTGCGATTCGGAATACTTCCTCAGGGGATGATGATCCAGCAGCTCTCCCAGCTTTTACACAATCGGAGGCGGCCTTCCTACGGATGACGTTAGGTCGTTTCTTGAACATGTCATTAAGTGTCCAGGTCTCTGGACATCGACCTCCAGTATCCCGAGGAGGAGCTAGAGACCCCCGCACGCGGGTCGCCAGCGGGCTATTCAACGCCCCTGGTCCCTTTAGCCATCCCTGGAAGCTGGTCAGACGCTTCGTGGGACTGCCCTTCTTCCTGGTAGGGCCACCTGCAAGATCGAGTCCTTATTAAAGTTTCGGCCCCACTGCTCCTTGGTTGCTCCCACCCTCGGCAAATTCTGCTTTGTCGAGGGGTGCTCAGCAACAGTCAAACCCATCGACAGCGGCTGTGCCATTCGGACAAGGAGGCCAAGAAGGTGATGCTTTAGCAGGAAGGCATACTCGCTGCAGCCCTGGGGTGAAGGCAACCAATTATACAGCCTGTATGGGGGGCCTAATTCAAACTCTTTGGAAGGGAATCTCCCCATCGTGCCCGACGTCCCTGATGGAGGCCCAGCGGACCCTGAGGAGGGAGATAGAGATGAAGCCCACTCCTCGGCGCGTGCTCATCACCGCATCAGGAAACGTGGTTGAGTGTTCAGGCAGGGCATGGCGGCTTCCATCGCCCTAAGAAGGCACGCTTGGCTGCGGGGGTCGGCCTCAACTCCAACGTTCGTCCACTATAGAGACATGCCGATTGATGACTCGGGCCTCTTCACGCGAGTACAGACGACAAGCTGAAAACCGAAAGTTCAGATGAAGGCGTCGGCGAGGAAACATGGTATGTCTGCCCCGCCTCGGTCCCTTCCGTAAGAGGTTTCGCCCCTGGCAACAACAGCAGGGCCGTTAACAGGTCTTCCTATAGGGGTGGGACGTTCAATTCCAGCAGGGGTCCGCGCAGAGGGTACCGTCGCAATCCCCATCTTCCTCTGGGCCGCCGGAACAGTCTTCTCGGTATCAGGAACGAAGACAGGCCCTGACCAGTCCAAAAAGAGGGCATGAAGCCTTCCCGCGCACTTCGCCTCCCCTGCTACTTTTTGGACATTCTTAAGCCCTTTATCAACACTTGGGCTTCCATTTCCTCCGACTTTGGGGTACTAAACATCTTCCGCAGGGGTTATACCCTCGAGTTCGAAGAGCTCCGCCCACCGGAGCTTCATTTTCCACCCCACCTCGGACACCTTCTCGACGAAGTGCGCACCTTGTTGGACAAGGGGGGCTTTTCCCCACTTACCCGGGCTCCTTCCATCGGCCTTTTTTTCAGACTTCCGGTACTTAAGACGACGGGGGCATTAGACCAATCCTGATTTAGGGACTTAAACCTTTCTCCGTACTCGCATGTCCGATGGTTAACCCTAGCCTCTATTTTGCCTCTCTTGCCAGGACCAGTGGTTCGCGACGGTCGACTCAGGAGCTACTTCCACATCGGATTCGGGAATCCACCGGAGGTTCCTCGCCTTCGCCGTCGGCTCGATGCCTACCACTACATGTGCTTCTTTCGGACTCGCTACAGCCCCACGGGTCTTCACGAAGGCATGGACTCCAAGTGGTGGCTTACCTGCACGGGGGGCTACGAGTCTTCCCTTACTTAGACGACTGGTTGTTCGTCGCAGATTCCAGCACGAACTTAGGAGGCAATTGCATTCGCCCACCGGCTGCTGAACTTCTCTCGGATTGGTGATCAACAGGAAAAGTCCCATTTACCCCGTTCCGACAGGTGAAATTCATCGGGAGCCATTCTCGACTCCGAAAGATGTCCGCCTTCTCCTGTAGGACCGCATTCCAGTCCTGGTGACATCGCTGACACCTTGCATCTCCACAGAAGGGTGAGAGCCAGAGAGTCCAGGTGCTCTGGGTCACCATGGCCAACGACTTCGTGACACCGTGGTCGAGACTTCGCTTACTTCCACTCCAGGCTTGGTTTCCTGTCGGTCCTTCTCCCGATGAGGATTCTAAGTGGGAGGTAGGGAGGTGGGTTTTTTTTTTTTTTTTTTTTTTTTTTTTTTTCTTCTTTTTTCTTTTTTTTTTTTTCTTTTTCTTTTTTCTTTTTTTTTTTTTTTTTCCCCCCCCCCTCAACTGGTGGCTGGACGACCGAAATGTGTGCGCTGGGATGCCCTTTCACCAACCGCATCACAGGTGACGCTGACTACGGATGCTTCCTTAGAAGGCTGGGCGCCCATCTCTCGACTGGTTGTCAAGGACAAGTGGTCGGACTCGGACGCCTGTCCACATTCGCCTCGAGATGCTTGCAGTCGAAAGGCCATGAGAGCGTTCGAATCCGCTGTGAGGCAAGGTGGTGTGCTCTTGAGGACGGACAAACCACCGGATGTATTACTCAACAGCAGGGTGTACCAAGTCAAGGACCCTCTCGAGATTACCCTGCGCATCTGGGACTGGTGCATACAGAGAAGATCCTCTTCAGGCGTCCACTTGCCAGGAGGAAAACGACTTGGCAGACCGTTTGGCAGATCACTTCGGTATGCCACGAGTGAGGGCCCATCCCGAGAAGTCAGCTACCTCTTCGTCGATGGTGAACCCCCCGATCGACCTTTTCGCGACCGGATGGAAGCCATGTCCCCAGTTGCCTCCAGGAGGCAATGACAGGAATCCCTAGAGACGCATTTGCCTTCCTGTGGTCGTGGAGTTATTTATGCCTTTCCCCCCTTCCCTCTCTCGTTCAGGGTTGTCTCCAAGATGATGCTGGACCACACGGACGCGATCCTGATCACGCCATGGTGGCCGGGCAGCCCTGGTTTGCCCTCTTCTGCATCTCTCCAGCGGCACCTCCTTCGTCTCGAGCCTCGCCAGGACCGCTGTCTATCCAGGACGGACGGATTCTCTTACCCCGACATCGACAACCTACCGATGGTGGCTGGAGGTCCAGCCCGACTGCCTACGGAGTCGTGAGGACGTGATCCTGGCTGCGAGGGAGACCCTCCACCCAGCGTGTCTTTGCCTTGATGGAGGAGATTTTGCCTCTTCCTAGACAGAAAGGCTTGTCCCAGCACCGGTTTCTACTCCGGTGGTGCTGGAGTTTTTGATGTCACTGTTGGATGGTGGCTGTCCCTCGCTTCATCAAATGTACCTGTTGCCATTTTGTGCCAAGTATCAGTTCGGGAGGGTTCTTTCTTAAAGACCCCCCCCTTTGTTGAAGGGTTCCTCAAGGGTGTGCCAACCTGCATCCTCTGTGGTCAGTGCCACGCCGGCTTGGAATTTGGAGTCGGTACTGCCGCCCTCCAATCCAAGCCTTTGAACGATGGCCACAGCGGAGTGAGACTATTGACTTGGAGGATCCGCCTTTCTTGTGGCCATCACCTCTGCCGCCGTGCGGGCGAACTTGTGCTTTACGGAGGGACCAGCCATTTCTGAGTTCCCAAGGGACAAGTGGTCTCCTTACTGACCTACCTTCTTGCTAAGGTAGTGTCGCCTTCACATGTGTCGACATTGTGTTGCCACTCTGCATCCAACCCGGTGTCGGATGAGAAAGGCCCGGCAATCTCTTGATGTCAGGAGGGCGTGGCTTTACCTGGACAGAAACCGCTGCCAGTCGAGTCGAGAGACTTTTCATGTTTACTGGAAACCGAGAGGGGTTGCCGTGTCCGCGCAGAGGTTGTCGAAATGGGTGGCTGGTACCATCCACCTCTGCTATGAACTGTGGGTAAACACCTCCCTGG